>NC_134537.1:139401085-139706918 GCF_050624435.1 Tenrec ecaudatus
CTACAAGGCGTCACCATGAGTTGCAGCCAACTTGGTGGCAGTTGACAATAATGCTTACACTAAGAAATAATCATTGCTGATTCAAAACTCCAATTTAAATAGGCCTCCTGTATGTAAACAGGTGACTCTATTGGAAAGGGGTGCCTACGACTTAAATCCATGCCTGTCTGTTCCCAGAAAAGCTTTTCCCTCCTGCTGCAACATTTCAACACTTGTTTCTAAGGTCAAAATCCTTCGCCAGTCCTGGTTCGGGTGCTGGTTTCGGTCATTCTCTAAAACTGAAAAGGCAACCGGCTTGAGCTGCATTCACAAAAGAAAATGCAGGAATCCTGAGGTTGGGTGATTTTCGCTCCTTCTTAAAGGTACATTCAAATTCTGTGTCTGGTTCATGAGAAAAAAAAACTGAGTAGACATTTAAGAAAACCGAAGAATTAGAAGTGGGTCCTGTATTTGATATTCAGGGAGGACATCTTCTCATAAATATTCCTATAAGAAAAATGAGCACTGTTTTGCAAATGCTTCGAGGATCCACTTAGAAGTAGAGACAAGGACAAGGGTGAGAAGAAAATCCAGGAAAGCAACAGAGGCTCGTTCATAAAGGAGCTGGGGGTCCCTGTTTCCCCATCACATAGGGGCTGCGTCTCAGCCCAGAGCCAGGGAGCTAGCACTTACTGTGTTATCTACTGATGTCATAGAACATATTGGAATACTTACTCAAACCCACACTCAGGTTCTAGGACCATCAGAGTCAAGTGTGGGATTTTTTTAACCCATCTGTTGGAGGATATTTTGATGGCTTTTCCTTAACCAGTAAGTGGTGTGTGTTCTTCATTCTCCAGTAAGTCTGTCTGTGTTCCCAGGTGGCCTGACATCACAGAAACGAATCAGCAGAGAGCCATCTTTACTGAATTTCCTGTTTACCGGCGTCTTCTTTGATGGAACTGCCCGGGAGACAACCACAAAAACCCTTCCTTTGCTCGAGACCAAACCTCTTAGAGGAAGAAGAGAATCTTGGCTAGATCTTGGTGTTCAACATAAGGAAAACAGTGTACAGGCTTCACACTTTCTGGGGAGAAGAGTGTTTGAACCCCAAAGCCCAGCAATGAGACCCACAGTCAGAACTGCCCCTTCTTTAGAATTCTACTGTCGGAGCTATCCCCTGAGAGGGGTTCAAATTCCGGCTTCTCCACTTAGTAGCATTGTGATCTGGTGCAAGTGACTTATTCTTTCTCTCTAAACCTGTTTTCTCATTTATAAAATGAAATGTGGAGGGAGGGTTGTATGGAATTAGTGAGCTGGTACAAACTGTGTCTGTGTTCAGCACCTCCCATATAAACACAATGAGCAATCCTATTATTGATATTGCTTGCTGCTCATTTGACTCCACAGGTATCCTTTGGGTCAGGTCCCTTTTGATCAGCAGTTCTCAACCTGTGGGTCATGGCCCCTTTGGGTGTTGAAGGACCCTTTCACAGGGGTCGCCTAAAACCACCGGAAAACATAAATTTCCGATAGTCTGAGGAATGGGGACACCACAACTCCACCCGTCTCCAGGAGGGTCTGCCCACATGCAGATATGCCCACATACAAGTACCGGACGTAAAGACTGTTACCCATGTGACACCATGCTTCAAGATAAAATTTCATGTATTTGTCATTAGAAATAAATATTTCACAATATATAATTACATATTGTTTTGTGATTAATCACTATGCTTTATGTTCAATTTGTAACCATGAAAATACATCCTGTATATCAGATATTTACATAACGATTCATAATAGTAAAATGATAGTGATGAAGTAGCAACAAAAATAATTTTATCATTGGGGGTCACCACAACAAGAGGTACCGTATTAAAGGTTTGCAGCATTAGGAAGTTTGAGAGCCACTGCTTTTGATAATCCCACTGCTTCCTAAGGGTGACCAGGAAGGGTGGCAGATACAGCTACTGTACAACTGAATTTGTGATATGTAACTACTATATCAACAGTTAGACTTCAGTGGTCTTGTTATGAATGAATGTATTCTTCAGCCATAACTGGTCCATCTCCTTCAAAATGACTGATGATTTGCACCGATACTTAAACATCTGAAATCGTATAGACTAATTAATAAACAATATGCATATATATTTTTAAAGTATTTCCTCATGAGACTGCTTATTACTAGAATCTGTAGGACACCAATTCTGTCTGAAAAGAGCTTTCATCCCTTTGTCATGCTGTAATACATACACTTTTCCACACTAGTTAAATTAGGCTGAAAATTAGATTTTTAAGCAATAACAATTCTCTGCCTTGAAAAACACTATTTCAAATACAAATTATGCTACATATTAAAAGAACTGGGTCCTTTTGTAGCTGAAAAAATGGAATTCCAGAGTCAATATCATATAAATAGGTGCCCATCTGGCCAACCTTATGATTGCCAAATTTCTTCTCCTGTAATTTGTTGCCTAACATTTAACAAGAATTTAAATAGCTCCCTCGTGTGGCCTAAAAAGCCATGAGCAAGTCAGTTTGCTTAGTTCCTTTGTGTGTGTGTGTGTGTGTGTGTGTGTGTGTGTGCGCGCACGTGGGTGTGTTTTATTCACTGCATTATTTATTTGGCAAAAGTAAATATTCTGTATGTGGTATGGTGGTGGAGAAAGAGAGGAGAAACAGGGGCTTGAGATGAATACTGATGGTCAGTCATATATGGATGTGGCCAGTCTTAAACTTAAAACTCTGGGATGGAGCTTATATTGCTTCTAATTCGGGGATTGCGTTTCTCTATCATGAAATATTGAGCTTTGGCCAGAGCAGCACACTACGTGAATGGCAACTACATTGAGTGGTTAAGCTGCAAGGTGCTCAGAAATTCTGATACCAAATCTACCAATTTTCAGTTGAATAACTTCAGATCCAGAAGGTCTACATGAAAAATTCTCTTAATGCATAAAAGAATCCTTAAAATAAATTCCCTGGTCAACAGTGTCATAATCCCTCATTCTCCTCAGATCAATTGCTCCATCCAGAAATATTTTGGGGGTGCCATACAACCAGGGCACTCTGCTAGACACTGCAGATACAGCAGTAAACAAACCCCGTGCGGCCACAGTCTAGTGGGAAGACAGGCATTCTTAAAAACAATTTTGCAATAAAGATGCCAGGCTTAGGTGTGGCAATCAGTGTGAATGGCAATGGCAGGCGATTTAATGTCAGAGGAGGAGGCCTTTCTGAATGACGATGGGTAGGAGCTTGCCGGAGACAAGACACAACTACTTTATGCAGGAAAAATAACATGTCAAAATGGAAAATACAGAAGAATGTGGTTCTTCTGAGGAACTGGGAGAACATAATGGCACTGGAAAAGGTGGTGGGGGAGGGAAGAGGAAGGTGAAACCATGCCATGCAGGCTCTCCTAGACCAGGTGTGGACTTTGCCTGCTATTGCAAATGTGCTGGGAGCCCATGCAAGCTTTTAAGTGTGCATCTAACATGACACGGTCCTTACTTGAAAGATCACTTGCTGAGTGTGTAGAGGGGATGAGAGGGAAGCAGGAGTGAAAGTGAAGCGACTCAACAGAAGACTCTTGTAGCTCTAAATGAAGACATATGTGACAGGTTTATTGGGCCAACTTGGTTTCCGTAGCAACATGTGGGCGGAGCTTAAGCAGGTTGCAGCTTGATTGGAGGACGACCGAGAATAAATGCCTTCTGAGGCCGGCATCCTTCTCTCTTTCTCTCTGGTGTTCAGACCAGCATACTACTGCTTGAGCTAGTCCTTTACCTCAACTATGTGCTGCACTACCTGTGGGCCAAGCCAACCCGTGATCGTGTTGCCTTGCTGTGCATCGCTACAGCTTGAAGTACCATCAAGACCCGCTTTGCCACACTGCTGCTGGATCATGTTGGCGTGCTTGCATTGCTAGAGCTGGAGACTCCGTGGGGGCCTGCTTCCATACACTCCGAGCTACTGGCTGCTGCTGGCCCACCATTCCATCCACTGCCTGCAGCCCAGCTGACTCTGCTCGTCTTGCCTGAGTACAGACTCTGCTGTCTGCTTCCTTGACCTTGGACCAGCAGCAGGCGTGGGGTGAAGGGCCTTCAGTCTATTAACTGTCCCGCAAAAGGGAGCTGAACTGCGCCCTCAGTACTGCTGTGTGCACTAATTAGCTGTTATAGTCCTTCTCGCTGTATAAATATATATAAAATCATAAGCACTCTGGATTTGTTTCTCTAGAGAACCCTGCCTAACACAGCATACTACTGGTGAGTAGCAACTACAGAGGTGACAAAAAGAGGAAGATTTTAAATATATTTAGAAGATAGTATCAGCAGGAGTCAATGAGTCCGAGTAAGCGATGGGGGGAGAAGGTGGTTTAAAATGCTTCCCAACACAGCAAAGGCAAGGAACAAGCTAGAACTATCTGCAAAAACCTGAATGAATCTTACAAATGATGCTCAGTTAAAGAGCTAGACCAACATAATTACAATATGAATGCAGAAGGGTATGGCGCTGAAGCTTTGACCACGCCCTCGCTGTGGTGTGGAAGCCTTGTCTACCTGCTGGGCAAGACCTTCTAGACCCCAGGGCTCCTTGCCTTGCGGAGTTACTGCAAAAACAACCGGGACAGAACTGACACAGAAAAACTAAAGCCTAGCATTTGAATAGTAAGACCACCAACCAATGACAAAATTTCTGTTTAGTACATTGAATGTCAAAGTAGCCAGTTAAGCTCTGAGGAGGACACAAATGGGATATGTCTCCCTGAACATTATATTCAACATAACATCTGAGCACTTTTAGTCAACAGGCTAAGAGAATTGCAAAACAGAATTCACATATTTTTATATAAACATAAATGCTTCATGTAAACATATTTTACTATGCCATGTAAAATCATGAGAAATGTTACTTTGAGTTTCCTGCTTGCTTTTACACCCATTGTCTCACATTTTGTTTCAGTTGCTGGTGTGAAATCAAAACAGGTTTTTCCAGCCCCAAAGCAGAAAGCTTTTCCAGTCAGAAAAATGAACAGGAACCTTTTAAATTGTCTGAGAGCTAGAAATGGTTTGAGTAAGAATCCTGTCTTTCAGCTGAGAGAAACATATGTGAATGTGGGAGATCATTTGAGGACATTATTTGAGAATGTCCCAGGAAAGCATTTGACGAGGAGGAGAGGGGAGAGAAAATATCCGTGCCGTCTGAAACAAGGCACAAAATGTGAGGAAGAGAACAAGAAGTCAAGTGTGCAGTTGGGTGGCTTAATTGATAATTCAACTGGAAGGCAGATAAGAGGAAAGCATTTACACATAAGTGTTTTATTTGTTCTGACAGCTCCCTCCCTGAGTCAGAGAGCTGTTCCACCTCAATCCCATCAAGGGGGAAACGCTCATTATTAGCTTTGGAAAGAAACGTTCTTCATCAACTTCAGATGGGGTGTGGAGTTGACCACCTGCCTCATTTTTCATATGTGTCCTCAAGAATAAGAGTCAAGCAAAACTCTAAATGCTCAAACAGAAGCAAGAGCGCGCCTAGAATGACCATGGCCCTGGGGAGAGACTAGTGGAACTTCTGAGTCTACAGCCTAAGATAATACCCTTTGAATTTGGCCGTGAAGACACTCCTGGGGGTCACCTTCTAGTCAAGTAAGAGATCAGCTTATAAAATAAGCTAATGTGTCCCTCAAACGCATGAAATCAAAAGGCCAACATCTCGGCTTGACCAGAAGCAAAGATGTTGAAGCCAGGAGTGGGCGGGAAGCTAGATAAATAGAAATAGGACAAACAGAATAAAACGAATGAAAATGCCGAAACGTTGCGAAAACTGTCACCAATGTCACAGAACTATTTGTATTTTAAAAATGCTCAATGGCTACCTAATTTGCTCTAGGAGCCTTCACCTGAAACGTCATAATTTTTAAAGGACCTCATCATGGCCAGCTCCTTTTGTCAAGCCCTCTTCCTCTCCTTGCCATCCACAGGTATGAGCCCGGGGAGGAGTCAGTGACAAATAGCCAGTCTGCTAACCGCAACGTCAGCACCCACCTTCCACAGAACACAACCTGCCACACTGGTGGTGTTGGTTTGTTTGACTAGTTATGGAAAGAATAAATTGGAGGTGTTTAGGTATGACTTCCAATAGTCCTTCATCTTCATTCCCTCTGGGGAAGTAGGAAGGCATTGAATTACAAGAGGCTCCACTTAGGGAAACTTTCAGAATCCAGTTCCATGTGATTCTAAACCCAAACAGTTGAAATTTAAAACTCAAACTTCTCCGCATCAAGTCTATTCCATCTGAAAGCAAAATACTTATCAAAAACAAGGACTCATGAGCTGTGGAATACAAAAAGCTTTTCCTCAGGTTGTCTCCCCCACATATATGTCAGACTTCGGACACTGCCTGCAACACATGGTAAATGATTGTAGCACACTTGGAAGCCAGCTGCTTAGAAGTTACTCCGTGAAGGCATCAGCCATGCAGAGCACCCAGACTACGGTCCATTTCACTCCCTGCTGGCAAGGAGAGGAGATTGCTTTCCTGAAGGAGAGCTCAGAGTAGGTCAAGCCAGCTCAAGGACGACTAAGTTTAGGCTGCCACCTTGAATCTAGGATCCGCCCATCTTGTCACATGTGTACCCCTAATCCCTCCTCTTACTATTGCCTATGCACCCCTAGATGGTCCCCCTCCCACTGCTGTATTGCCTATGATACAACCCCTTCCCGTGACATATGTGGTTACCTATAATCAGGGGGGCTTGCATGCCCCTAAGTATATATAAACCTTGATTAGAAATATACGTTCTCTCTCCTCCTCCCCCGCTCTCTGCTCGGACCTGGCTGCTGAGATCATGGCCATCCGGGAGATGAGCATGCTACCATAAAGTGTGTCTGACACCTTTATTATATCATCTCTCTTACCTCTCCTATCTTCTATGACTTCACGATGACCTCTATATATTACCACCGTACAATTGTGCCTACAAACCCCCTACGATTGTCAGAAGCTGACAATGAGCTACAACTCTCCCTCCTTTAATTTTCTCGCTTCCTCTGGCTACCATGATGCTCACCCATTCCTTCTCGCTTCCTATCTCTATAAACAATGATTCTTTCACGCTTTTCCTCTTTGCACCATAATGTTTCTAAGGTGCTAAGTAAATCTTCTTAAATCATTTATCTTTTCTTCCAAGGTGATTTAGTCTAATCCATGGTTTTAATAATTAACTCTTGTGATACGACCCTTAGATCTACTTAAGCCAGGGTTCTCAGCTTTGACAAGCAAACAACAAAAAACAAACTCAAGGAAAACAAACAAGTTGCGTGTGTGAGCACTGCGGTCTATCCCATTTCTCTGTTTCGGAAAGTTCTGTGCTCAGGCAAGAGAGACCTGGTGGTGTGATGGGTGAAGGGTTGGGCTGCTCTCTGCGCGTCTGGTGGTCTGAATTCACCAGCTGGTCTTTGTGGGAAAGAGGAGCTTATCTGCTGCTCTAACAATGTGAAGTTCGGGAAGCCCCAAGGAGATGACCCTGTCCTGGAAGGTTGCTGAGTCAGGTGGTGGTGGATTTTCTTGGTTGGTTGGTTTGATACCAGGCAGGCTCTGTTCTGGCAGCAAAACGCTTACCACCTGGCTTGTATTTTTTTATTTCAAATCTTTAGCAGAAACCCCTTCAAATGCTTCTTACACGTGACCTTCCTTTTCATATCCAGGCTCACTCACCTGGTTCGGATGCTCACCCGCCTGCACTTGGACTACACAGGCAGAGCGTCTTGCCCAGCCCTGGGTTTAGTCTCTCAACATCCTGGTCCATCCTGCATGCCGTTACAATATGAAGATGTTAATCTTATGACTTGAAAATAAAATGTAAAACAAATAGAAAGTGTATATACAAAAGAAAAACAAAAATAAGTCTAACAATTCCTCAAGACCCACTTCAAATGCTTCGTCTCCTTTCTAACTTCTGTCCTGACTCACCCTCTCTTCATCCGGGCTAGACAAGGATTTTGCCTTTTGAAGTTCCGTGAGACACTTTGTTGGCAACGTTCGATTACAGTCTCACTTTTCTTATCTCATTACCTATGCATGTCTATGTACCGTACAGACTCGTGTATCTATAGTATTTAATATTTTCTTTCAATTTTATGTTCGGAACTGAAAACATATTTGATCTAAATAAAATGGAATGAAACAGGAAGAGCATCTTCAAATAACATCTGTTATGGGACATGGGAGCTGCCCATAGTCCTACATCTCCTGCCCAGGATGGGTAAGTGAGAAGGATGAAGGAGGAAAAGGACTAAGAAGGACCACTTGAGTGGAAGTAGAGTTGTATAAAGGGTGCACTGATGGTGCAGTGGTGAAGTGCTCAGCAGCTGACCAAAAGGTTGCCAGTTCGAACCCACCATGTGCTTCCCTAAATATTCAATGACAGCATTAGGAATTCTAGGGGGCAGCTCTACTCTGCCCTATAGGGTTGCTATGAATTCGAATCAACTCTGCGGAGACGGAATTTTTAAAAGGGGGCAGGAGAGTCTGAATAGCTTTTTGTGTTTAAAGAATTGCTTTGCCTACTCTTGTAATTGAGTCTTGTGCTGGACATTTGAAAAAGGACATTCCCTCCTCATAAAGAAGGCTCTGTGAACAGGCATTCCTGTGTCAAGGCAGTCAAAGGAGCAATTGTGTGCAAAGCTTCAACTCTCAACAGCAATCTCCAAACGTAGCCTACATTAGAATGCACCAGGGAAATCGTACCAAAAATACCTAATGTTGGCTTGATGAACATACTTACTGGACACATGAATAAGGACCCATCTAAAAAGGACTCTGTTTAGTCTCTGCGTCCCAATCTATCGCGTGTTCCTGTAGGTGCATTTGTCTGGTGTTACTCAGACCCATTAGCTTTTCCTGGCCTTTAGTAGGTTTGCTGTTGAATCACAAGAGATTAGGGCAGAACAATGAAAGGCCTCCTTCTTCTCCATCCACCTGTCTGTCAACCTTCTCTCCTGGCTTCGGTCTCATGAGCATAGTGGTGACATCTCTCTCCAGTGCGGATCATTCCATCCTAGCCCTTTTCCAGGGAGAGGGGGTGGGAGACTGAGGGGAGTGGGTAGGCGCACCTCTTCTTACCGCCGAAACAGCAGTTAACCAAGAAGAATGTGAAGGCTCACGGGCCAAATACTCCATGGCTGCAGCAAGAGAGAGCGGCTCCAGCAAGACAGAGCGGCTCCAGCACAGCAAGGATTGGGAAGATGGTACAGGGCTGGGGAGCGGTTTTGTTCTGTGGGACAGAGGTCACCGTGAGTCCCATTTACTTGACAGCAAGGACAAGCACCACAAGTCAGAAAGGCAAGCCTGGCAGGGCTTCAAGGGGAGACAACAATGAGGCAGAGACAAGGCGTAAGGTGGAGAGATGGCAAAGTCAACATCCTCAACTCTGCTTCTACTGTGCACCCAGGACCCACTTGTTGTGGGACAGCCAAACCTGGTTTCTTGAGATTACCCCACAGCCCTTGGGCATTCGATGCAGACAAGGCTTCCTAGTTCCTGTCTTCCCCATCAGTCCCCTAGGCATGCTGAAGTGAGCGTTCATTCGTTCGCGTGTAATCATTTGTGAGCACCAGTCTGAAAGGAGTCTCTGACACAGGCGGTAAATGGTAAGGTCTCAAGGACCTGCAGGCGAGAAGCGTCACCTGTAAACAAACTGGTGAGATAGAAATTCATTCTGTGACAGACACTGCAGGACGACTTCTCTGAATGCCTCCCACGGAATACAAGGGCTCTGTTTGCACAGGGTACCATGGCAACAGACAATTACATCCCAGTGGAAACATTAGAAAAACCATCTTATAAAATCTGGAAGAATCAGGCTTTCCTAAGGCGCTGCTAAGTCGAATTGCTTGCTGCCAGCTCATGCACTAGGACCCAAGAGGTCAAAGCTGGCAGAGGGATAGCTGGCAAGGGAAGGCGGAGAGGGATCTCTCGTTTGGTGATGGGGGAGAATAGAAGTAAAAGGTGAGACTCACGGAACCCATCCCACTCCTGGCACCGTCATGACCACTGGACAGGATGAGCCGAATGGCCATGCTACAGGTGACCCTTCCCTTTCTACAAAAAAACAGATGATATGTTTCCATCTAATACCATTAGCCTCTAACGCAGCGGTTCTCAACTTGTGGGTCACGACCCATTTGAGGGTTTGAATGACCCTTTCACAAGGGTTGCCTGATTCATAACCATAGCAAACTGAATGATGAAATAACAACGAAAATAATTTTATGGTGGGGGGGGGTCACCACAAGATAAGGAACTGTATTAAAGGGTGTCAGCATTAGGAAGGTTGAGAACCACTGGTCTAATGGGTCTTATCCCCCTCACAGCAAATACTTCTAATTCTAGCTGCTAGTCAGCAAGCTAAGGTAACACTACGTCAGCAGCAGGACTCCTGGGGAGAAATCGGAAAACTACTTTGGTTTCCCCACTTGACCATTCAAATCCATTCCATTGGCTGAGTCTTTCTGTTTGGGTGAAATTCAGGAAGAATCATATAAGTTTTATAGCCACTATCAGATAACATTTTTCTAGCAACTTCAAGTCATTTAAAATACGGTAGGTTCGGTAATGAATATGTCCAGTCTAGTGCAAGAAGTAAAATTTTAAATCTTATTCAAAGTTATATTCTTTCCGCCCAACAAGGAGGCTGAAAGTGGGACTTCACAGCTTCTCTCCCCTTTCCTGGTCTCCCCTCCCCACTCATGGGCACCCACTCACTTGAGTGGCTCTGGCTCTCAACATTCTCCTAAAAGCTTCTTCTATCCTCCTAATCTTTTCTCCAGACAATTTTATATTTTCCATGGAGTACTGAAAGAAGAGGTTCAAAACTGGCTTCATCCACCTAAATCACTGATTCACTCAACCGATTCTTTTTCCATTTGACTTTTTGATTTAAATAATCATGCATGTGTACGACATACTGTATAAATATGTAAATAATTGTGTATGTGTAGTACATACTGCGTGAGGCATAAGGCATTCCTGCTGTCCACAAATATGCCCTCTAGTTAGAGTGACTATTTACTCCCGTAATGAGTCATCGTGTCCAAAAGCCACAGGGGCCGTTACACCCTATCCTAGAGGGTCGCTATGAGTCAGCATGGACTCAATGACAGTGAGTTTTGTTTTGATTTGAAAAAAAAGTGTGAAAGCATGTATACAACAGCCAGATCTCAAGGTAACATGATCTATGGCTTCATTGGCTATAGAGGTAGCTAAGTGCTTGTTACATGTAATTAATGAAAGAAAATATCCTTCCCAACATGGATGATCAGTGAAGACTTTATGAAGCAGTGGGGTTTGAACTGGAAGCCTGTGTAATGATGACAGCTAAATATGATGTACTTTGTATGTAATTATTTCCTACAAAAACCTCATGAGACAACTACTATTAGCAGCAGATAGCTGCAGGTGACAGATGAGGAAATGAAAGTCTAGCAGGATTCAATGAATTATCCGCCATGCTGGGATGTGAAGAATCAGGCATTCAGATTCAGATGGCAGACTCTAGAGCCCACTCCCAGCCACCCCAGACTTTGCAGGATGAGTGATGGAGAAGAATGTAAACAAAGGAACAGAGGAGAGATGGTGGAAACATGGGCTATGGCAACATTCAGTTTTGACCAAAGAAATAATCTTCCGTAGGGTACCATACGAGGAGAGAGCCGAGAGAGTGAGATGAGGCAGTTTGAACTCACTTATCTCCATATCTGAGAAGCTATTAAGATGAACCTTTCACAGAAAAGACCATCTGGCAGGAGCTTCCCATATTCATTCTCTTCCAAATCCATGGTAATTTTTTCTCAGACTCCATCCAGTCTGTCTTTTTTTCCCTCTCTCCTCTTCCTTCCTGTATGAGGGCAGTGGTATTTGACCTGCCAGCTTCAGACTTGGCAGACTCTCTCTTTGTTTGGTGCTGTGGTCATGTGCCTGGGCAGCTTATTCTTGTCACTCCTTTCCCACAATCCGAATACATGAACATGCCCATCGACCGTCTCGAGTGGTGAAGTGGACTTTATTTGCATCTTCCAGTGTGTTTGAAGGGGAAGAGGAATGGAAAGTAATCAGGAGTCATACGAGGAAATGAAATAGTGGAATGTCCAAAAAGTAATTTATCAACTCAGATAAAGACAATCCCTTCAGATGTCCTGTAGGTTCTTCGAAAGTGTGCTAGACCCTGCCATTTAGCCACGGGGATGCCTTTTTCTTTTGAAAGAATCGCATGTTGCCTATTTGGTGGTTTATCGAATGATGTTCGCACAAAACAAAGAGCTGTGACTTTTCTTCACAATCTCACAAACTGTGAGTGCTGGGCCTCCGTCTTTCCGACCTGGCTCGTTCTCCTCCTGGCACCACTGCCTGCCCTCGTGCGATTTCCATCCTCAAGCACAGCCATATACATCGCCCCGAGTTTGGGATCTAATGATCCCTCCTGAACTTGACTAGACCCCTGGGCTTTCCCCCTCCCCCACTAAATTAAAAAGAAACACACCTGCATGGTTAGCCATTGGGCGTTGCACACACCAGCATGGTTAGCCGTTGGGCGCTGCAGAGATGAAGAGCTACGGCATTGACGTTTTGTGTGGCCAAATGGTTGTGGGGTCTGGCCTTAGGATCACCCTTCCTACAGCGGTTCCAATGGCCTTTCTCGTGAGTTAAGCAAAGAGCGAATTCCAAAAACACCCGGCAGAAATCATCTCTATTTTTTATCATGATTTCCACCCAGTTCACAGGAAAAGACGTGTTCTCAGAGTTTTGATCCTGGTCTCAGGCATCTTTTTCTAATAGAGTAACTTTCTGAAACCCTACTGTGGATTCCCCCAGATTTGCAAGCATTAAAGTTTTTTTTTTTTTAAAGAGTGAAATATCCCTCAGGAGATTCATAGTGAGGTGCTGATAAGTTCTGCGGTAAAGAGATATGTTCAAATTTGTTGTACCAGACACCTCCCATTCCTCTCAATTTGGAATGGCTATCGTCATCCGGTAGGCGCCTGCTCAAAAGGACTGCTATAGATGAACATCAAGTTATACAGCCTCTGGTCCATCTGATTGAATTATAATTCAAGTCTTCTGGGTTGTCAGAAAGAAAAATAAATAGGTAATGAATAACTATTAGGGGTTGTTTTTTGTTCATGCATTAGATACCTATACATTGCATACCTGGAAGGAAAAATGTTGTTGTGAACTTTTGTTTAAGATTAAATAAACCAGGGTTCATTACTTCAAGTATCATTTTTATACCATTTCTCATAAAAATACACTCCAGGGGAAAATGTGTAATGAATGTTCTAAGTGTCCCTGAGTTATATGTTACAACATCGTATTGAGTGGGTATGGAAGGAAGGAGCAACCAATCGCAATGATTGATGCATCATCCCCTTCACCACCAGGGGGATGAACAACAGAAACGTGTGTCAAGGGAGGCAGTGGACGGTGTAAGATATGAAAACAATAATTTATAATTTATCAAGGGGTCACAGGGTGGGAGGGGAGAGGGAGGGAAAAAAGAGGAGCTGATACCAAGGGCTCAAATAAAAACTAAATGTTTAGAAGATGATGATGGCAACATATGTACAAATATAAAGAATACAATTGATATATGGAGTGTTATAAGAGCTGTAACAACCCTAAATAAAATTATTAAATAAATAAATAAAGGCATACAATTAAAAAGATAATACTACTCAGTCAGGTGTCATTCATGTCAGGGATGCAAGGTGGGTTCAACATTAGAAAATCAATGTCAATCACTGCATACATTTTTTAAAAGGTGCGGGGGGAGGGAATCACACGATCATCTCAGTCAATGCAGAAAAATCATTTGATGAAATTCAACACTTTTTCCTGATAAAAGCTCTCCACCAAATAGGAATAAAAGAAAAATTCCTCGACATGATTAGAGGTCTATCGACAAGAAGTACAGCCAGAGTGTCCCTTAAAGGCAAGGATAGCAAGACTCTGTCATACAACTCTGGATATATTGTCAGGAGAGACCAGTCCCTGGAGAAGGATGTCATGTTTGGTAAACTGGAGAGGCAGCAGACAAAGAGGAAGGCTCTCAACAAGAGAGATTGACCTGGGGTATGCACCAATGGGCTGAGGGTTAGGAACAATTTGTAAGGATGGTGCAGGGCCGTGCAATGCTCCATTCTGTTATGCAAGGGTTCGCTACGCGTTAGAGCTCACTGGACGGAACCCAACAACAGCATGCAAGACAAACAGCCAAGGTTACTTTCAAGAGGGAGAGAGAAAGCATTCCTCTGAGAACAGAAATGAGTGCCTACGATCACCTTTATTTTTCAGAATGTACTGTATGTCCTACCTAGAATGTTAAGGCAAGGAAGGAAAATAAAATAGTGTCTAAATTGATGAGGTAAAAATATAATCTCTATTTGCAAATGACAAATCCTATACATTGAAAACCCCAAACACTCCACAGGAAAGTTACTAGAAGGGTTCGACAAAGTGGCAGGGTACAAGATCACTATAAAAAAAAATCAGTGGGATTACTATACAATAGCAAGCTGATTTTTGGTGTTGTTGTTGCTGTTTTTAAACCAAGAAAATAGTAACACAATAGGCCAGAAGGATAAAATACATAGGATTAAATCCAACCAGAAATGTAAAAGACTTAAAGAAAATCACAAAACACTACTGCAAGATACTAAAAGAGACCTACTGCAGTGACGTGAAATCATTCGTATGGTTCTTCTATCCGTAGTCTTTGTGGGCCAAGAAGGTGCAGAGGGCTCTACCTTGGGGACTATATAGTTTTCTCGTTCAGCTGAGTAGAAAAGTGAGCCATCTCGAAAGAAGGAACAGAGGGATCCCGTAGCATCCAGAAAAGAAGACCCGCCTGTGGAGCACTCCTGAGATCCTGGCTTGCAGAGGCCACAGGGCTGAGGCCATGACAGGGCAGAGGAGTGGCACCAACACCATGAAGCAGACCAGCGGGGGTGCACCTTGGCCTTAGAATGAGGCAGAGGTCAGGGGACCACTGTCCTTGCTTCTAAGGAACATTCTGGCTGTACTTCTTCCAAGGCAGATGTGTTGGTTCTTTTAGTGGTTCGTGATACTTTTTTTTAAAATCATTTTATTGGGGGTTTATACAACTCTTATCACAATCCATACATACATCAATTGTATAAAGCACATTTGTACATTCGTTACCCTCATCCTTCTCAAAACAATTGCTCTCTACGTATGCCCCTGGCATCAGCTCATTTTTCTCCCTCCCTACCTGCTCCCCTCTCCATCATGAACCCTTGATAATTTATAAATTATTATTTTGTAATATCTTAATATCGGACACGATGCCTCCCTTCACTCACTTTTCTGTTGTCCATCCATGGTACTTTCTGTATTCTTCACCAGCACCCTAATTCAAATGCATCAGTTCTTCTTCAGTCTTCTGTATTCAATGTCCGAATTTCCCATGCTTATAAGGTGATTGAAAATGCTATGGCTTAGGGCAGGTGCTCCTTAGTGTTTAAAGTAATATCCTTGTTTTACAACACTTTAAAGAGGTCTTGTGTAGCAGATTTTCCCAATGCAATGGGTCAGCTGATACAAGCAAAGTGAAATTCTAGACAACTTCAAACCCAGTTTATCAGGATGCTACATATTAGTCCAGTTGTGAGGATTTTAGTATTCTGTACATTGAGTCATAATCCACACTGAGGCTACGGTCCTTGGTTTCCATCAGCAAGTGCTTCAAGTCCTCCTCACGTTCAGCAAGCAAGGTTGTGTCACCTGCATAATGCAGGTTGTTAATAAGCCTTCCTCCAATCCTGAGTTAGTCTGGGTAGACTAGAGAAACAAATCCACAGAAACACATATGTATATAAGACAGAGTTTTATATAAAGGGTAAGTGTACACTAACAAACCATCCCCACCCAGTGCTGTCCAAGCCTCTAAGTCCAACATTAGCCCATACGTCCGACATCAATCTACAAAGTCCTCCTCAATCTCACAAAACACACACTATGAAGCCGACTGCCAAGAGGAAAGCGGAATCAGTGAGCATGTAAGCATCTCAGCACTAACAGGGGTCTCCACGTGGCTGCTCCAGCACCCAGGGCTGCCTCAGGGTAAGTCCATGTGGCTTTTCCTCAGGGATGTCATGCAGGAAGTGAGCCTTGCCAGCTGAAGCAGAAAACTGGCTAAGGCAGCTGTACCTTGGTCCAATCATCAGAGAGCAAGAGACCCGAGAACCAGAAAGGGGAGGCTCACCAAGCCATTTATCATTCTGCTCTTCAATTAATCCCACATGTGTTTATAGGCCAGGTTGGCACAATAAACCTTAACTGTCTCAGATCCTGATGCCGCATTCTTCTTCATATAAGACAGATTCTGATTATTTGCCCAGTGTACAGATTGAATAAACATGGTAGAGGATACTACCCCAATGCACACCTTTCCTGATTTTAAACCAGTATTCCCTTGTTCTGTTCACACAACTGCCTCTCAATCCATGTACAGGTTCTGTATTAACACATGAAGCGTTCTGGAATTCCCATTCTTTTCCAAGTGATCCATAGTTTGTTATGAACCACGTAGCCAAATGCCTTTGCATAGTTAATAAAACACATGTAAACATCTTTCTGGAGTTCTCTACTTTAAGCCAAGATCCATCTGACATCAGCAGATATCCCTTGTTTCGTGTCCTCTCTAATCCAGCCGGAGTCTCTGGCTGCTATCTGTCAATGTGCTGCTGTAACCAATGTTGAATGATCAATAAAGTTTTATTTGCATGTGATATAGATCTATAATTTGGGCATTCTGTTGGGTCACCTTTCTTTGGAATGGGTATAAATATGGATCTCTCTAGTCAGCTGGCCAAGTATCTGTCTTCCAAATGTCTTGGAATAGATAGATGAGTGAGTGCTTCCAGTGCTTCATCAACTTGTTGAAACATTTCCATTAGTATCCCATGAATTTATGGTGCTTTGTTTTGGGCTACTGCTTTCAGTGCAGCTTGAGGTTCTTCCTTCAGTACCATTAGCTCTTGCTTATATGCTACCTCCTGAACTGGTTGCCCGTGGAATAGTTCTTTTGGGTACAGTGACCATGTATTCTTTCCATTATCTCTCAATGTTTCCTGAATCATTTAATATTTTGCCTGCTTCATTCAATATTATGAAAGGCAGAGTGGGAACTTTTAGGAGCTGCTACAGGAAACTGGATGATTGTCAGGATGGCGGGCAACACACCTTTGAGTGACTTTGATGAGTGGGACACTGTTCTATCAATCAAGAGATTTGGTTGTTACGCAATGCACACACTGCCCTTGTTTTCTAAGCTGGAGATTAAGTTTTAGCAGGTTGTCAACCCATCATCTTTCCTGTCAGGGTGATTATTCTGCTCACCCACCTTTTACAAATTTTGGTCTGTTTTGGCTTTGCTTCATCAGCCATGAGTAATAGGAAAGAACTGGTTTAAAGCCCAGAAAAGGAAAAATAAATCATTTTTAAAGCCCAGAAAATGAGTTAAAGAACATTTCCAAGACGGTGTGGAGACCTACCTGTCTGTAGTGCATTAAGAAAAGTGTCTTTCAAGTCTCAGTGTGTGTAAAAAAAAAAAAAACAACCACTGGGGATCTTGTTAAAATGCTGATTCTGATTCAATAAGTCAAACTGCCTACACTTTTGCTTTTTAAACAAGCTCACTCAAGATATACATTCTGCTGGTATAGAGACTACCATAGGATGGATGTAGAGAGAAACCTTCTAGAGTTAAGGACACAGCGCACTGACTGGTTTACTTTTACCGAGAGGTGACAGGTGGACTAGTGTTCAGCAATAACCTATAGCAGAGAAAGGAGAGGAGCGGGTGGGGCGGGTAGTACTGATGGGGGCAGCTCCATATACCCAGTCTCCTCACCTGAAAATACCTGAGGCATAAGGTGGGACGACCATAAAAGGACTACAAGGCAGTGTAGGGAAGCAAACTACCTTTTGGCTCCCAGTTGGGCCCTCACCTGTGTGTTACCAAGTGTGTTACCTTTAGACGCCCTTACACACTGCCTTGGGTCAATTCCAACTCATAGCGACCACATAGGACACGCAGCATAGGCTCCTTAGGGTTCTTAGACTGTAAATCTTAACAGGATCAGAAGGCCTCCCCTTCCCTTGGCGCAGTGTGGGGTTCGAACCCCAGACCTACCGTTTAGGGTTCGAACCCCAGACCTACCGTTAGCAGCCCAAAGCCTAGCCCACGGTCACGGACATCTCTACGGGACCCAAATTCCGGGTGAACTCTCCGGAGCATCCTTGAGCGACCTTCAAAGCGGCTGTGCCCCTCCCCCCCACACACCTCACTCCACTCACTCACTCACTCACACTACTCACTCACTCACTCACACTATTCACTCTACTCACTCGCTCACTCACTCACTCACTCACTGTCTCACTCACTCACTCACTGTCTCACTCACACTCACTCACTCACTCACACTCACTCACTCACTGTCTCACTCACTGTCACTCACTCACTCACTCTACAGGTGTGGGTGGAAGGCACGCCCCTCCTCCCCCCGCGAGCGGTGGGCGGGGCTCCAGCTGGCTGCCCGCTCTGGAGTCCAGGAACGTGGCGGGGGCGGGGCCTCGTCCCGAAATTGGCACGCCCACGGCCGCGCCGCGAAGCGGATTGGTGGCCCTTGCACCCGGAAGTAGTCCGAGCTGCTCGGAAGCCGCGGCGGGACGCGGGACGCGGGTTACTGCCCGGCGCTGAGGCGGCAGGATGGTGGGCGGCGGGAAGCGTCGGCCCGGCGGGGAGGCCTTGCAGGTACTGCCGGGCAGGCCGTGCGGGGCGCTCGGGTGTTCGCCGGGGCGCCGCCAGGGACGGCCCGTGTCCTTCATCCGGCAACCAGGGGCGGCCGGCGGCGTTCCCGGGGCGGGGATCCCGCCCCCGCTCGGGGTCGCTCCGTCCCGCCCTGCTGGGCACCCAGCCTCGGCTGTTGGGCCTCCGCACCTCCCTCCCGGTCTTTGCCCGCGAGGATGCCGAGGCCAGGTGAAGGCCGCCTGCGCTCCTGCACGCCCGCCCTGCGCGAGCTGCGACTCCCGCGGAACGACGCCGGAGCTTGGGCTTGGTTATCGCGCCAGTGCGCGGGAAGGGCAGAGACACACACTGGGGCCTGTAGCGCGCCCGAAACGATGTGCACCAAGTCTCTGTTTGGAACGTTTCTTGAAGGATCAGTGGAGGCTGCACTGGGCAAAAAGCGAAGCCAGGGGTAACGGCGGGTGGAAGCGAGGACGGTTGTGGCACTGCCGGGAGGTTGATCTGCCTGGAGCTTGACCGGGAAGGAGGGACCAGGCACTCAAGGCGCAGGTCCTGTGGGAGAGAAGTGGCATGATACGGACAAGTGTTAGGAACAGTCTTCCCGCTGCATTATCTACTGAATGGGGGGAGGCTTTTTCAGAGGGCCCGGTTCACTGCGAGAGCGCTGTGCTTGTGGGCTCTCTCAGCATTGGGTCATTCATCTTAGTAGCACCAGCCAGAAGACTACGGGTAGCCACTTGTAAACTCTACAAGGTGGCGATTTGGAGATGGGTAGGGCAGAGCTGGAAAACCCTTTGTCTTCTTTTGAAGGTACAGTGCACACTTGTGGCAATGTAAGAATTAGGTATCCATTACTAAAAGCTTATATCTAACCATAGTCGTCCGCATTTATGTATTACTTAGTATGTGCTAGACGCTGTTCTATTTTCACCTACAACAAAAAACTAAATCCACTTCTGTCGAGTCCAAGTCTGACTCAGCAGTCCTATAGGATAGAATAGAACTGATTGATAGGACTGCCCGCCCAGGCTATAAATCTTTACAGAAACCGAACCAGGGCATCTGGATTCGAACTGTCGACTTGTGTTAACTTCTCTAGCACTAGGACTCTTTAAAAACCGTAATGACTCATTAACCACCCTGGGATGGTGGTGTTAGTTGCCGACTCACTGGTTCTGCTTCAGCTGTCCTGTGCACAACAGAATGAACCATTGCCCCTCCTGTGCCATCCTCGCAGTTGATGTTTGAGCCCAGTGTTGCAGCCACAGTGTCAGTCCATCTCCTTGGTGCGCCCGTAGGTGCTACCGAAGGCCTTTGGGTAGATGAGAAAACAAGGCACAGAGAGGATAGATGAGGGAGACTTCAAATAGTTCACGAGAAAATGGAATGAGAAGATCCTGGGATTTTTCCATGAACTTTTGAAGCCATTTGTATAACTTGCCGAAGGTGAGGGAGCTGAGAAATGGCCGAGCCAGGAATCAACCCGGGCACTCTGACTCTGGAGAGTGATGTAACATTGCCTTTCAACCAGCAGATACGATTTTTCTTTCTAACACGTTATTGAAAGTACAGCGAAAACCAGGTATAAAAACAGAAAGGAGCCTGATGGCATCCCCTAAAAATTTTTTTTGAAGAAATAATTAAAATATTGAAATGATAGCTGGAAGGGGGCGCAGATCACTATTCTGATGTTCCCACTGCTCTTTATTTGTCGTTGTAGAAGCACCTGATAAGATGGTTAAACGTGCATTTTAGAACCAACCCACCTGGACTTCAATTCCTCCTTTCTACTTTGGGAATTAAATTTCATCTCGCTTGTAAAATGTGGGTCATAGTATCAAGCTAACATGGCAGTTGTGGGGATTAAATGAGTTAATCCACAGAAAATGCTTAGAACAGAGGCTTGGTCAATATTAAGTGCTCAATAAACATATAGAAGAGGTGTTGCTCCCAAAGACTTACTGTCTCGGAACCCCTAGGGAGCAGTTCTGTGCCCTTTGGGTCACATAGACTCGATGGCAGTGGGTTTATGCCTGCTATTGGTTGCTGTTATTATCAACAGCGATATAAACCAAAACCAATGCTAATTCACAGCGGCTCCCTGGGATTTTCTGAGGCTGTTTATGGGACTGACAGCCCCATCTTTCTCCCTTGGAGCTGCTGGTGGATTCCAACTTTGACCTTGTGGTTCACAGCCAGTGCTTAACCACTCTACCACCTGGGCTCCTCCAACAACTTTATAGTTATTTTAACTTTTGTCTTAATGACTACAGAGAAACAGATTGATAAACTCAATGAGTAAGCATGGTTAGTCAGTGTGTGGTCCTTGTTTACCGTAGCTAATATCAAACACCTGTGAACCTCTCAACCAATAGAAAAACTAAAGCTTTACATCTTGTTTGTGCCCTGCCCCTATTCCTTCTGCTTAACTTCTTCCTAGCACCGTCTCTTATTGTCACTACCATCCTCAATTTTGCGATTTCTTTTGTTCCTTTACCTTTTTTTCTTCAAACTTTGTCATCTGTGAGCATGCCTAAACTATTTTCAGTTTTTTAACGTCATCAAATGGCTATCATGCTACATATACTGTTCTAGGATTTTCTTTTAAAATTCAACATTATTTTGTTCAGATTGGTCCATACTATTGTATGTAGTTCAAGTTTCACTAAGTATAACATTCCATTGTTTTGTTTTTTGCTTAGTGCAGATGCCTGCTTTTTTTTTCTTTTCTGATTCATAAATGCCTTTTATAGACTTTTAATGATCTCACTGCCATCAAGTCAATGTGACTTATAATGACCCTCTAGGGCAGGGTAACTACTCCTGTGGGTTTCAGTTAGTCTGCCACCTCTTTCTACTTAGGAGCAACTGGTGGTTTCTAACTACTGACCTTGAGGTTTGTGGCCCAGTGCATAACCACTACACCACCAGAGCTCCCTGTTTTTAATGATAGGATCACTACATTTGGGCCTACTAGAAAAAAGTAGAAGAATAAAAATATAAGAAACATTAGAGTTTTTCAACCTCTGCTTAATTCAATGTGGGCTAGAGAAGGGAGAAGGCTTTGTTGCTGAAGCTTTCCTGTGAATTAAGAAAGAACTCAGTCCAGATTTTTCTATATTTTGTTTATTCATTGTTGGTTTTTTTGTTTGTTTGCTTCCTGTCTGTGTTTTGTTTCTCTGTGAGTGAAATCCAGGGTAGAGAGATGTATAAAGACAGTACCTGGATTGAGCATTGCCTCGGGGCATGCTAGGGGGAAACTGAGAGCTAACAAGGAATACAAGATGCAAATGTTCTGAAATTGTGGTGATCATTGCCGAAATCGTAATATTGAATGATTACATTGCCAATAAAACTATAAAAAACAAACTCAGTCCAAAAAGAAAGGCTCTCTGTTCTCAGAAAGAAGTCAGATTACTACTAAATAACAAAGAATGAGTAGCCTCCAATTAAGTGTACTGTCTTTGCCGTATCAAATATTGATTACTCGGGATTATCGGAGAGCGTGTAGCCTTTATACTTCTGTAATCAGCCTGTGTTGCAGAGAGCTGAGTTTATATCGGTGCTTAAAACCACCAGTAACCTTCCCGGTCTCTTCATTTAGAAAGCCAGAAAAAAGCTGCTTTAAAGTTGGAGGCTCTGTTTGGAGATTGTTGAAGCCCAGCCTTTTCCCGGACAAATCTTATAGCCGCTTATTTCTGGCAGTCCGCTTTGATGTGATCACTGACTCTGTCTTAACGAGTTAAGATCACGTGTTGACCCAAAGAGGGCAGACGCTGGCTTCTTGTTCCCTTTCGCTGCGTGCTTCTTTCCTGCCTTCCCTCTTCCCACCTTCTTTCCTGCCTTCCTGCTGTGTTTCCAGTATCCTCGAGAAATATATAGAAAGCCTTGCTGCGTGGGCTCCTCTTGACCATCATTTGTTAGAAATTCTTCTTTATCTTTGTCCAAAAGCATCCCAAGATTTGACTTAGACATGCCATGTACAGTCTTAAGGAAAACATACATCCATAGGGTTTGGTGTATAAAAATAGACAATATTGGTTTGTAAGGAAAGCAATTGAAATTCCTTGTAGCGCATAAATTTGGTATGCCAATTTTCAGCGTGAAAAAACCGTTGACGTGAAGAAAAGTAAGCCGGGTGAGGCTGATGTCCCCAGTGACCTGCGAAAAGAAGTAGAAAATCATTATAAGCTCTCTCTGCCTGAAGATTTCTATCATTTCTGGAAGTTCTGTGAAGAACTTGATCCTGAAAAGCCAGCTGGTGAGTTCCCAAATCCTCCTGCTTCTGTGAGTAGAAAGACAATAGTCACTAGGCCAAGAATATAAGTAGTTACTAGAAAGGAGCGGTTTCCAAGGTGTCTCGTATAACAGATATGTGAAAGCCATAATGGTAAGTCCCTATTACTAATAGACAAAAGTAGATAATTTTACCACCTGGTTTGATGAGCGTTAGTGGGGAAGTAAGCACTTTAATATTTGAATGGAGGTTTCAGTAAAATTTAACAGTTCGGCCTCTAGAAATTTGTCTTGTGGTTTTTGTGAACCAAGAGTTAAGCTGCAGCGTACTTATTAAAGCAACAGGAAGAGATGCAGTGTACATGCTCATCAGTAACGCATCTATTCAGTGGATGTTAATAGTTAGGGAAAGATTTTTAATGCATAAATGTAATAAACTTTCAATAAAGTATGCCTGAAATTTCAAAAAAAGTGTGTGGATCTGGAGGCAGCTGGACATCCCCTTACAGAGGTGTCACGGGGAGTAGATGAGCCAGTCAGGGTGCAGTATAGCAATGTTGAAACATATAACTTAACTGTCGTTCTTAAGTGCTTCCTCCCCCCACTGTCATGATCCCAATTCTACCTTACAAGTCTGGCTACACCAGAGGATGTACACTTGTACAGATAGGAACTGGAAACAGGGAATCCAGGGTGGATGATTCCTTCAGGACCAGTGGTGAGAGTGGCGATACCTGGAAAGGGGGAACCGATTATAAGGATCTACATATAATCTCCTTTCTGGAGAATGGACAACAGAAAAGTGGGTAAAAGGAGACGTCAGACAGTGTAAAATATAACAAAATAATAATTTATAAATTATCAAGGGTTCATAAGGGAGTGGGGAGGGAGGGGAAACGAGCTGATAGCAAGGGTTCAAATAGAAAGCAAATGTTTTGAGAATGATGAAGGCACCAAATGTACAAATTGATGTATGGATTGTTACAAGAGCTGTAAGAGCCCCCAATAAGATGATTTTTTTAAGTGTGAACACTACACATACACCTATGTTCCATTTATTTACCTCTATTTCTGAAAGGATGGTTCAGAAACTGGTAATGGGTTGTGTCTGGGAACAGGAAAGAAAGAGATGGAGTTAACTTTTAGTTATCTGCTATTTTGTGCTGTGTGATTTGTTGTTGTTTTAACCAACATGGAGTAGAGGAGACATACATTGTGGATTGGCACATGCTGTCTGGATTTTGACAGGACTTCCCACCCGTACATTGTATAGCACCTTCTGTGAAGGGAGGTAGCTGTGGCTGTGCGTCAGCATTTACCGACAAAGATGCTTATGAAAGGCCTCTTCCTTCAAACAACAAAAGATGGCATCAAAGGAGAATGAACCTTACGGTAGAAAGCCATGCAGCCCTTAAACATTCCAAATAAACTTGAGCGCATGGGAAGCTACTCAGAAATGTCATAGGGGAAGAGCGTCTAGACAGTTTTTTTCTGTAGACCCTTCTCTTACTGGCTAGTGAAAAGGTGGTTTTAGTTTTCCTGTTACTGTAAACAGTGGATACACTACCTGAAGCTCTGGTGAGGTGGCATGATTTTCCTTCTCAAAAGAGACTTTCTCTCGTGACTTTGCTCACCCTTTAGGAAATTATCCATTTTAACAGGCCACGTGGCTTTGGTTTTACTTAACCCTCTCTCTCTGTGATCTGTGAAGATGGAATCAGCCAGGGTTTGCTGTCAGGTGCCCTGGGGCCGGTTCTAGTTCACAGTGACCCTGCGGCGGGCTAGGAGAGACGCGCTGCCTCATTAGAGCAGGCCAGTAGACTGCCTGCCTGGGAGCCGGGACTCTGGAGCGATGTTGAGCTGATTAGTGGAGAGAAGCCAGGCGAATCCCAGTCAGTTCTGACTTAAGAAAAGGCCTGTGGGCCAAAGTAGAAGTGTGCTCTGCTGGGTGTCGGGTTGATCTTTCAAAGCAGCTGCGTCTGCACACGTGTGAACACTATGGGCACCACCCAGGAAAGGGAAGAAGCATTGTTTTAACCCTTTTAAAATCCATTCTCAGTTCCTGTCTCCCTGGTAAATGTGTGTGCTCGTGGGTCTATGAGGCTAACCACAGTGTAGCAATGAGACACGATAAGTGTTTATCCCTCTCAGCACCCAGTAGGACCACAGATAGGCTGGCTCTGGCTAAAATAAGAAATAGCAGGAATGTTTGAACTATCAAGGAATTCAGTGGCTAATTTTAAGAGGCAATCCTAAATGTACGTGCTCTCTGGCTTCTTTCCCATTGAATGTTTATTCATAACATCTCCACATGTATCGTGTATAAGCTGAGTTTTCCAGTACACTTTTTTATGCAGCTTTTGTGGTAAAAATAGGTGCCTTGGCTGGTATTCGGGTCAGCTTATATGCGAGTATATACGGCACCTACAAGTTTTGGGGATTTTTAGTGTTTTGTCTTTAACTTTAGAAATGCTTATAAAATAATTGGAAGCCTCCTGACGAGCACTGTTGTAAATAAACGTCCTTTTCTTTCTAGAGTCACTTTCTGCCAGCCTTGGGCTTCGGTTGGTGGGTCCCTATGACATCCTCGCTGGGAGGCAGAAAAGGAAGGGGGGGCAAGCAGCAGGGCTGAATTGTAACCTGCACTGGAGGTTTTACTACGACCCCCCCGAGTTCCAGACGATTATTGTTGGGGACGACCAGTCTCAGTACCACATGGGCTATTTCAGGTAAACCATCTTTTCTTCTTTAGACCATGGCTCATGCTGTATAAATGGGCATGCACTGGCCTTACAAGGTGAAGGGCATCATTTTCCCCTACTTGGTGGATCCCGGCTATTTCTTACTCTGATGTTGCCATTTTACAGAGATGGACTCTTTCAAGTTGAATGCCACTAGTTTTCCTTTGTGGTCATAATTCCCTCACCCCTTAGCCCCAAAATGGGCATGAGGAGCCGTTGTACATCATACATGCACCCTGTGCCTCCAGGGGACAGAGTGGTGGTTAGGGACGGGTGACAGGCGGGAGCCTGGGTCTGCTGCTGACTGCTGAGTGACCTTGTACCAATCATTATCTTAGTTTCCTCTCCAATAACAATGGGAAAATGATACATACAGGAGAGAACAGTGGGAGGATTAAATGAGGACATGCAAGAGCCGTAAAGTGCTGAGAAACAGTGGCAGTGTGAGGAAAATACCTTGTCCTAGTCTACCAGGAGAAGTGCTGCCATTTAGTGTGGTCAGGAAGACAGTGGGGGGAATGTGCCCCCAAACTCACTGCCATTGAGATGAACCTCACTCGTAGTGACCCTGCTGGACAATGCGGACCTGCCCCCGTGGGTGTGTAAGACTGACTCTACGGCACAGATGGCCTCACTTTCTCTCGTGCAGTGGCTGGTGGGTTTGAACCACGGGCCTCCGGTTAGCAGTCCGACAGCACCACCAGGGCACCTTCGAAATTCCGATAGGAGCAAGAATCGAGTGATGTGGATTCTGTTTCTGACGATGTGTTAACTTATTAGGATCTTGGTGAAGTCGTTTGGTTTCTCTATTATAAAATAAAAAGGTTTTGATTATATGCACAAGGAAGACCTCTTTATCCAACATCTTGTCACTCTGACCTGTTTCTTTTCTAGTTTTCCTTTCATTTTAGACTCCAGAACTTGGAAGGAGATGATGGTGTGTGATTTCCTTCTTTAACAAGCCTTCTCCTTCCTTTGTATGGGGGTGTAGAAGAAGTATCAGGATCGACAAATCTTAATTTTAGTGTCCGCTACGTAAGATTTGCCGAGGTGTTCATTCTAAGGGACCTGGAGCCAGTAGATGTAAATTGTATATAAAATCTGTACACCTAAAAATGTACCTGCTTGGTAAGATGCATTAAGGAGAGCTCCGTTAATAACACCTCTGCTTCCCAGGGATTCTCCGGACGAGCTTCCTGTGTGTGTAGGGACGAATGAAGCAAAGAAGAGCTGTGTAATTGTTCAAAGTGGAGAGAATGTGTTTGCCGCAGTCAGGTAAGTCCTTCCCTTTGCAATCAACCATGCTTAGGAGTTGTGTACGGTGTCGTTTCATTAGGGATAGGAGCGAGCCAAGCATCTTCTGTTTCTAGAGATCATTTCCACGACTTTTGTAGGGAAGATGTGATAGCCTTGCCCACACCTTTTCTGCTACTTTTCCACGCGCCAAAGAGAACTCTTTGAAAATGGAACTTTTAATCTTGACCTTACTTGTCCCAGATCAAAATCAGAAGATTGATGAGCCTCTTTCCGACATCTGATTTTAAACACCATCATTAAGTGTTCAATGTAGGAACGTATTGTGTGTACTTCAAGCGGACAGATGTAATGGCGCACAGCAGTTGCTTGTAAAGTGGACTGAGCCTCCAGGGATACCAGTTGTGCGGCAAAGCTGGCGGTCATGTGGCGTTTGTCTCTGACACCGTCAGGAAGCTGGGACACCAAAACTGCTTCCTCAGCAGCACTGCCGCTCGAGTCAGGACTGTATGGTCCTTGATGAAACCCGTGCCCCTCGGGGAGGCCCCGCCCCTCCCTCTCAACACCTGCGAAGCTAGAGCCTGGAACCCAGATGTCCAGGTGCAGCTGCTACTGACCCCCCCCCCCCAATGCACGACAGCTGTCCTGGAACACAGCCTCTCCCCATCGCTCGACTTCGATTTCAGAGGTTTGATGGTGATGAGAGAGGCTAGCTCCTAGTGGAGCGTGAGCTGACAGTCCTTTGGGGAATGCAGCCAGTTCTTGGGCCAGTCTGCGCAGACATGATTGGAAGCCATTTGTAACTGCATACGGTTCACATTATAATAGTGAAGGAAGCCGTTCTTATCAACTTTACTATTGAGATCATACTTTATATGACCTCTGTTCATACCCTGTCTTTACAACAAAATCCATTGCTGCTGACTCCATGTGGATTCGTGGTAAACCCGGGTCATTGTGGGTAGAGCTGGGCTCCCTAGATGTTGACTTGTAATCTTAGAGAAGTGTCAGATTGCCAGGCCTTCCTCCCGTCACTCTGCCCAGTGGGTTCAAACTGCCAACTTTTTCATTAGTAGTCAAGCATAGACCGTTTCAGGCTCTCAGGGTCCTCACCTGACCTTTTAAAAGACTTGTATTCCCTGTGCTTTACTTGTATTTGTAGCAGACCATTCAAACCCGCCCATTCAGTGCAACCGCTAGACTGCCTGTACATTCCTGCAGTCCACTGCATTCCAGATGGTCATAAAGGGGCTCTTTCTTCTCCGAAATGCCTCTGAGGGTTGTACAGAATGTTGTGTAGTATTTGTAATTCAGGTGATTTATTCTCTTTAGGTTTATTGTTAAATTTCAATGGGTGCCATCCTTATTAGAAACGACAATTATTTAACACAGAAAAGGGAAACAAAGACATGCATTGGTGACATTACTAATAACTTAGGGAGATGAGCAAGTTCATGTTTGAGGAGCTAGCATTCTTGCTGGTTAATAGTTGGGCTGTGATCCCCAAGGTCAGTGGTTCAAAACCACCTTCTGCTCCTTGGGGGAAAGATGGGGCTTTCTACTCCTATAGAGAATTACAGTCTCCCCTTTTTGTTTGTTTTGTGTTGTTGTTGGTGGTGGTTTTTTGCTTTTGTCATAATATGCCCGCCAAAGTACACCAGAGTCCTTCAAAACCTGGGGACAAGCAAATGGATTCTGGGTTCCCACGTAATTCCTGCCCCAATCCAAGAATAATTAGTTCTTATAACATGGCCCTGCTCAATACTCGCCTTCATGAAGAGATCACTGACGATACAGGTGCTGTAGCAAAGTGTGGTAGAGAAAGCAGGTGGTGCCTGGCTATCAACTGGAACAGTATCTGAAGTCTTAAAGGTTTCTATTCAAACAAGCACCCATCTAAGTGAGGCATCCACTAAGTCCACACGGAAGAAGCACACCAGCCTGTGTGATAAAAAGATGATGCTAACGAAATCCAAATATGACAAAGGGAAAAGTAACAGAGCTTACATTGTGAATACCCAATTTGCAGACGGCTATGGAGGACAGTAGGAGCCCAACCTCCATGTACATGTAGAATATCTGGTCAGATTAAGACTCTGGCAGATCCTCTTTAGCCCTAGGTGAGGGACTCACACAGCTTCACTATCAGAGGTGATTGTAAACTTGAGGATGGTGGGTCAAACCATGGTGTCATAGGAAACTTGGCCAGTTGACCGCCCTCTTGACCCAGACTGAATTTGCTCTAAGCTCAAATATTTCTCACTAGTTCCACAACAGAAATTTCTGCTCTGGCTTTGAAAATAATTGTTGGTCTTTTTCTTTCTCACCCTTTATTTTTAGCTCGTTATTTTCTCTTAGCTGTTTTGTTTTTCTTTTATTTCGGTTAGATTTCCCAGTTTGTGAAGCACAGGAGGAGTGGATGCGTAGAGATGATAACTGATACAATGGTCTATCGGGAAGTGTGAGGGTGAGGGGAATTGGGGAGCAAACAGTGAACGCAGAGGGTGTGTGGAGCTATAGAACGGATTTTGATGATTTATATACAGTTTCTTTTAAAGTGATTTGACTGTTGAAGTGTGTGCTATGTGAACAGCTATCAAGAAAACAAACGGGAAAAGCTTGACCAGTGGTTACCATGGTGACGAAGGAATGGTTTTTGCTTGGGGGGATGTTGAGTTTATGTGGATGGAGGTGGGATAGTGTGGAGAAGAGTGTCTGGTGATTGCACAACATGAAGAGTGCGCACCGGCACTGAATGGCACGTGGAGACATTGTTGAATTGGAGACTGTCTCATTGTGTAGTTTTTTTTGTTGCCAAAATTAGAAAAAACAATTACACAAATAACAATGACTACAAGGAAGGGGAAAATGTTCTAAAATTGATTGTGTTGATGACTGTACAAGTGCCAGTAAAGCTTCTTTAAAAATAGCTAAGAATCACAGGCCCCAGGGTTCTGTGTCAACTCAAGGGCCGTGAGAACGTTTTTCAGTCTCTACCATCGTTTCATACCAAAATATGTTTTGGGGGTTTCCTTCAGTAATTTATCTCAACTAGGAGTAAAAGATTGCCTTGAGGTTTAACTGTTTTCGTACTTTTTAAGAATTACAACTCTTAACCTGTTGATGATACAATAGAAAAGTATTTCTCTTCCATGCCACAGTTACCTGAGCTGTAAATGGATATCAGCACCCACGACAGATGTTTGAAGCCACTGCCAGTGCCCAGCCCGTGGCAGGCTGTCCGAGGTTGGGGCTGAGCAGGGACTCCGGTGTCCTCCTGGAAGTCCTGTGGCCTGTCTCCAGCTGAGAGCTAACGAAATCCTAGCCCGTGTACAATATTTTCTTGTGTTTCATTGTCGTCACATATCTTTTTTAATTACTCTGGATTGTGCTTTCATATAAGCTTCTAAAATAACCTTACTACCTTTTTAAATTTTCTAAAATTTCCTTAACATACATGTGCCAGGCATCATGTTTTTTTTAATGCTGAGTCTAAACATCTTATACGTGTTTATTGTGGATGTGTCAGATTGGTTTCTCTACAGAAGCAAAACCAGGGCCACTTCTCTAAGTGTATGGAGAAGGTATATCCAGAAAAATGAAAAAGAGAAATGGCTCCCCCATTGCAGAAGCAGTCAGTCCAGTGTCAGACATTAAGCTGGAGACTTGTCTTGATGCGAGTGGCTGCCTGGGCTTGGGGAGCCAGCAACCCAGGAAGCCAGAAGAGCGTGGGCCAGAGACAGAGCTGGTCAGTTGGCAGATGCCGTGTTCTGGCTGACTGCTCCCGGGGCTGCCTGCGACTGAGGCAGGAGGCCAGGGCTGACAGACGCAAGCTCCACACCAGCAAGAAGAGAATGTTCTTGGCTGTGAGCCCGGTCGCATCCCCATGGAGACCCCCTCAGGCTGCCGCCTGAATGAGAGGTTGCACTCCCCCCACACCTCACAGGTGCAGCCAGGTTAGCACCAAACCGGTCCATCTCAGGAGACAGTACAGACAGCGTACACATTTGACTCGTGTCTGCTGTGTGTGTGCCTGGTAGCTTTTGTTAATGTTGCTTTCCCTTTGCTTGAAGACATCTGTGGTTTTGAAAGGGCTCTTGGACTCAGGGTCCTGTAGATGGATGGAGTCTTCGACAGAAGTGACCGTTTCACATTTTGCTGCTTTAACTGCCAGCCGTCTGTGGCCCTGCAGCATGGTGAGAACTTGCGCTTCTTTTCCAGGTTATTTTTGGTGAAAAAACTTAAAGAAGTGACAGATAAAAAGAAAACTAATCTTTTGAAAAGCATACATGGCAGACTCACGGAAGCAGCCGGCGAACTTGGGTACTCCCTGGAGCAGCGAACCACGAAGATGAGACAGAGAGAGAAGAAGGTAGCCCTCGGTATTTCTCTGTTGGAAACATAGTAAACACGGAGGAGCGGGTTGTTTTTATTAGTTTATTTAGCAGGGCATTTTTTCCCTGTGTTCTCTCCTCCCATTCCCTTGCTCTTTTCGTTAGGTGTCAACTACAGGGAGCCGAGGGGCACCACAGGGCAGGGGTGTCACAAGGCCAGTTCTGGAAGGTGCGTGGCTGCTCCTGCTCCTGGGCTCACAGCTGAGTGGGCACCTCTTCACACGTTCCCCCACTTGTCACGCTCCTGGTGACCTCACTGCTGGGGGTGCTTCATTCACAGCCTGTATTCACCACGCTTACCCATTGATCATGTCATCAGTTAAAGCCGCTTTGTACATAATGATTTTCACTCTAAAAACTTGGTTTTCGGGTGGGTTTTTTGCTAAAATTACTTCATAAATATTTTTGTGGTCAGATCTATAAATCTTTCCCTTCAACACAAGAGTAAAAAAATATTTGCTTTTATTAATGATGGTTTTGTGGTAGTATTTTTATTCAACTTTGCAATTTCCTATGCCAATTATTTTGTTATGAAGAATAAGATCCCTGGCTAGACTTCATTTCTCCCGTCCCCCCCCCCCCCCACCTCCACGACGGGCCGGGGAGCAATTGTCTGAAAAGCTCTTGGGAGTAGCCTGCTCCGAGGGTGGCTTCAGAAATACGGAAAGAAAGCAGGAAGAGTGAGAAAGTGGGGTGATTGCTTGAAATAAATTTTCAGGTAATTTCATTTAGAAAAGACTTTATAATTTTCTTTAATTAAACCTTTATTTTCTTTCTTTTTTTACAATGAGTTTAATGTTGAGGCCATTTTCACCAGGTTGCACAAAGCAGTAGACTATGTGAAGCAGATGTTCTATGCTGGAAGGACCAGCTGCGGTCAGAATAACGCCACTGGTGGGAATCCAGAGGAGCACGGAGATGGAGGGGTCGTGGTGGCGGCTGTGCCTCCATGAAGGCACGGCACAGCTAGAAACTGCCCACGTGGGCGAAGCTGCCAAGCAAGCCCGCATCGTCTGGGGAAGAGTTAGGGGACTGAATGTGGCAGGACAGATGAGCGGATTTCTGGTTCTCCCACACCTTCCTGCGCACAGGAGCTGTTCCTGCCAGCTGCTGCTCAACACCCCCCACCCCCCCTCCACCCCCGGCTTCTCAGCTGCCTGCGTGGACCACCGACAGAGAGCAGCAGTGTGCTGGCTCGTGTCTGCTAATGCCTGGGTTTCTCGCCTCTTAACAGGCAGGATGCAGAAAATGACCAGTACAACAAATGAAGATCAGTTCACTATTTGTAAATTCCTCTAGGGCTTGAATTTTTGAAAGACAGAATATTAAGCTGTTACTCTCTTGTCCAAATTTACTGACATAATATGTCACCAAACAATTTTTTTTAAGCATGATTAAATCTTCTAGGCATTTTCTTCTTTTATCCTCAGGTTGTTACGAAGACCTTCCACGGTGCAGGCTTGGTTGTTCCAGTAGATAAAAATGATGTTGGGTACAGAGAGCTCCCTGAGACAGATGGTAATGTATTTCTTATGGAGACAATGTGTATTTGAGCATATCTATGTACAAGAAGGTTCTCATTGGCGGGAAGCCTGTCTGCACATAGGCCCCTTGTGAGAAGTTAGAGATAAGGCACAAGCTCAGGTTGGGGAGCGAACCAGTCTGGCCTGAAGTAAAACTATTGTGTCTGTGATGCTGTGAGTAAACTTTTAAAATCATTTCAGTTATGGTCGTTGTTTTGCTATTGATTTTTTTCTCAGACCTCTAAGCACTGCGTGAGTTCAAATCACATCGCTCCCATAACTAAGTTTAGTCCAAATAAGTTTCCCCTTGGCATATAAGATAGAGCTTATTGAGCAGTTTTTCAGTCACCCAACTTTCTAAACTAAGTTTTATAGGATGGAAATTGATTCAGAAAGGTCTCAAACAAACCCACTGTCTTCCAATCAGTTCCGACTCAGAGCAGTTGTAGAAGAGGACAGAGTAGAATTGTCCTTGTGGGTTTCTGAGCCTGTAAGCCTTCATGGGAGTAGAACTCCTTTTCAGGAAGTCCACCCTCACTGCCGTGGGGTCACTTCTGACCCATAGCAGCCCTATAGGACAGGATAGAGCTGCCCCTGGTAACTTTCCGAGACTAACTCTGTGGGAGTAAAAATCTCATCTTTTTCCTGAGGAGACACTGGTGATTTCGAACTGCTAACCTTGCTGTTCACAGCCCAGCACTTAACAACTCCGCCACCAGGACCCCTTCAGAGAGGTGTCCAGGTAGTGACTAGCTGGAGAAGCTGGTCTCTCTGCCGGTGGGGGTCATGGCCAGGTGATAACGACAGGCGAGCCCTCGGGTGGCAGGGGAGGGTTTCTTGGCTGTCGTCCTTCTCCGCAGATCTTTCTCCTGTGGGGCCGCTGGGCACACTTGTTAGACAGGCCCAGAGAGTAAGCAAGAGCCTGTATCAGCCATATGAAGTCTTTTCCATGTGCGTGCGTGCGTACATGCGTATGTGCGTGTTTTCTCAATCACGTAAAAATGAGAAAGCTATACTTAAAGGACATTCAGACATGGGGTGTGGTTGAAGCAGGGTTGGCTTGGGGGGGAATAGTTGGCCACAAACACTCCCTTAGCCAACTGAAAACTAGTAAAAGCCTTACGTAAAATCACTGCAATGTTATTGAAAAATAATTAAAATCATCACTCTATAGCCAATACACAAAATGTTGTTAAACCGCGTTTGTGCCGGAATCCTGAGGAGAAAGATGACGAAAGCCCCCACCCCGTATTGCTGGGCTGCAGATTACTACCCTGCCGGCGTTACCCAAACCAGCCCGCTTACCTTTCGCGGTGGACCCAGGTCATCTCTGTATCGCTGCTTTCTTTCAGCCGACCTCAAGAGAATTTGCAAGACCATTGTTGAGGCACCGAGTGACGAGGAGCGGCTGAAAGCCTTTGCCCCCATTCAAGAACTGATGACCTTCGTGCAGTTTGCCAATGACGAGTGTGACTACGGCATGGGACTTGAGCTGGGCATGGACCTGTTCTGCTACGGGTCACATGTGAGTGAAATCACCCCCACCCCCTCGGTCACCACGCGCTCCTTCCCGCCCCCACAGCACACGGCCCGCCTCGGGCATGGAGGATTGTCCAACCAAGGTCGAACCAAGTGTGGGCTGTGCATCCTGCTGGTACGTCGGCATGGGTGATTTTTCAGTGAGTTCAGCAGCTGGTCCAGGCATGTCATTTGTTTGGAATTCGTTCCGTATTCTAGCAAAGGGGGCCAGCCAAGAGTGCTTCCTGCCTTTAGACCCACAGGACTGCGGGCCCTAAGGGTTTGAGTTTGAGTTCTGGTGGCTGAGTGAGTGTCTGCGTGGTTAGGCACTTTACCTTCACTTTGGCTCCATTTTAAACAGGCGTTAAATTACTGAAAGATACCATTGATTCCTTAGTTGTTTGCTCATTAAATAAGGAAATGTTGCTTAATGTTTTATTGGTGCTTGAGGACAGTGGTGGTAGAAATTTCACCTCCTTCACTGGAGACCCAGGTTCCCCATTCCCAGGCACAGCAGCACCCCCCCTCCCGCCCCGGCTGTCAGTGACCAGGTGTCCGTGGTGCTTCAAGACCCAGGTGGGCTAGAAAGGAAGGCCTGGAGACTGCTCCCAAGAATCGGGCTCTGCACTTCCTACAGTAGTAACCTGCGAGCCACTGAAGAGCAGCCGCTGGCAGCCAGCGCCCTCTGGCTTTAGCGGCATCAGAATCACATGGGGGGCTTGCCAAAACACAGATATCTGCTCCACCGCCAGCATTTGACTCAGGCCTAGAGTGGGGCCTGAGAGTTGACAGCCGCGTAGCAAACCTGATGACTGTGGAGACTAAGGCAACGTCTAAGAACGTATGAAACAGTTAAGCCTAGTACTTGCCAGAGTAATATGCCAAGTAAATATTATCCACCGAATGCACTGTTGCCCTTTTCACTCTAGTCTGAATGTCATAGCAGGGTCCGAAATTGCCGTGAGCCTCTTCCAGGAATAGGGAGTCTGGAGAGAAGGTGGGGTGGAATTTGGGGATAAAGGAGAGAGTGATTTGAAAACTCAAGGGAGGCTTCAATTTGGGATAATGAAGGAAAAGGCTTTGAAGGGACAATATTGGGGGGAGGTTGATAAACCATATCTAAGGGAAGCTTAAAATTTAACTTTGTTCCAAATTTTCCTGACCATGTTTGCCTTCTAAAGCTTCCAGGAGGCCCCAGAGCAGAACGCCAGGGCTGTGCCAAAGCCCACTGCTCGTCGTCGAGAGAGAGAGCGAGCCGCCAGAGTGGTGTCGGGCGAGGGCTCTGTTCACCACGTGCATTTGGAGCGCAGCCTCTGCTGTGCTCTCGGCTTACTAGTCACCTGCTTGTATTTTTCAGTATTTCCATAAAGTTGCGGGCCAGCTTTTACCTCTCGCATATCATCTGTTGAAGAGGAATCTGTTTGCAGAGATCATTGAAGACCACCTGGCAAACAGAAGCAGGGAGAACATAGACCAACTTGCAGCATAAGTGCATCTTGGCTTGCTCTGCCTGGTGTGTATTTTAAAGCATTAGTGTTACATTTGTGATTTTGTTTTTAAGGCATACAGAAAATAAACTGAAACTTTTTAAAAAATAACTTGGACAAGACTCTTCTGGCCTGTTTCATTCCGTGCTCTGCTAGCACGTGCCGATAGGTGGCATCTAAATGGGGACCCCCCTCCCGTTTTGGAGGACCACTGACGCCTGCCAGAGGAAGCCACTGCCCACTGCCTGTGGCGAGACCAGACTGCCCTCTCCTCCTCGTCCTGCCTCCGGCGTTCAAAGGAAGGACAACGAATCATTTCTTTCCTTCGAGCCTTGAGTTGAGTTTAGCTGTAGTTTGTGGGTTAAGTTTACATGGATTGAGGCCTAGGGAAGAACACTTACAGGTTAAAGTCATGACACTGCCAAGCAGCCTCCAGAGTGGCTCACCCCAGACTTACCCAAACTGCATTCTATCAGTGTCTCCGGGTGACTTTGATGCCCTCCCCCAAATTGGCCTGAGGTGCCCCATCAGTCTCCTTTGAGACAGCTGCTCTTTGACTCAGTATCTGTCACCACAGCACCCTATATTGATAACCGGATGCTAGGACTAACATAGTAACACACTATAGTATGGGGCCCAATATATTATTTTGGATTTTAAAGTTTCCCATTGCAAATTATTTTGAGTTTCTTGTACGCATCTGTGGGAACAGCTGCGTTATCCCAAATTCGGGTCCTCCTCATACCTGACGGGATGTCCTTCAGCTTAAAAATGTAAAGCAAACCAGGAGATGCAAAATAACGAATTGCGTGCCCAAGAGCCTGTGTTTTCCCCTCCACAGTCAAGGCAGAAGAGCCCTCGGGTCATTGAGTTGAACCCACATTTTGTAGATCGATTTCCGTACCCAACAAACGTCTCTTGAAGCGTTTTCCAGATTCCCATAGTGTTTGTTGTCCCCTGAGAAAGACTTTGTGTGTACATTTGGTTGAGTAGTGTTTCATTGAAGTGAAACGTGATTTTGAATGTAAGTAGCATGTCTCCTTGCCCCAGTGAGGTCGGAGGTTTTTTATAGGCATGTGTTGTGTGGATACAGAAAGCTTCATCAGTAACAAAGCTCTGGATGTAAATGCGAGTATTGGTTAAATAAAATCATTGCATCTCAAACATCATTAAGGTACTATGAAAAAAGAAAATAGCAACAGTTGAGAAATGATTCACACGAGATGCCCAGAGTTACGGGTTCTTGACTTCTCAGACAACACGGCATCTCCTGGGATCTCGAATCCTGTGTTCTCTGGCTGCCGGTTACCTTTCTGCGTCGAACCTGTCGTGCCTTTGTGTAGGCCCTGAAGATGCTTCGTGTAATGGAGGCACTTTCACATCTTAGCCCAAATACAACCAAAAAGGGTCTTCCACGCAGTTCCGGTGGGAGGTCCGAGGTTTGAGGAGCTATCGTATCCTGCGCTCATGTGACCTCACCACGGTGCAAACATTAGGGAGTTCGACCATTACAGGAACAAAGGGCTCACCCGTCCTTTGACTCAGAACAGTGACACCACGGGTAATCTTAATCTCATCTTTTTAAAATTATTGTGCTTTCTTCCCCTCATTCTCTTTTAGTTTCCAAGATACCATTTATTTCTAAATTTTATCCCCAATATTAATATATAAGTCAATTTAAATGACAAATGCAAGCATCTTTCATTGAAACAAATGAGTTGCTGAGCTAGAAGTGTAATTCCTTTAATTTTGTCACTTGTGGATCCAATAGTCCCAAAATGTATGACTTGTGATCAGTCGTAGCAGATCCCAACAGGATTCCTCCTCAAAGAACACATGAAAAAGGACAAAAGGGTCGGTTTCGTATTGTCCTTTCATAAGCCTCATAGAGCTTTGACGTGCCTTCCAAAACCTGGGTCTATCCCAGCACGATCGAATTGGAGGCTGAGGCCAAGACACTGGCTGTGGTAGTTGTGAACGGGGCTTCCTGAAAACAAGGCTTGTAAAGCAAGATGTGAACTCTCTCCGTCTGGAACGAGTGTCAGAGAGCTGGTCCACACTGCGGGGCATTTTTCATCAGAGAACAAGCGTTTGTGCTGGGGCTCCAGACCTTCCTTTCCACTTCACTAGCGGCCGAGTCCGTCTCGACTGTTACTCACACTTCTACCTGTGACACGGCCACTTGGTGGACGAAGTGCCGTGACTCAGGATTTAACACACACACCCCCAACTCATAATGAGCTGGCCCAATGGAGGTTTTCTCTATTTGGACATATATAAAATGAAATACTGAAAGATGTAAAACAATCTAGGAGATCTATAACCTTTCAATAATGCCCTGAGACCCAATCCTTACTGGCTGAATGTCATTCTGTTCAAACGCCTCCTGTTCTAATTCCTATTTTCAGTTTTTATGTAGATGATTCTTCCAATACCTCGAACTCTTCAGTTCTACCCTACCAGTCCAGTGATCTGAAGTTTGGTGGGAGCGCAGTTTACCCGTTCATTTGCAAACAGCATGTGGCTACACATGTGGAGTAAGCGTTTAGGTCGAGGTTGGATAGCCCGCAGTGCTATAACCAGCACATCTTTCCGTACTTCACCTGTACCCCAGCCCAGCCGTAACCCTTCTGCTCTACCATAGCCTACAAGTCACCATCTCCACTGTTCTTTCGTTACAGCTTCGTCGTCTTTCTTCATCTAGCCCTTAGAATACCACTCCCCATCACTATGGTCATCATCTCCCTTGCCGCTCTCTTCATATCTTGTACTTGGCTGTTAGGACTTGAAGCCTGCCCATTCCTTTCTTGCATTTTCTCAGTAGCATGTGGCTGCAGAGAAAAAATTATATAACCATTGAGACGCATCTCATTTAATCTCAAGTAGACTGTGCCACTCCTCGGGATGATATGACTTTCCCCACCGTCACAGACTTCAGACAGCTCGTCCCATATTTCACTGAGAAATAAAAGATCATCCGTAAAATGTCACCTCTACTGGCTACCCATGGTACTCTGCCTTCCAGAAGGTTGATGAACATGGCTTGGTGGCCCACCAGTTGTCTTAGATCCAACCCCTTCTTACCTACTCAAGAATTCTCATCACTAGCCACACAAAAGCTACAAGATCCTGTTACTTTATAAATAAACAGCACACCCTGAACCGAGTCTTTCTCAAAAACAAGGAAGAACTGCCTATGTGATAGTCTGTCCTTCTCCTTCCAAGATTTCACCTCAGTCAGGCGTCTGCAGGGCGCTGACGCTGCGCTGACCACAGGCATCGGTCAGTTTCCAGTGTTCACCTCATCTCGCATGCTCGGTCGCTCCTGGACATGTTGATTCGCCTGGCTTTAGGCACCACCTCCTACCGCACTCTTCCCTGGCTGCTCCCGGGTGGGGACAGAACCATGCCTCCGTCCCTCTTCTCTGTGCACACGGATGGTAAGCCCACAGTGATCTCACAGACTGATCCCCTCCTGTATTCTCTGCAGCTGGACCATTTCCCTGAGTTCATGTCGAGTAAATCAGCTGCTGACTATACAGCTCCCTGCCCCCACCCACCCCAGTGTCCCAAGGCATTTAAAACAAAATCTTAAGCCACAATTCTTCGGGGCACACCTGCAGATCTAGTCCTCAGGTCTTCAACTCAGTAAAAACCGCAGTAAGGTTCATCTTTGATTCCTCTCTGATCCTATTCCACCTTCCCTGCATTTGCAAATCCTGTCTACTCTCTTTTCAAAGTATGTCTGCAGTCCACCAGTCTGAGCAGGCTTCACGCCCCTCTCTGGTCTCACTGGGAATCTTCCTGCTTCCACCTCTGTCCCCCGACAGTGTTTCCATCGGGCCATGTCTTGTCCTCCTGCCGCGGTGGGTCCAGCTGCCGCAGCCTAGGAAGCACAGCCGTCGCAGCAACTTCTGCGTGCCACATCCTCTGGAACCCGGCCGCCACGGTACCGCTCCTCACTCTCCACGCCACCCTATCCCTGAGGCCTCCCGATTCCAAAAGCAAATCCAGCCTCAACTACCATGGAGCTGATCGTAAAAACTATACAGGAGAGCAGAGCTGCTCCTGTGGGTTTCCTGTAAGTCACTATAAAAACAGCAGCCTTCTGCCCGGTACTTCACTTTTTCCCTGCTAAGTGGGTTTAAAAAGAACTTAAATGTGATTTACTTAAGCTGTGTTTAGTAAATTTCATGTCATTTATTTAAAAGAATGTAAACCATTTACCTATTTTTTTTTCCCTCCATGCAAGTGGCCAACTTTTCTTTTAAAAGTAAGGCTTTCCGTAGACCCTGCAACACTCAGTGATGAGCGGGGACTCTCTCCCTTCCTGCTGGCCACCAGGCGTCTCCTGCCCTGAGTCTGGCAGGCACTCTTTCGTTGCCCCTGGTGTCCTTCCAGTGCAGGTGCGACAGACTAGCCTGTGGTCATAAGCCCACTGGGCAGTGGGGCAATGGGCTATCTGTGTGATGGGTGTATCATAATTCGATCTCTTTTGAAAAATGAAAGAGTAAATGAAACCTAGCAAAGAGAGAGGGGCAGGAGCGAAGGGGACAGAGATACCAAGCATATGGCAACTGCCCAGGAGTAGCAGCTCAGAAGAGACAGGACTTGCCCGCAGAGCCGGTGCCCTGAACCATGAGAGTGAATGTCGGTTGCTAGAGGTGTTTCTGTCAGGGGGCACGAGCTCACCCAGATGTTGACCACCCGCTGACCTGCTGGTGCCGGGCAGACTGGCCTACGCAGCTGGAAGCAGGGGTAGCAATGGGAGAACTGTTAATAATATAATTACAGGCCAAAGCACGCATTGTCATAGAGGTTTTAATAGCTGATTAGCTCACTACAGCAATCCATTTCACTGTAATGCTATGCAGCTTCACTACACTGATAATAAGCAAAACAGATCAATACAGTTCTAGGCAATGTCACGGATTAAGTACACTGAGCATTCGTCATGAACCAAATCTGAGAACAATCATGGATGAGAAGATACTGACACCCTTGCCCATTTTCACAGTACCTCCCTCAAATAAGGCGCTGCCCTTCATCCCACTGGTCAGTTCATCTGGCAATTAGCCGGGCACGTGTTATTTCATGGTCGGGTTCCATCGCTGACACAGCTCGAGGTATCGGGCGCTGCAGCAAACGAGTGCGGTCAAAGCCCATGTCACTTCTCTGTTCCAGCAGTAAGACACACCAGGAAGGAAAACCTTAACTTCACCACGCGCCCTGACCCTGCGTGGCTCTAAAGCAGGCTAGCCAGTGGGAGGGGCAGGGGAGAGCCCGACAGGAAGTGTGGGGAATGGAGGTGAGTTTATGTATAAAGAAAGCTGTGTGCATGAAAATGGGTCTCTCCTTTGAAGTCTTGCAATTTAGGCAAGAATCCTCTTCCCCGGTAGCCAGGCTGGGGGGGTGGGGGGGCCTAAACCGAAGTTCACTGCTCTGCTGTGGTCAGTGCTGACGCCCAGCGACCCTGTGCGAGACTCCCAGCGTTACAGCACTGACAGCGGCCTCTTTCTCCCATGGAGCAGCCGCTGGGCTTGAACTGCCGACCCAGCAGCTCACAGCCCAATGCCAACTCGGGTGCCTTTAGCAGTGCCAACCAAACTGCAAGCCCACTTGGGATCTGAGCCTGGCTGTCCGAGAAGAGCTCGGAAGGGGCTCTGAGGAAAGCCGCTGTCTGCAAAGGGGTGGCAGCATTACAACAAAACACTGGTTTCAGCTTCAAACACCTTAGGATTGCCCTCCACTTTCAATTGTCATTCTAATATTGCTTCATGATTTTACACAGAACTAGAAAGTGAGGAATCCCTTTCGAAATGTTAAAAAAAAAAAAGTTACTTTGTTCTTGTGTTTTAGAAAACATCTGCAAAAAATGCCTTGCCTATCTACCAAAGATGTCCACTCAGAATATTCGGGGCAGTTCCTCGGCGTCTAGCTCCTCTGCCGGCAGTGAATGAAACGCACGATAAAGACCGGCATGGCAAGAACCCAAAACACCCCCACTCTCCAGTGTGTTTTCAACCGCTCTCCGGATGGCTGTGCTAGGGTTTCTATTAACGCCCAAACTGTTAACCGCTACCTCGGTAATTCTACTGTTTCCATTTTAAAATGTTAACATTGTTTAACTTAGGGTTTTAATTTGAAAAGTGATTTGTAGTGTTTCAAGCTTCCCGTTAAGGAGTCAGGAGAGCGAATCCAGGAGCTGGCAGTGAAAGTGCAGAATGAGGTTTATGTGCAGAGTGGAGCGTCGAGAAATAACCACAACTTTTTGTAAACCCTTGCTCTCACTGTCAACTTTTTTCATATCTCCATGTTTGTATGTCTGAATTAGTCTATAAAAGTCACATTAAAAAGGTAAAATTACTTAAGTGAGATATTAACTGATCTGTATTTTATAAATTTTAATCCATAAAAATATAAATAAGAATGGTAAATTTTTAAGGAAAGAAATATACATTTAGTGCAAGTTATGAATTACAGTTCTTCTCCAGTGTCAGCAGTAAAATACCTTGAGGAAAGGGTGGGGGTGGGGAAGACTGACTAATTTCAAGGGGAAAAAATTCCAGTGTCTTTAACATGCAATTAATACCAGACACAGCTGGACAGAACACGTCCTTCTCTGCCCTGGTCATGTAGCAGCATCTTCTTTCCTTAAGCTGAGCAGCACTTGTCTGTCAGAGTTTTGAAAACGAAAAACTTGCATAAGACCAGGTCACATTACCCAGAAAGTCTGAGATGTAAAATATCAAACCAAAACAACAGCGACAACAAAAACCTGTCTATCCTTCAAGGTCAAGTTTGGTGGTTGAGTTTTGAACCGGCGGGGCACACAAGCTGAGGGATTTCAATCGCGCGTCCTCGGAGGTTTGACGGGTTGAACCTGCCTCGGGGTGGTACCTGTGCCCTGGTCCAGGCGTGCGCCCGCGGCGGTGATCCACACCTGCTTCCTGGCCCACGACACGCTCCCTTCTTGGGGTGGAGCCTCAGTACAACCCCAGGACATCTCAATATGAGAAAGGACTGCTTCCAACAGGGGACACCGGTTTAAGAGAGGCTTTGTTACAGCTCAGGAGAAAGAGAAACAAGAGCTCTTCTGGAATGTAGAAAGGTAATGGTTAACTGTACAATTCATGAATTCAACACAACAGTTTGATATAAAAGGGCAAGACCTTGCAGTCTTACAGATGGCTCAATTCAAAGTCATCCCTCCGGAGGTAGGGACCAATAGCACGTCTCTGCAAGATCGGGGTAACAGGCTAGGTGCTCAAGAACTCCAGTGTCAGCTCCATTGAGGCTCAGCCTGCACTATCACGGCAAGTCGCAGCTCAATGCATCCAGTGCAGAACAACAGGAATTGGTTTGCTGCTCTCGGGGAGGCGGTGAAATACCTCCTGCCGCCTCTCCTTCTCCCTCTCCTGCCCCTCCCCACAAAACTCCTTCATACCACCAGCACTGTGTGCAAACCAGGTTGCAAAAGTCCGGCTCTTACAATTCCTTTTTTTTTTTTAAAGGAGAAAAATAAGTTGACGACTCCCTCAGGCTAAAGAGTTGTGCTAGTCAACAAATGAACTTCCTCTTCTGTCTCCTCTCTCTCCTCATCTATGGGATTCAGTTGAACATTATTGAAGCGGGGTCTTGGTTTGCCGTCTGGGCCATATGACGGAGGATATCTTTTTTTGTTATAATGCCAAGGAGGCGTCTGAAAGGGATAAACAGAAGATTGCTATTAAAATAAAAGGGCAATGGAAAAGAAGCTAAAGCTATAGCTAAACCCTTTGTGTTGACAAGAATAGAGCAAAGCAAGCAGCCTGAGTTTGTATTTTCAAAAAATTATTTTATTGGTCAAGATAATAAAATATCCAACAACCTTCATTTGATACCAAAAGTATTATGGTCACTAATAGTCTGAGGATGTCCTTTCCTCACTGGAGGGTAGCTGTGTTTACCCAAACAAAAACAAAAGGGAGGAATGTATGGACGGGAAATGATACTGACCTCGTTCCCGAAGGTAAGTCATTTCCATCACAACAAAAAAAGCAGTGAAATAGCTGATGACCAAATCCCTTCAGACGGCCACTTTTTATTTTTTAACCAAAATCATTTTTAAAAATAAAAATAAAACGATTGCTCAGTTAGAATGCAGGCAAAAGAGGCACCACAGCAGCTCAAGCCCAAACTTCAGAACACCCAAGAATAAATCTAAAAACTAACTCCAATGTCAAGTAGATTCATCAGTGTTTTCCTTTTTTTTTTTTTTAACTTTGGCCCCAAAAGATTAAGATACAGTGCTTCTCTGAAAGTCTCGGTTGTCAGTGCTTACATTAAACGATAGATGAACAATCAAGAAGCATTTCTAAAAGATTATTACAGGTGAGGCAGAAAGCAGAATGAATGAGCTGCTAATATATTATTTTGGTTAGTAGTTCTTAAAAAAGGATGCATGAAACACTTGTGAAATATTAGCATACAACAGGAATACATAATCAGTTGTGTACTTCAGCAAACTGGGACAAGTTGCATATATAGAGAGAGAGAGATGACAATTGCTTGGCAGAGTTAAGTTCAGGCATTAATTGCTACAGCCAGACAATTTTTATGTTATAAGGTATGATAATTCCAAATTTCCATTTAGTCATGAAAACACTCGGACATAAAGCCAGTAAAAACACATTTGACCCCAAAGGCTGCTTACAGCATTCTAGAAGCATCCTACAAAGGGCCACACGCATAAGCTAGGTACAATTCTCTAATGAAATGACAGGACACACATTCTTGACCTTGAAGGTATATTGGGGCTAGTAGAAAAAACATACTATGATCACAGATATATATACAGAAGGCTCTTGGTTAGTGTGATCATTAAAGAATTCTCTGGATTTATTTTTCTTACTGATCAGCAATTCTAACATTGCTGAGATGGTTAAAATCATTAGTTTATATTTAACATAAGACTACCATGGATTAAATAAACAAAAAATTAAAAGTTTGGGAGGTAGAGGCAGACATTTTTAGCCAGCCAAGCATCTTAGTAGATGGGTGTACCCGCAAAGGTAGACAGATCTGTCCGTTTAAGAAGACCCAATGATATATCTGACTCATTCCACTACGAAGCTATTTACAGTTCTTCAAGTCTAACTAAAGACAGTGCTTACTTCTTTGAAGGGGACTTTATACATACACTAAATTTAGTTTACAGACACATTATCAGACACAAATGTAATTGGCTGCATAGTAGGGCTGTTTGTTCAGTAGGTGTAGGGAAAGCGCACTGAACAGTTCACAAGTGTCATGCTTCCTGACGTGTGCGGTGTCTACTGAGGAGAGCTGACATATCTAATCACCAAGGGCTCGACGTGCTGCTTCAGCTGCTGGAGATGGTCTAATACGTTCTTCTTTGTGATGATCCCCAAGACAACCCTGAAACAGATCATGTTATGCTAATAACTGCGAGAAATTAAATAAGAAGGTTCCAATCATAATGATAAAGAATGAGAAAAAAATTAAACCACAAACTATAAAAGTGCTTTTAATGTACTCTAGCAAATAAAAGACAAAACTAAACAAAAATGATTTGGATCCTTGGGTTTCCCTTTGCATAAATTCTACTAACTCTCAAAAGTGACGCACGACTGACTACCTTACATCTGGGCGGGCTGCCTTCCTTTTAACATTAAAAATTAAAAGATAAGGTTCATAATGAATATGACTACAAAGAAAAGTTCCAAAGAAACTGAACAGTGATGCACAGCTCTAAGACCCTTGACGTTCAAACTTCCACTGTCCGTAGTCTTTCCTTGGAGGCAAATAATTTTTCTAATTAAAAAAAAAGCGCTGATGATTTGAATCTACCCCAGCATTCACAAGATCGGAGGAACTTGGCTTTCAGTGCCTGTGAGGGGACTTGGACTTCGCTGCCAACTGGGATTAAAGGTTACAGCAGTGTCCACTAGCTAATGCCACCGCAGAGACACGAGTTGTCAAGACCAATGGATGCCACTTCTAAAAACAAGCCCCTCTACGGGTAAGTAGGAGGCAAGATTATTTTCACTCTGCATTTTCAAAGATAATTCTCGTTTCTTTGTTAATATCTATCAAGGAAAAGTGAAGGATAAGAACTTTTACAATGTGGATCCTTGAAACTAAAGTTCTGATGATTAAAACAAAATTCGAGTTACTGGTTTTATACTGGAAGTTAATGAATTTAACTGTAAAATGTCGTCAAATGACAGTGGAAGCCCCAAACCATAAAAAGCTGGCATCTTTAAATCCCAGACGCCCATTTTCCGTGGCCATCAAGTTAAAGGCAACTTCCTCTCGTAAACTGCCTGTGAACATTCTGGCTTGTGGAAGAGCAGCACTAAGGGACTCCACGTCATCCAAGCCATCTGCTCTCACGGTCTGTCGGTTATGGAGCGCTTACTTGAGACAATGTGGTGTGAAGGGCAAGGCAGCCCAGAAATGGGAGGTAGGGAACAGGGAAGGCAGGAGACTGCTCTGCTGATGTTTCTTTAAGTCGTGTATTGATCCTTAAGAGTAACAATAAACAGAAGAGGTACTTGGACACAGGCGCAACCTTTCCCTCCAAAAAGCTCAGGAGCGGCCCTATACACAACAGCCACTCAAGAAAGGCTCCTGGTTGATCTACTTGAAGTTACGTCTGGAGTCAGGGAATGTGAACATCTTGGCAAAACAAGTAACACCCACGAAACTCATGTCTTCCTGTCCAGTTCTACGCAGTGATCAATATTGGTGGGTAATATTGTGTGTACACACATCCGCACTGTCAGATCACAAGTAGACTGTGAGAAAAGTTACAATTCTGTAAAGACTAAGTGACCAATCTAGAGCTGCCCAAAGTCGTCTTTACAAACTCATAGCCCTAATGGGAAAGACAAATATGGTTCTTCTCCTTCGCCAACAAAGAAGGATGGTTTGAAAATCAGGCCAGGTTTGGTACTAATGTTAATTTCAGAGTGGAAGTCGAATCTATGTGCGTGCAGAAAACAACGTGTGGGTTTCTTTTGAACTGACACGTAACGATATAATCTAGCGTGTCCCCAAAGTCCACCCCCAAAACACTAAGTACTATGGGATCACCCCCCCACCACCAAAAGCTGAATATGCAAAGCAGTTTGAAAACAAACTGTCACACACTACTCTCCCCGTCCAGGAAGTAATTTTAAAATCATGGAGAAAACGTTGTTCTGTTGAACTGTCTGTCCTTCTGCATCCAGCATTCTCCTCAGTTCTCGGCCCCAGAGCTTCCACAGGCAGTGATGCCTAGTCCAACCATCTCTACGAAACTAAACCATTGTGGGAGATTGTGCTGCATTCAAATAGCAACTGTGGACAATCAACAGCTCATTGACATCTTCCTATATGATGGGCAAAGCCTCCCTCACTTCTCCTCCCCCATTTCTCCTCGCAGTTAAGGCTCTAGATCTGTTCTATCTCTTCCCCCAGATCATGACTCTCTACCTCTGCAGACCTGGTATGAGCTATGAAACGATAATTACCCAGGACTTCATACTCTCCAAGAAATACTAGGAAGCATTTCTTCTCTGGGCTTAGCCATCGTTTCACTTGGCGAATGAAAATACCCAGTTCCTCTTGACATAAGCACAGGGAAGGGCCAGCTGAACTGAAAGGCTGGTGGTTCAACCGTACCCACCAGCTTCAGCAGGAGAAGGCGCTGGTGCTTCGCTTCTGTAAATATTGCAGCTAGGAAAACCCGATGGGACGGTTCTATTCTGTCACATGGGGTGACTTTGAGTAGGAGCTGACACAATCGCATTCAAAACTTCCTCCCGTACACCAAAGAAAGAAACTCCCTTTGGGAAGGTCCTCTGCCCAAACATTAACAAATCTACTTCTTTTCCTTGAAGGACAGAGATAACCAAATTTGATGAAGGCAATTAAAAGTACTCCTTTAGAAAGAAGCATCCCTCCCCTGAGCATTCGACAGTTGCATGATTACATATTGGGCTGCTAGCCAGAAGGTCAGCAGATAGGAAACCACCACCTGCACCACAGGGCAAAGCGGGGGCTTCTCACGCCCGTACACAGTCCGTCTCGGAAAGCCACGGAGCAGTCCACCCTTTTCCGAGAGGGTTGCTATGCGTCGGCGTCCACTCGAGGGCAGATGGGTTGGGGTTTTGATATCCTACACTGAAGGAGCCCTGGTGGTGCTGTCGGTAAGCATGGACTGCTCAGTACAGGTCAGCGGTTCAAAGCCATCGGCTGCTCGGCAGGAGGAAGAAGAGGCTTTCTGCTCCCATAATGAGTTACAAAGCCCTGGAAACCCTACGGAGGGTCACTGTGCATCAGAAATGATTCGCTGGCAGTGGATTTGGAGTTTGGGTGTTTGTTTTTCATCTTACACTGACTCCTCCCACAGTTTTTAATTTTATATTTTTTAAAAATATTTTTCTTTTTTTTAAATATCCATGCTGCAAAAACCCTGGGAATTAATCAGCATAGGATGGGAAAATGAGCTCCTCCAACTTCATGACCGTACACACCCTGATGAGATAACTACCTTTATGTGTTAGTACAAAAAGGGTAAATCGTGCCAGGCAGAGAAAACTACTTGAAGCAAAGAACAGATTACAACAACTCAGGTTAGATTCTAATTGAGCTGCTGAGTAAGTAAGGCCCAAGGTGCCATAAAGCTTTATGAAAAATCACTCCACTTAACACAGACTTAATACATTTTTAAACAATAGTTTGGTGCCACTATTTTGCTAAACAGTATTAAACTTAAATATAATAACCAAGGAGAGATTTTACGAATCTCTCCTCTAATCAAATTTCACACACCCTCCCCTTAATTAAGAGCTTTCGCCTTTTAATGATGTATTTCCTATTCCCTAAGTTATTTTAGTTGGCAAACAGTGAAAAACACTAATCAAAAATCGAATTCCCTAGCTTTGTATTTCTATTCTTAGTCCAGTGTTCTCTAACACAGTAGCCAAGATAATGTTTTAGTAGTTTAAGAAATCACAAAGAAGGAAGGGGAGGGAGTCCATCAGTCAACTAGGGTGTTATACAGTCGCAAGAAGTCGGGCTTCCAAGTCTCAGACAGGGGGTCTGACTTCCTGCTCCACGACTTACTGGACGCGTGATGTTCCGGAAGCGCTAAGCCTGGCGGTGCAGCGACTCCCAGACACGTGAGGAAGGTGTGCGGCAAACACCAGTTTTCATGTTCCCTTTTCCTTCTCTCTCCAGATCGGAGTCGTGGGTTCTCTGGAGCCCGCATACTCTGTACAAAAGGTCAAACTGCCCTTGCCTTTGCTGGGAGTCTCTAAATGCTTAGGATTTCGCCCAGCTTCAAGCTGCTCAGCATCCAGTTTATGCACAAGCTAAGAACCACCGTGGTTTCTCCTGCCCAGCCTTTCTGTTTTCTGCTTTGAGATGAAATGCGTCTGAACTACTTCCTTTAAGGAATGATAACTTAATGGCAGCGGCCTCGAGCGCCTGAGTGGCGGGCAGGAGCAGGAGAGAAGCGCGCAGGCGGGGCAGTAGGAGTGCTTGCTGAGCAGGCGTCTGAGCCAGGGCCCAGGGCCTCGGAGGCACCCGGCGTCCATGTGCAAAAGACAGAGAAACCATGGAAGTGCACAAGTGTTGCATTTGTCACTAGCAAGCGTATGAAAGAAGGGTGGACAGAGAAAGCAGAGGAGAGCAAGGAAAGCCTTTGCTAAATTCCCAAATTACATAGTCTTTCCCTCATTACAAAGGAGCCCTGGTGGCACAGTGGTTGTGAGCGCTGGGCTGCGGTCCACAGAGTCGGCAGTTTGAAACCACCGGCAGCTCCTCAGGAGAAAGACTGGGCTTTCTACTCTCGCCCATGGTGACGGTCTCGGAATGCTACAGGGGTTGCTATGAGCCAGCACTGGCTTGACGGCAGTGGGTGTGGTGTTTGGTTTCCCTTCATGCCACGATCAGCCAAAGGCTGGCTGAAAGTAAACAGCAACAGGCCTAGAAGGGCCCTACGAGACTAGCAATGTGAACACTCAAGAGTGAAATCCTTTTAAAAAAGTGGTTTTCCAAGTGCTCCCTGCAGGTCTGTCTGGTCTATCAGAACCTCTCTAAGCGTAACGTGCGGCCTGTTCGCTGGAGGTGCGCCAGCTTTTCCAGTCCAGTGTTCCTTACCAGATGTGGCTTCCTATTTGGATGATGAGCCAGCAGCTGGCATCTTTCTTAGCCTTTGCCATCAATGACCCTGTGTGCGTACCCAGATTCAAAGAAAGCCTGGCCAGTTTGAGAGCTCGCTCGGGAAGAACGCACGAAGGCCACTAAAAAGATCCTGCACTCTAGCAAGTGGACCGAGTCCCTGGGTGCTACACTTACCCGTTATGGGTTACGAGGCACTGCCGCAGCCCCAGCTTTCGGAAAATGTCCACCACGATCTCCATCGGGGTGTGGTCTGTGACTGTAAACGGGCTCATGTCCAGAATGCTCCGGAGTTTCAAAGGCCGAGGACTTTCTGCTGGGAGCGATGGGGTGTGCTGCGCAAAGCACACCCGAGAACTGCCGACGACGCCCTCTTGCTTCTTCCTAGCACTTTCTGAAGGGGCACAGGGGACAAAATGTTTTAAGTTCGTTGGTAGGTTTGTTTTGCAGGCAATCCGTAATCAGATAAGAAATAAATGCATCCTCTAGTCCTTTCATTGTTGTTGTTATCGTCTCCCTAATCAAGAGAGGAATCGACTGAAAGGCCAGTTAGTAATGTGTCCAGTTGGACAGAGTTCGAGCCCATCAGTGACAGAGCATCCTCATACATGTCTTTTCAGTATCATGGTAAAGTCCCTTTCCCTCTCCGGGCGCTGAAGCTGTAAGTTTGGGGGCAAACCAGTGTGCGGGCCACATGGACTGCTCAGGGGTGTGCCGTTCAAGAGAGCGCCCTCTGTGGCTGGGCCCGTCATGGGGGGGCCTGGAGCTTACTCCCCGGATGTTACTGTGTTTGCAGGTAAGCTAAGCGGCCTTTTGGCCTTGCTTTGACTCCGGTCAGTATTCTACACCCCCGACGAATCAGCTGTTTTTTCTAGGTTGGTGTTCTTTTCTGAGGTGGAGTATAATTTTCTGGATGAGTCATGAGCACTAAAGATGGGCTGAAACTGCAATTATGAGCATAATAGATAGACTGATTTCCCCCCGGGTGTTTCATTTGTAAAGGATCTCGTGTGTGTGTTCTGACTAAACTGCTTTTAGCCTTTAAAGGTGATTTGAAAGTTCAAGGGCCTAAAGCAGAGTGTTCTTCACCCATGGACAGGGATCCCGGGTGTTTGCAAATGTAATCTTCTCGTAGTTTTAACTATTTCCAGCACCTCCACAGGCCCATAGCTTGCCATTATTAGTCTCGGGCCTAGTTACAATCCGGCTTTTTAAAAGACTAGTTACAAAGCACAGACCGAGTGGGCGCGCCTTTAGTTAGGGAGTGAACCCAGCTACCTGCTTAATTCTCTGGAGATGATTCAGTGGAATGTGTGGGTTCTCCGAGGCTGTACTGCAGAATAAAATTCAGCTCCTTCACAAATACCATTTATCCCTGAGGATTTCAGTTAAGACTCAGTGAAATCTCCTCTCCCAGGGGGATCCAGGCCTCAGTCTCTCTGCTTTCTTAGGAAATGTAAATAATCTCTCATTTTCCCACACCCTTCCTTGCCTTCCTGCCTTTCTTCCTTCCAATCTTGACAGCTATGACCTCCTTTTCCTTTTCTTTGACAACCAGTAAATCATGAAACATGAGAAACTAAATCAATAATACTCTTCTCTGACGACCCCTTTGCCCTCCTCACGGCAGAGGAGCGGCAACACTGGCTCTGTCAAAATACTGCACATCATTGGCCTTCTCGGGCAACGCTTAGCAGTCCATTTGAGTGTAACACGGCATACTGGGATTGCTTGCTTCTTCCAGTGCGGTAGACTCTTCCCAAACTAAGAAGGATGTCCTCTAGATTCCTCTCTATCCCCCCCCCACCCACACCTCACCCCACTTTAATGCCTCTTTCAAACGACTTCCAGTTTAATTTGAGAAATACAGAAATGGTCTTTGGGGAGAGGCCAAATACTTTCCGTTCCCAATTCCAACTCTTCTAGTAAAAACTGCAAAGTAACAACAGAGAGGCTTGCTGTATTTTCTGTTCATCACCTTTGAGGTTGGTGGTGGGGGGAGGGCGAACAGAGGTAGTCAGATTGTAATGAAAAAGATCAAATGTTTTACTAGCTTCCTCGGAAATATGGGAGTGAATACACATGTTTTGGAAGAACACAATTTGTTCCTCTTCAAAAAGTTTAATTTATCTCCCAGAAAGAATGTAGTAAGGCTAATGTCTAATTCAAACTACATATCCAGGCAGCTGGGCAGAAAATGCAATAGGACTGGTATGGTTTTTTGCTTTGGTTTTTCAATCTGGCACTTGACCAAAAATAAAACCGCGATGCGTGTCTTCATTTTAAACTGCATGTTGGAGCCGGCATGCTCATGCTGTAACCCTAAAGACAAAGCCTGCACGCGCAAAGCCGGGTGACTCCACTACAAAAGGGAACGATGACGGAGATTTCCAGGGCTTCGCGCTCGTCCATGCTTGTTCTGCCCCGTGCCACGCTCGGCATGCCCCGCCCAGCTACACTGAATCAGAATCTACATTTTAACAAGGTCCCCCCGGGTAAAGCTCACTAAAATGTAGATTCTGATTCAGTCTATCTAGGGTGGAAATGCAAATTCTCCCTAGAGGATGAATTGGAATGAACCACGTGAAGCCCGGGGGATGGTGGATAACTTGCATTCAGATAAGCCCATTTTCTTTAAACACCAGGCAGTATTTAGCTGAGGCCCTGGCACTTACTAAGATAAAATCCTATTTGGCAAGAAAACAGCCCAGCAATGAGCATAAGACTTCAAAGGTACCTATTGCAATGGTCAGGTCCCTTCTGAGGGCAAATCCCACTAGTCTTTGAGACTCTTTTGACATTATGACAGGAAAGCCGTTGTAGCTGGTTTCATTGATCATGTGTTCTATGTCATCCACTGTCATGTTGTCCTGGGTCAGCACAGCTAAGGGTGGGTCACTCCTTCGAGGCCTCATGACATCGGCAGCCAGGGTGGTATGAGTGAATTCCTCTTTTGCATCCAAGAAAGGGTAGCCATTCAATCGGATGTGTGCTTCATAAATGCCTTCCCTCCCGAAGGCATCTCCGACCCATTTACTCGTCATTACTGCAGCCATGAGGGGTACAATGTATTCCAAGCCTCCGGTCAGCTCAAAGACAATAACCACCAGGGAGACCGTCATCCTGGTCACACCACCTGCAACAAGGAGGACGCTGGTCAGGGAGAGTAGGAACTTCGTCATTAAGTTACTAGAATGCTTGCTGGTTTTTAATTTTTAGAAGTGTTGAACTACACTGTTGAACACAAAATTTTAAATAGAACCTAGGCAGGGAAAAACAGTATTTCTTACTTCAATAAGAATACGACTATTCCTTACTTAATTAAAAATCGCTACTTCTAAGAAGATATAAAGAAATATTCACCATTTTTTCTATAACAAAAAGTTGTTATAAAAAACAAATGTTATATTACAATATTCAAAATTCATGTACCCTCATTAAAAAATAAGTCATGGGTGTCCAGCTCAAACAATTTTGCCATTTTGATTAACCCTTATAAAAGATCATGATTAACTTCTAAGGAATACATTGAAGCAAGCCATAGCTATCTTTTTTGCTATCAATTCGATCAATTAAGCTGATTATATAAACAGGATTATGAATATAGATCACTGATAACGACTTAATAAATTTTCACATCTAAACACTTTCAAAATTAGTAAAATATTGCAGTGCCTAGTAATTTCAGTTAATAATGTTAATCAATATTCCCTCACTTAGAAAATACATCTGGAGAGAACAACATGGCTGGCCCCACTATGAGACATGATGCCCCTCAGTGACTAAGGGCGATACAGGGGACAGCACCAGAGACACAGTGTGGGAATTGCACCTGACCTGATGCCACCACACCGAGGCAAATCACTGGGGGAGTGCAGCGGAACAGCAAGGGAATGGAGTGGCAAGGTCCCCAGGGAATGCTGAAAGTGGACTTTGGGACCAGGGCGTGGTGCCCCAACAGACTGGACTGGAAAACGCTCCTAAGGGCCAGCAAACGATCCCTGAACTAACTACAAGCTTTTCTCTTGTGAAAAAAAAAAAAAAAGAAAGAAAAAAAAATCTGGTCTGTTTATCACTTCTATGCCGATGCCTCCTGAATCCACATCTCTTTGCCCCATGTCTACAACTAGGCATATCATATCTTAGTGGTGTGTTTGTCTCATTTTTCTCACTTTGTAGCTACAAAAAGACCTTGTAACTTGGGTGATCTACTAACATTTAAAATTAATTAAAAATTTAAACCCTGTTGAATTAAAAGCAAACTCCTTTCTTCTCCAAAGAGCTTTCCCTTTCAACTGACCTAACACGCAGTTACTGATTTCTCTCTGTGTCAACCGACTCTGGCGTGTCACCTAGTCCTATGCAATTTCCACAAGAAAAAGGGGAAGCACCTCCCAGCTACTGTCTTACCAGAAAACTATTCCCTTGTCTGATTGGTTGTGCAAAGGCATTCTACTGTGTGGAGCGGGAAAGGCTCACAGTGACATTGAGACGGCTGAGAATCCCAACGCACTTCATGTGCTCACGTGGAACCCTGCATGGTTTAGAAAGCAGAACATGTGTGTGTCCAGGTTGTCTCCTCGTAGCCGACTCCTTTAAGCTGTGAGACGCTGGGCTCTGAAGAACGCAGCCTCAGGACCGGAGGAAGGCTCCCTAACAGCCTGTCAGAAGCGGGTGATACAACCTGGCTTGCTAAAAGCAAGGAGGGTTTGAAGTACTTCTGATAAAGATCAAGTATGAATTACAACTCATATTTTAAAAAAAAACCCAAATCCTCCCAGTTGGACTAACAGCATGATAAACGGATAAAAGGGAGTTGTCGAGGATTTCATCTTGCTCGGCGCCACAATCAGCGCTCACGGATGCAGCAGTTAAGAGATCAAACAACATATGATGCTGGGCAAGTCTGCAGCATCCGACCAAGTGTACCTTAGCCAAGCCACACTATTTTTAATTCCCTCATATTCATGTGAAAGTCAGACAATGATAAGGAATACAGGAAAAGAATCTATGCTTTGGAATTGTCATTTTGGAGAAAAATAGTACCATGGGCTGCCAGAGAACAAGCAAATCTGTCTTGGAAGAAGTACAGCCAGCATGCTCCTAACAAGGGAGGATCATGAGACTTTGTACTTTAGACAGGTTGTCAGGAGAGACCAGTCCCTGGAAAGACAATAAGATGGTAAAGCAGGAGGACGGGAGGGAAAGAAGATCCTCAATGAGCTACATGGACACAGCGGTTGCAAGAATGGGCTCAGAGGATCTTGCAGGACAGGGCAGTATTTTGTTCTAGTGTGTGGAGGGTCCCTGTGAGTTAGCACCCACTCGACAGCACCAAGCAACGACAACGTAGTCTCTCCAAGGTTTCTAGACAGCAGCGGTTCTCAACCTGGGGTCACGACCCTCTTGGGGGGGGGGGTCCAACGACCTTTTCACAGGGGTTGCCCAATTCATAACAGTAGCAAAAAGACAGTGATGAAGTAGCAACGAAAATAATGTTATGGTTGGGGGGGTCACCACAGCATGAGGAACTGTATAAAAGAGTCACGGCATTGGGAAGGTTCAGGACCACTGCTCTAGACCCTCAGGAATTTTCTGGTTAATCTTAGTACACCTTTATTTTCTGGGCCCCATCCCTTCCATCTGTTTTGTTGGTTACCGTATATACTCGAGAATAAGCTGACCTGAATATCGGCCGAGACACCTAATTTTACCACAAAAACTGCATTAAAAATGTGCTGAAAAACTCAGTTTATACACGAGTATATATGGTATCTACCAGGTTCATCTTTCCCAACTACTACCATGGACATGATGCTCCTTCCTGTGCAAAAAAAAAAAAAAACCTAGCAAGGATCCTCAGTTTATACTGTAGTGAAATTTAAACTCTTCCCGTTTATTTTTTAACCTAAACATACAAAGGAGGAAGGGGCTACTACACAATTAGATACCTGCTGAATGCCAATCAAGCCCTAGGCAGCCTGCAAGGGCTGCTAATTAGACCGTTCGAAAATATAAAAAACAAGTCAGAGCCATGAAAATATTAAATGGGCAGTGCTACTCTGATACACATGTGGTCACAATGAGTCACAATCAAATCAAGGACAGCTGGCAAGTATTTAATACAAATATTGTTCATTTCATTTAAATGTGGAGTTACTTTTTCGTGATTTGTCATAAACAAATATTAAATGAAGGCTAGAAAATAACTATTTCACTAGGCTAATGACAAATTCTTAACCGCAGCCCCTAAAATAAAGTTATTATGAAACGCTACTATAAATCTAATCTCAGGAACCAAGCTACACACAGTCTTTAGACAGGGTTCACATTCAGCTGATACTATGCCAAGATGTTTGTCAGGAAGTACAATGTGATACCACAAAGATGCTGTATGACATCAACATGTTATATTAACAAATGTTCTGAGACGGGTAAAATGTAAACCACTGCCATAAAATAAGACCACTGGTTTATTGCTGTTAAATCATTCTCTCCCTGTAGAACTCCCTGGGGGTGCTGTTGGGTAATCACTGGACAGCTAACCTCAAGGTCGGCAGGTCAAACCACCAGATGCTCCATGGGAGAAAGGTGGCTCTGTCCCCTGACAGAGCGTAGCTTACCTAGGCGGCTATGGTCAGAACTGACTCAGTGGCAGTGGATTTGTGGTATCTTCCCTGCGCATCTGGTTCAATTAAGCTGGAATGTGTTCCCATCCATTCTTTTCTCTGCCAGACACACGTTAACCAGAGGTAAACAAGCACAGTAAGTTACCTAAGCATGCAGCAGCGCCGACCATGGCGTAAAGGCCAGGGGTGATGCAGTCAGCCCCAACTTCACACCATTCCTTAAAGATAAACCAGTCGTGGTGATAGTACGCAAGTTGTTCCACCGCGATCCCCACAATTCTGCCTGCGATCGCTCCAATGGCCATGCTGGGGATGAACAAGCCCGACGGGACCTGCAGGGGGACAACGGAACGCTTCAGCAGGCAGCTCCTCCACGTCCTGCTTGATGCTTATTTACAGTCCATGGCTTCGCGTCTAAGACGTTTGATTCTTTTCATATTTCTTTGATACAAAAAAATCCTCACACAAATAATAAAATCACAAGAGCTGTTGCAACACTAGCTTCATTTAGGATCCAACATTATTCTCTATAGCAAAAAGATAATGTCCTAAACATTATTTATCCTTTAGCTCAGAGGATCCCCTAAGGAAAAAATGTTCATTAGTTCATGGTGAAATCAAACGGAGGCAGGGGTGGGCAGGGTAAAGCACTGTCCTAAAGCCAAATACGTTGCATTTGAAGCACTCAAAGATTATATCCTTCCTACATGGTTAGCAAATAACAGAAGATCTGGACTCTTCTCACCATCACAGCCTGTCAGTTCGTTGCACTGTAGTGACTTGCATGTGGCTGTTGGACCACTGGTATTTCGAAAGCCAGAAGGGCTGCTCAGAATAGGCTGCTATCAGTGGGCAACTCAAGACTAAGACAACCTAGGAAGAAGAACTTGGCAACCTACTTCTCAAAAAAAGCTCAGCCAATGAAAACCCTAGGAATAGGAGAACATTATCGGAGAGGCACCAGAAGATGGGCGTCTCAAGCCGGAATGTGCTCAGACATGAGTGGGCCAGAGCGGCCATGCCAAAGTAGAGTTAATGACGTGGATCAAGTAGAGATTTTAGGACCTTCATTTGATGACTTGGCAGAACGCAAATATAAACTACTACAAACATTATTCATCAGAATGTGTGAAATATAAACATGGGCAAACTAAAGTTCTCAAAAATTAAATGAAATACTTAAAGATAACTATCCTAGACATTTGTGACCTGAAATGAATGGCTACTGGCCGTTTTGAATTGACTAATCCTATGGTCTACCATACCCGGAATGATCATCCCCTTTATTGCCAAAATGAACACTTCGAGATCTCGCCTGAAGGGCAATGCTGTCGGTAATGGAACACACAGGTGTATGCACACACCTACGAGGAAAACCGTTAATACAATTCTTATGCCGATTTACACACCAAGGATTCACTGCAAAGATGAAGAAATGTAAGATTTTTTTTACCAATTTCTGCAGTCTGAAATTGTTCAAATATGAAACGAAGATGCATTGGTAATTACTGGTTTGGGAATGCCAAATATGGCTGGAAAATATAACCTCAGTTATGGAAGTGATGCTGGAGATCAAATGTTAGAATTTTGTAAGACCAACAAGTCACTCATTAGAAGCATGTTTTCAACAATATCAAGGGTGACTGTACAAATGGAACTCATCAGACGGAATACACAGGAGTCACCTAGACTCCGTCTGTGCAGAGGCAAGCAGAGAAACTCACTCTCATTGGTGGTAGAACAAGAGCAAGGCTGACAGTGGAACAGAACCATCATCTGCCCATATGCAAGCTCAAGGTGCAACTGAAGAAAATTAAAGCAAGCCTACAAGAGCAAAGGCACATCCTTGAATTGAGAGCCATCTCAAAAACAGATCAGAGGTGGTGACTCAATGTCAAACAAGTTGTGGCATGACACACAAACATTATATGCAGAGAAACCAGAAGGTCATTAAAATATAGGAAAGAAAGGGGGGGAAAGACCAAAATGGATTTCAGAAATTACTATATAAACTTGAGTGTAAGCCAACCTGAATATCTGCAGAGACACCTAATTTTACCACAAAAACTGCATTGAAAAGGTGCTGAAAACCTCGGCTCAACTCGAGTACATACGGTGACTCCGGAACTTGCCACTGCCTGTAGCGTGGCTGCGCCAGATGGAGGAAGTCGGAAGAGCAAAAGCTAGACAGGTTTCCAAGGGCAGCTCGAGAAGACAACGGATCATAATGAAACATGCAGACTGCGAGTTAGAAAACAAGAGAGGCGGGAAAGACGTGGACATTTCTCAAGCTGAAAGAACGGAAGGAAAAAAATTAAAGTCTGGAGCTGCAACATTACAGAATAAAATATTAAATGATGCAGGAAACATCAAAAGGCGGAAGGCACAGAGAGTCGCTGTACCCAAAGACACTGGCTGACACGTAACCATTTCAAGAGGCGGCACATGGTCCCGAACTGCTGATAATGAAGGAAGAAGCTCAAGGTGCATGGAAGGCACGGCCCCAAAGCAAGGCTCCCGGAGTGAACTGCGGGCACCTGAAGTATTTCAATAAACGGATGCCGCTCTAGACACATCCACAAATGCATGTCAAGACAGATGGAAGGTGACTTTCTTTACCTGGTCAACCGTGTGGAAGAGATCCAGATTTGTGTCTCTTCCTAAGACAGGGGACCCAACAGAAGGTGGAAAGTATCACATGCAAGTGAAATCTTGCTGAAAATAAATACTTCTCGATTGCAGCAGTGCACCAACAAGGAGCTCACAGAAATCCGAGCTGGGTTCAGAAGAGAACGTGGAATGGGGGCTGACACTGCTGACGGCGAGATGGAGCGTGGCTGAAAGCCGAAATGACCAGAAAGAGCTTTCCTTGTGTTTTACTGACTGCGCAAAGGCATTGGACTGCGAGGAGAACATCGCAAAGAATGCACACCAGAACACGTCGCTGTGCTCACAGAACTTGTACTTGGACCAAAAGGCAGCCATTCACACAGAACACAGGGATCCTCCATGCTTTAAAATCAGGGAAGGTGCGCAACAAGGTTGCATCCTTTCACCACACTGAACTCGATCTGTAGGCTGAGCAAATATCCCAAGAAGCTGGACTATGCGAAAAAGAACTCAGTATCAGGGCTAGCAGACAGCTCAGGAGTGGCCGGTGACAGCTCAGGAATGGCCGGTGACAGCTCATGAGTGGCCGGTGGTGGGCGAATGGCACCATCTTGCTTATGGAAAGAGCACAGGGCTCGCTGCACTTAGTGATGCGAAGTTCAGAGTTGAGCCTTGGGGACAGATGACACTTCAACATAAAGAAAACAAAAATCGCCATCACTGGACCAGTCGGCAGCATCAGGATAAATGGAGAAAATGCTCACGGTCTCTCTCTCTCTCTCCAGAAGGGCTGCAGTTGCTTGGGGAGAGGAAAGGCTTACAGCACAGCCGCTCGCCGCCAAAGCCCACCTTTTCCCCTCTGCTGGACCTGCCAGATGCGGAGGATAAAGACCTGCTTTCCTGCTGCTCTCAAAAATTCGCCTTCCCCGGTGTACATTTTAAATTAGGAAACTTAAATCATTTGCCAGGAAAACAGTTAGACCGAGGGCCTCAAAAACAGCTTCGAAAAGCTGTGATCACATAAACGGTGCCACGTACGAACGATGGAAACTGAACCACATTAACGAGTTACAGTGATGCGGGAAGCATGGATGCGTCCAGGAGGCATGATGCCAGGTGAAATTAGTCAGTCACAAAAGGACAGATACTGTTTGAGACTACTATTATTTTTAAAAGCCAGGAAATATTTTAACACACAATTTTTTCATGAAAATCATGTGTTCAAAAGATGAATTCAGCATTCTGTGATGGCAGAACAGTGGCTCCCTAAAACTGCTGCCTGGGAAGATGTGGAATTTAAGATTGTAGACAGAATTAAAGTTGCCAATTACTTGACCTTCAATAGCGGGATTATCCTGGATTATCTGGTGGACCTTATGTAACTACAACATTCTTTGAAAGTGGAAGAGGGCGGCAGGAGTCAGAGTGCAAGGTGAATGGCACAGAAGGTCAGCGTCATGCGCTGAGGACTCGGCCCACCAGTATGAGCCTTGAAGATGAAGACAAGAGGGCAGTGAGCCAGGGAATGTGAGCGGTCTCAAAGCGGCAAGAGGCACAGAAATAGATTCGCCCTAGAAACTCCAGGAGGAGATACAGCACCTTGCTTTCAGCTGGTTTGTGTTGCTTTTAGTCACTAACGTTATGGTAATTTGTTACAGTGGCAATAGGAAATGAATGCAAGTGGAATTAAAACTCTCCCACACGTCTCTTATACGCGTCTCAGTAAGAGGGAGCGTAAGTCCCTTCCCATGAGTACTGGCAGGCCTCTGCAAACATTCTGGCTAATATGCACACTGCATGACAAGTCACACTGTGTGCCCTCGTTGGCAGGTTAGACTAGAAACAGTGCTCTTGGGACAACTGCTCTTGAAGTCCTGCAAAAGGTGTAACAAATATGCAACTCCCTTGAGGCCACCATAGATACCTAGATGGCAAAATAGTTTTCTCTTGGCCATTACATAACAGTAGGGAGCTTGAATCCATTTAGTGACACTAAGAAAGAAAGGCATGCCGATGTTTCCAAACGATCATAGCAGAATCCCCTAAGAGTGTACTCCTACCCTGACGCATATGGGGTGTCATGATGAGGCACAAGTGACTCACTGGCAACAGGGTCTCTGTTTTGTTGGTGTTTTTAGGGACCCATGTTATGAAAATCAAATGCAAACAGAGCTGTTCCAGTCCTGGTTGTCTGAGTTTCTCAGCCCGGGTGCCAGACACATGACAAAGTATTTAAGATGTCATGTGTTATGATAACCACAAGAGACCACAGCAAAGCATTCCCAGCCAAGTCCTTCCCAAATTGCTGAACCAATATAAAAAGGGTGTAAGGGTAACGGGGAGAGGTCGTCCTGAGCAACTAAATTTGGAGATGATTTTTCTTTTCACACAACATAACAGGAACATGCTCAAAAATATATTCTAGAAACAAAACAAAAAATGTTCCCATTAGTTAAAATTAAACCCCAAAGACTTTTCCAGCTTACATTTCTAAAACCACACACTTGAAACTAAAATTTCATTTCCGGGTAAGGAGCAGCAGGGTGGGGGTGGGGTGGGGTAGGGTAAGGCAAGCTATTAGGAGTTTGATATGTAGCATAAGTTGTTGAATATAAAACTGATGATCTGAAATATAAATTTGCACACACTTCACAATAAAAAACCTTATTTAAAAAAGCCATTACCCTCGTCCATCTCTTAGAGTTGAACATGCTAAGAACACTTAGCCAGCACATCACAGTAGTACCTACCTTGACACCGAAGGTGAACACTGTCATGATGATTTTGAATATGAGCGCCAAGCACAGCTGCCATATAGCTGAGTACACCCCGATGCCTGCTGGGCGGTCGGGAATGTCGTCCACGATTTTGCTGGCGTTCATGTCATTTCTGTAGTCACAAAGAGAGGAGGACTCCAGGGGGCCACAGTCCGTAAAGAGCTCCTTGATGAGCTGACTGGTGTTGAGCCGAGTGTACGGGTTGGGGAAGGCTATCACGGCAGTGATGGCTGCAACAATAATAACTTCCAGAACAGGGTACTTTCCAAATTTAGTGGATTTGCGCCGACGACACCAGGCAATGTTTGCCCTAATGAAAAAGGCTCCCCAAAGCCCCCCAAACACCCCTAGGAGAATAAAGGGAAACAGTTCAAAGAGGTACCACGGGGTGTGATACTCCACGTAAAAAAGGACGAGGCGGCTGTTGCCAAATGGGTTGATGGATCTCAAAACGAAGGCAGCCACTAAAGCAGCAAAAAATGATCTCCATAAAGTTTTGAGAGGAAAATAATAGCTAACCTAAAAAAGGAAAAGGAAACGGAAATCATGCTATGATAGTAAAAGATCTTTCTTAAAATAATTTCAATGGAAACTACCATCAATCTAAATTTATTGCAGCTAGAATGCACAGATGGAATGGAGCATTATAAGAAAAAGGCTGATTTTTATTAACGTTGGCTGTAGCATCGCTACAAATTTATAAAGAATACCAAGGGATTAATTGTAATTATTTTACTTGTAATTAAAATACTTAATATTGCCTTTTATTCAAAATGAGCTTTATCATGAATGAAATCAGGGTCACTTATAATAAATATACTACCACTATATCCTGTTAGCTTTTAAATACTTAAATTTCTATTTAATTTGTGGGGGGAACCCCACAAACAACTACAAGAAAAAAGCAAATCCAAATAGAACTCTTTCTACTCAAGATGCAAAAGTGGGAATGTCTCAAGCACTGACACGAGAACTAAACCCAAACTCCCCACCTCAGTCCTTACATATCAGTGCCTGCGTGTCACAGAAGTCATGCACAAAGATTCTTTAAAAAGATAATCTTGGGATTATATGTTTTTAAGTAAAAATAAAATATAATTTAACCTACAGCAATCATTTGTTTTCAATATCTCCTCTTAAGTTCAATTCACATTGCTTTTTAAAATATATGTCAACAGAATAAAATTAAACTTTAATCACTAATGTCTATCTATGAGTAATAGATTAAAAAACTTTGCTCAAAGCACGAAACATGTATAGTATAGTAAAGTTTATATAAGAATGAGTGAAAAAGAATCATCATCATGGTTTCTATGTCCACACAGAAACGGATTCACAAGAAAAGCCATTTGGGCAGGGAAGAAAAGGGCAGGCACTGGGATGGGAGTAAAACCACAGACTGTATTACCAATTTAAAACATAAAATTAGCATTTTTAAAAGAGGATATGAAACTCTTTGTGAAAATAAATCTGAAAACTTAAAAACAAAGTCAGTATCAAATATAACCAGCTATAAGACAGAAAAACACACAAAATATACTTGTAATGAAAATGATGCATAATCTTTCATTGCTGCCCTTGTGTACACCCACCTCTTCCAGACTAAACAGCACTCCTCCGATGGGCGCTCCGAAGGCTACAGACACGCCGGCAGCAGAGGCAGCTGACAGCACCTAGAAAGGACATGGGGCTTAGTGCTTCTCATGTTTGCGTAGCCACTCTTACACACCAAAAGAAGCCTCTTCGTCTTACTTGAATCTTCTGCATACCTCTCCTACATTTAACTGGACATAAACTTATGTCTCCTCCCCAAGCAAAGGACAAGTCTTCATTTCTTCTACAAAGATTTTTTTACCTTTTGCTTTCATTGAAAGGTCATTGACACGTTCAACATCCAGTGAAACAAGAGGAGACAATGAACAAGAGACATGTCTAAAACTGCTTGCTTGTTCGAATGATCAGCCATTTACCATCCTATGGGTAGCACTTACCCAAGCACTCAACTCACAGCCCTCCCCTCAGTGCTGACTCAGGGACCCCGTAGGTCAGGGAGAACTCTGGATGGGAGTGGATAGCCCTCTTTCTCAGGAGCAGCAGCTCATGATTTTGAACTTGCTGACCTTGTGATTAGGACCTCAACATGTAGCCACAAAGCCACTAAGGACAGAGTGTTAGAAAGAAGAGGAACAGAAACAGCAAACACTGGAGGGAAGTGTTTGGAAAAACTGAACTTAATGTTGTCAGAGGAAAACTGTGATTGGGCAGGTGAGAGAAGAGAGCATTAACAAGGTTTGGATGCAAAGTTTCTGTTTGATTCCAGTAGGCTATCATATATCTTCTGATTTTAGAGCTGACTGCCCCATCGTTAATTCTTACCTACTTCAAATGGGGGCAAGATACACAACTTAAAACCTGCTGTGTTTCCTTACATTTTCAGTACCCTCCACCAGGGGGATTTTCACAGACCGATGACCAAGAAGGTGTCATGGGACCATCTACCTGACAGCAGGGCTCCGCATGAACAAAACAACGCCACTACTGGCAAGACCGACCAGTCCCCTGACGGGCCGGAGCCTCCTCCTGAAACCGTCACTGTGCCCCCGTCTCACCAAGCAGATCAATCGGAACTTCAACAATTCAGCACGTTCACACGACAGAAACATTCACACGTCTTCTGTGTCTGTCTGTTGACTATTATTTTGTCACGTTGCTATTGCCCGGTTCCTATGCATGTAAGCTCACAGGACTCTTACTTATTGGTAATAATTTCTCTGAGAATCTTTTTTTCTCACTACTTTCCTTCAGGAACTGTAGTTGAGGCTGCCCAGAATACTCCTCAGTCACACTTCTCAAGGGGCATTTCTACAAATGATACATGATGACAGGCACACAGACTCCAGTCGGGGTCCAGGGTTCAAATACTAGTTTTGCCACTTACTGGTTGTGTCACTTTGGGCAAGTCAATTAAGTAACTGCTCTGTGCCTGTTTCCCCTTCTCTGAAATGGGGATGTGAAAATACTACTTACCTCACGAGGATTAATTGAGTGAACTACATATACAGTGCTTAGAACAAGCGACTGGCCTCCAGGAAGTACTTTATAAAAGTTTGATAAATTAAAAATAATGATTTTTTAAATTAAACTCAACCTGGCTTTAGAATGCACAGTCTGCTCATTTGGGAGAAAGCAGCACATGGAACTTCCTCATTTGTTCTCTTTCCATTAACAGAAGTACAGAATACACATCTGTGTAACTGAATTCCCAACTCTACATTTAACAGCTACAGTGCCAGATATGTTTTTATTAGGAATTAATCAATAATGCCAACTATTTTTACATAGTACATAGTGTACTCTATATATCATATATATTATATATCATACGATTGGAATATAATCAGTAAGCGATGATGCTCTAAAGTATTCCACTTTTAGAATATCAACAGCCAACATATAGACAGTCTTTTAATGTTAACATTCAAATAAACAAAATAATTATTTTAATTGAAAAATAAACCTTTACAAATTATCGATTTTCGTCACCAGGTTATATGATAAAATGGGACAGTAGGGGTCAGAGACATTTGACCCTTGAGTTTCCAGTATTAAATAAGATGTTTCACACACACAAAAAAAACCACCCCTTAAAAATTCAAAGGTCTCTGTTTGAGGGGACTTCAAAAAAATTCATGAAAAACTGAATTAAAAGGTAATGGAATGTTCCTACAACAAGCCCCCTGTACTATGTCAGGCTGCAGATCTAGAGTGGGAAATCAAAAAGGGGTTCATGTGGGGCTCCTAAACACGAGAGCTATCAGGAGTTTTTGTCTAGAAAATACCCAGAGTGAACCGAGAACATCTGGGGATGCTCAGGAGGTAGAATCAGCTGGGTGGCCGTGAGCTGGGGTTTGGGGATAGGAAGTTCAAGTCTCCTCCAAGATCCTGGGCTAGCCTAGGGGGTGGGGGGAGCAAAGGAAATTTCCCTCTAACCAAATAGGATTTCTTGTGTCCATGTTACTGTGGATCTTTGGTTTGAACAGCAAGCAAGAGGTTCTCAGCCCTCGGAGCTTCCTCCCAGAACTGGGTGCTCTTTTACCTTTTCACATGCACACCCCACCTTCGCTGGCATCAAACACTGCCGTTGGAGGAAAACACAGCTGCCGTTCCTCCAGCCGGAAGAAATCCCTAAAGAGCCCTGCTGGCGTACTGGGTCCCGCGCTGGACTGCACAGTCAGTGGTTTGAAATCACTAGCTGCTCCACGGGGGAAAAGATGAGACTTTCTACTCCCTAGAGGGTGTTCGGCAGTTAGCATCTTTGGTTCGGAGAAATACTGATGATGAGATGTAACGGTAAAAAACAATGTTCCAGCTGAGTCTCCTCAATCCAGTCGACAGAGCCGTCACCCCACCCCCACCCCCACCCCACCCCCAAAGCAGCTGAACAGAGCGGTGACTATGGAGCAGGGCAGGATGGGCAGCACCGTGAACCCAGGACAGAGCGGTGGGCAGACTAGCCCAGAGTGAGCAACCTTGAGGTGGAAGGCTTGCTTGTGCAAGGGGGTGCCTCCAGGTACATAAAGGGGAGCAGGCTTTGCTGAGTGGAGTGTCAGTGGGTCAGTGCTTAAAGAACTCGGTAGCACTAGCTGAGAGGGCAGAAACCAAGAGAGGCCTGGCTTGGAAGACAGATACCAGAGCATGCTACAGGCATGGCTGGGAAGAGGTGCTCTGGACCAAAGGGCTCTATGGGGAACCTTTCTGATCTCAATACTAAGAGGTTAATCCCCTCATAAATCCCATAATGGTGAGAATTTAAAAAATAATAATATTACATTTTTAAAACACTTCAGATTGGGAAAGGCCTATGGCAAAATGAAAACAAAAGGAAATTCGACTAAAACCCAATGGATACCAGGTAGCTTTGCTAACACAAAACCCAGTGCCACTGAGTTGATGCTTACTCAGGCTGAGCCTGCAGGACACAGAACTGCTCGGTGAAGTATTCAAGGCTGTAAATCTCTCCAGGAGATTTACAGTCTTCTGAGGCTAGTGGGTTCGAACTACTGTCCTTCAAGTTAGTAGCCCAATGATTAACCTACTGCTAAAGCAGTGGTTCTCAACCCTCCTAATGCCACAGCTTTTTAATACAGTTCCTCATGTTGTAGTGACCCCACCCCCCACCCCGGAACTATAAAATTATTTTCATGGCTACTTCATCACTTTTATTTTTCTACTGTTATGAACTGGGTGCCACTGTGCTAACGCTTCTCAAAAATACAAGATGAGCCTTTCAGCACTTGCAATGGATTCTCGAAAGGCTTTGGAGATTATCCAAAATAGGAAAAAGAGGCATAAACTAATCTCAAATGTGATCTTTACACTCAGAAATCCTTTGATGACTAAGTCTGCAACAGATTCTTAATATCATGAACACTGAGAAACTTACCTCCCTCTTTTTAGCTTCGTTTGTGCTATACTTTGGAAAGAGGTAGGAAAATATGTTTCCACAGCAGCAGGCCACGTGCACCAGGGGCCCTTCTTTTCCTAAACTCAGACCTGATGCCACAGCCAACACTAAAGTGATGGTTTTAATCATTAAGGTCCATTTGCCCAAGTAGCCTCTGATAATGAATCCACTCAAAATCGTCTTAATCTACAAAGGAAAACATGAAGTCATCTTAATATTCTTTTAAACACATGAGACTTTAACATAATACATTGAGTGATCATTATGCTTCAGTCACAAAACTACTTGCAGATTATAGAATAACTGCACAATTAAAAGTTTCAAAAGCCTTATCTACTCTGCTACATGAAATACATCTGTATCGTATTCTAAGTCCCTACCCAAGCAAGGATAGAAGGCAACCCTATATCGTGAACAAAATTAAAACAACAGGCCAGTTTAAAGTGACTAGAGGCCTTTATTTGAAGGAATGGAGTTGCATAACCAGGAAAAGGCAAAATTATGGTCATTCTAATGTAGAACTAACCTAAATACTTGATACGGCCTGGTTATTCAGTGTCAAGGAGAACATTATGCTTTCCCAAAATATGACAATTATGGGTATTTTTCTATATATCAAAAAGAATGAGTGACAGCTGCCAATTCCATTAGTATTGCTACCTAATATTCTTAGTACAGTTTTAAAAACCACTGCAATTCCATTTTTTAAGAATTTCATTAGAAAAAGCAATAATAATTTAAGAATAGTAAAATAAAAAGAGGGAAGAAAGAAAATGTATTCATATCAAGACAAGTTCTAAGTAGATTCATCTGTAAATTACTGCTGATAAGAAATGGTTATAATCAAACATTTAAAGTAATAAGTACTTATAAGTATAATCTGCCACATTAAATAATCATTAATTTCTATAATCCAAATTCAGTTATGAAAAGAGAGTTAATGTAATAAAATTATCAACTAATCAATTAAAACATTATAGGCCACATGATATTTTTCCTAGGCATTTGGTATTTATTCTGTATTGGTGATAATTGGCTTAACAACCCCACTATATGAGGGATGAGAAGAAGAGGAACTCCACCTCCACAGTAAATGATGAAATGACTCCTGGTAAGATGTTTTTTTCAACAGTGTCCATAATCAACTGACATTTACATCTTTAAAATTTTCATAATTCAAACCAGTTTCTCAGAACAATTACTTTCCCCTCTATTGATAAGCTGAGCATCAAAACAATTGCTAAATGGCTAATGACAACTACATATTGCAAGGCTCACCTCTGGAATGCCAGAGCCACAGGCATATGGAGCGAATATCTTCACTAGGGAAACGGCAAGAAAGGCAAAACTCAAAGCCCAGAAGATGTACATTATGTAATTCATGATGTAAGAACCGGGACCCTAAAAAGCAAAGTTTATAGTGTGAATTTTTCACTTAGAGCATGTCTCTAAAGCACATTTTTGCTGTTTAAGAGCTTTGTTAAAAATTGTAACCAAAAATAAATAAATAAAATTGTAACCAACTTATCTCCACAATTAAAAAAAGCTTTATATTAACAAACTACTTGAGTGTGCCAAAACAGATTGCTCTTCACACCAAGGAGCCATAAACCAATTTAGTGTTTTTCCTACTTGTTTTCTGATCCCTAAAACATTATTACCAAGGGCACTTCAACTGCGCTCCAATCTCTGCCTACCCACAAACCAAGGTTATAAACAGTAGTGGACACAAAATTGCATTGGCTAACCACTCAGATTTAGTCCACTGCAATCCTTCTGAATTTAATGAAAAGGTGTGGTAGTTACATAACCTGGTGTCAGTTTGGGGCTTGAGAGGATTAAGAGTGAAGGGGTGGACTCTAGTCTGTCAATTGGGTCAGAGCCAATGAGGCCTTGTGTGGGCATGGCCTCCTTCTGAGGATTCTGGGAACTCCTGTCTTCCTCCTTGGAGGTCGGAGACACTCTCTCTCTACGCTCACTCCCTTCTGAGGAAGAACCACATGACGCTACCCTGAGGCAGGCAGAGTTTCGGAGCTGACGGAACCAACATGGAAACCCCTTCCAACACTGAGATGCTTACAATACCACTGGATCCACAAGACTTCTCACCCACTAGCCTGTGATCTCCCTGCATTCGGCATCATTGCATGTGTTTCATGAGTCTGAAGAGAACTTTATAGATTGGTATCAGATATATGGGCTAATATCAGACTTATGGACTTGATCTGGACTGGGCTGGGATGTTTTCTCAATGTTCAATTACTCTTGTCTATAAAGCTCTTTCTTAGGCACATATGCGTGTCTATGAATTTGCTTCTTTAGTCAACCAAGACTAGCACATTATGGTACCAGGAGTGGGGTACTAAAGAAACAAGTCAAAGATGGACAGTGGATGTCTGTTTGACATCTCCCTCATCTCCTAGACGTGTTTGTATAGCCTCAAATCAGATATGTCCATGCGGTTTACTGGGTTACTTTCTGGAAAGAATATGGGATGTTAAAAATTTTTATAATGTTTGGTTATGGTCTTTGGTTATCCCTGTTTGAAATGGAGTTAATGAATGTGATTAATGTGTATTTGAGCTTAGTGGTGGAAATCGTCCTTTCAATTTCTCAGAAATCATGCTGCTTAGAGAAAATGGCCGACAGAAGGTCAAAATGGCTGACAGAAAGCCTGACTCTGGTTTGATGCTTTCAGAGAACTAATCCCATATTTTGTATCAATAGAATTGGTTAGATAAAGGATTAACATAAGCTAAATAAGGATTGAACTTGACTTTTAAGAATTGAGTTTAGTATCTGATTCTATTTTGTTTACACTGATTTCTTATGCTTATTATTGTTTATAGAATGATTGATAGAAAGGATTATTGGTAAGTATGAAAATAGAGAGCTTATAAGCCCACTTTCCCTGAGCCATTAAAATTTGAATCCTTAAATGGGTTTAGGACACACCTGCAAAGAAGGCTTTGAAAAGATATGTCCCACCTGGTGCTTTGCAGTACTCGGGGTGTTTGTATTTGAAGCATCTCACCTAAGGGGTTGTTGTTCAGGAATGAAGAAAAGGGAACTCTTTGGCTTTCTGAAGTTTGAATTCTAATGGTTTTTGTCAGAAACTGGAAAAAATCTGGGACCATGAAGACAACTCCTCTCTAGGACTGAACATGAAAGGAGGCCTGTGGGCAGCCTGAAATGCTTGCTAGGGGACTACCTGGATCCACTTGTGGAGTGGAAGTGAGAGAAATGCAGCAATAAAGAGACGGGTTGAGTCTTGGCCACTGACACCCGTGGGGTTTACAAGGAACTAGAAGAGAAGATAAGAGTGGGCTGACTGGTCTTAAGTTCATGACCTAGCACACGGGAGCTAGGCTTGTTGAGAATTTGTGATGAGCCCATGGTCTAAAGGCGAGGAGACCAATAGACACCCTGGTGAAGCTAAGTGAGGCAGCCCAAATTAAGGTGACCAGAACCCGACCAGATGAAGAGAAGATTTTTGAGCATGTGAACTATGGACTGCCTGTCCTAATTTGACTTTGCTTATGGAAGCAGATTTCACAAGGTTCCAACTGGAATGAAGATTCTTCACATCAAAGAAGCTGAGTGTCTCCTCATAGCACTGGGTTGATGTAAGTGGGTAGTATAAAAATCAGATACCCAAAATGGGGCAGGTAAAGGCATGAGTGGCTGATTTATAAACTTTCATAGGTACTGGAATATATTCATTGGATGTTTTTGTTTTGTTCACTTATAGAATATTATGTTTAAATGAGGGTGACACATATTGAATTATATGCATTTTAGTTTTATCCTGGTAGGTACAGATATGATTTTATTATTTGTTTGAAAATTTTAAAGAGTTATGTGCAAGTGTCAAATTGACAAGAGGTGGTCCATGGTAGTTACATAATCTGGTGTCAATTTGAGATTTGAGAGGATTAAGAATGAAGGGGTGGAGTCTAGTCTGTCAAGTGGGTCAGAGTCAATGAGGCCTCTGTATGGGCATGGGCTTCTCCTGAAGATTCTGGGAATTCCTGTTTTTCCTCCTTGGAATCGTGAGACACTCTCTCGCTCAGTTCACTTCCTTGGAGACTCTCCACTGACAAGGCTCACTCCTTGCGAGACATCCCTGAAGAAGAGCCATATGGACCTACCCTGATGCAGTCCTGGGGCTGGAGAAGCCAAGTGGAGACCCCTGCCAGCACTGAGATGCTTATAACACCACTGGATCCACAAGACTTCTCACCCACTGGCCTGTGATCTTCCTGCATTCGGCATCATTGCATATGTTTCGTAAGTCTGAAGGGAACTTTATAGATTGGTATCGGACATTTGGGCTAATACCAGACTTATGGACTTGATCTGGACTGGGCTGGGATGTTTTCTCAATGTTCAATTGTTCTTGTATATAAAACTCTTTCTTATACACATATGCGTGTCTATGAATTTGTTTCTCTAGTCAACCCAGGCTAACCCAAAAGGCAATTCAATTGGGTCAGGTGAGAAATAGCATACTGTTCATCTTAAAAGCAGATACATTCTGATGAGTGTTCAAGTTCAGCAATGGTAGTAACTTCATTACAGAACATTAAGAGTAGTAAAAGAATCACTCAAACTCCGGAATGTCACAAAGAAAATGTAGCTTCTTCAAGGAAATGACATTTAAATGGTCATTTTACAGAATTTTGGTAAACCATACTTTCTTTTAATAATTCAGTCGATCTTAGTGATGACCAGGTTAAAGTTTTAATAGCTTGGCTTCATATGGACATTTTTGGTTACACAGAGCATTTATTGTGTGGCTTTACCACAACTCACATGGAAAGAAAATCATATATTCTAACTCAGTACATGTGTATATTCCTGCATAGTTAACGAATAAGAAATCTTAGGACAGAGCTTCTTTATTGCTGCCGTGTATTTTTGCTTTCTTTCTTTAATGTAGATTGCAACCATCTAAACTGACATCATGATTCCCTATCAGGTCTTAATAAAAAGATGTTATTACATAATATGTGGTTAATTCTATAATTAAATTAACTGTAGACGGCTTACCTCGGCTTGACCTATGATTAATTCTGCCCATGTTTTCCACTGTGGACATTTATCCCTCTCTTCAAATGTCGTTTCATTAGATCCCCAACAGCACTGTTCATGGTTATACCACAGCGCACTGAGGCAAATGCCCTCTTTTAGGTCAGTCATCCAATCGGCAGCGATGTCTATTAATCCAGCCAGTGCTCCTGTAAAAACACACTGGAGCTAGTAAAATAAATTCCTCTATCTAGGGAAGACTTCCCCAAAAAAGTATCAAGAGGTTGAGAGAAAGTATCACAAGGATATAGAGCATAACACTTAGAGCTATAAACAGGTTTATAACATCAAATTAATTGTGATCCAACAAAAGTGTTTCAAAGGTCACTTAAAACAATCTTCAAAAGGCTCGCCAGAAGGTTCATAAATCTGATCGTTGAAGTCAGGACTTTATTAGTATGTTTCAACTCAAGAATTAATCAACAGATCAAAAAGGCTGTGAACCAACCACACTTAATGTCCTGTAGCATTTACAAATTATAAAACAGACAGACCGGCAGTGTTTTCCTTAAATAGCAGTGGGGAAAACATTATCTGACTGATACACTATTAAAAAAGCACACACATTTATGATAAAAAGCTGGATTTTACTTACCATAAAAAAAACCCCAACTAAAAAATAAATAAATAAATTTAAATTAAAAACAACCCCAACTATTCAAGTACAACAAACCAAACCAAACCCCTATTAAGTTGACTCCAAGTAATAGCGACCGTACAGGACAGAGGAGAAATATTCTTGTGGATTTCTGGGATAACAAATCTTTACCGGAGCAAAAATCCTCATCTTCCTCTTACAGCGTGACTGGTAGAATTGAACTGCTGACCTTGCAGTTAGTGGCTCAATGTGTAATCCACTGCACACCAGGCCTCTTTAGTCAAGTACCTTGTCCATGCCAATTAGAGCTATCATACTTTCTTCTGTGCTCCACACAAATGTTCGTCCTCTTTGTGTTCTTTTGGACATAATCTCCCACAATGGAATTGGAACATCACTGAAGCAGTCTTTAACTTTTGCTTGCAGATCTTCAATTGCTATCTCTTGGAGTCTCACGTGCACGGGCTTTGAGAGCACTCTGTGCATCCTGGTGGTTAAAGCTGCAGGCTCCTGAGCTGCTGCTGCTGCTACCACCAGGTGCCAGCCAGTCAGCTTCCACGCTCGCAACTCCATGTACAACAGAATGGAACCTGCCGGCCCTGTGCTACCCTCACCTGCTCTCATGTAGGAGCCCAGGGTTGCAGCCACTGTGTCAACCCATCTTGTCGAGCGCCTTCCTCGTTTCACCGCCTTTCCACCTCACTAGACTGTCTGAATTCAAATCTTAGCTTGTCCACTTACTAACTGTGTGGATCCAAGCATGTTGCGTAGCCTCTCTCTGCATCAGTCTCCCCATCTGCCAACTGTTGATAAGCATATCACTTGTGCCATCGGGTTTGAGTACATGGAAAGCTTTTGAAAGTTCTGGGTGCGCTGCAGATGAATCATTGCTCTGCTAACCCAGAGGTCAACAGTTTGAACCCACCACCAGCCACAGAAGCAAGATGGGCCATCGGCACCCAGGAAGTCGCAGAGCCTTGGCCACCCCGGGGAGCAGTTCCACTCGCTACAGGGTCACGGTGGGTCAGAACGGACTTGATGACGCTGAGTTCATTTTGGAAAGCTTCAAGAGCAGCGGTTCTCCACCTTCCTCAGGCCGCAGCCTTTTCCGACAGGTCCTCATGTGGGGGGGACCCCAACCGTAACATTATTTTCATTGCTACTTCATCACTGTCATTTTGCTACTGTTACGAATTATAATATCTGATATGCAGAATGTATTTTCATTGTTACAAACTGAACATAATTAAAGCAGAGTGACTAATCACAAAACAATATGTAATTATATACTGTGAAATAGTTATGTGCTTTCCGGTGGTCTTAGGCAACCCCTGTGAAAGGGTTATTCAACCCCCAAAAGGGTGGCGACCCACAAGTTGAGAACCGCTGTTTTAGAACAAACCAGAGCATGACACACAGCAAGCACTCAATAAATATTACCTGTTAAGAGTCTAAGTCGTTGGAAAGGGGGAGCTGATTACAAGGATCCACATGTGACCTCCTCCCTGGGAGATGGATGGCAAAGAAGGGGGGGAAGGGAGACTCCGGACAGGGCAAGATATATGACAAAATAACAATCTATAAATTATCAAGGGCTCGTGAGGGAGGGGGGAGCGGGGAGGGAGGGAAAAAATAAAAAGAGGACCTGATGCAAAGGGCTTGAGTGGAGAGCAAATGCTTTGAAAATGATTAGGGCAAAGAATGTACGGATGTGCTTTATACAATTGATGTATGTATATGTATGGATTGTGATAAGAGTTGTATGAGCCCCTAATAAAATGTACAAAAAAAAAAAAGAGTCTAAGTCAACTCCATGGCAATAGGTTTGGGTCTTCTTGGTATTATATTAAAACCAAAACACACTTTATGGGCCATCAGGTTCATACGATTTCTTTGACAGACATCGAAAATGAGCTCAATGAGAAAGATCAATCTAGCTGGAAAGCCACTGTAAGCGCCCGAGTCAACATGAGACCGGGAGCCTCCTGCCTCCATGTCTAATGGTTAAGGAATATTTTTCTAAAGGAAACAAATATTTTTTTACAGAATCCAGTATCACTTTTCATAACTGAAGTAGAGCGAGAGAACTGTACTGGATTGACAGTTCAGGCCTCTGATGGACAAGTACTGCTTTAAAATTTTTCTTCAAAAATTGAATTAAATTTGCTCATTCATTCAAATGTTTCTTTACCTGATGCCAATCCTGTTAGTGTGACCACGAGCCATCCTGACCACGCATCATACAAACTCTTTGTCATTTCCCATGCCGATTCTTTCTTTTTGCTGTTGATCTGAAATTAGAAATGTTTATGCTTTAGTTTTCAAACTGTGAATGGAAGCTACAATTCTAGAATGGAACATCTCCAAAATGCCAGACACGGGATGCTCACTGACAAGTGGTTACCCAGAGAGCTGCCGTGTTACCAAGGACTTCTGGAAGTTTGACAGCAATGGAAGTTTGACCTGTGCTGTTTTTAAATAAGTGAAACCCAACCAACTGTAGCAGACACACACACACACACACAGTTATAGTAATAAAAATGCGATGTGAAGTGTTTGCTACTGGCTGGCCTACTCGTTCACAACAGCCTTTCAAAAGGTCACAATGAATGAAGAGCAGAAAGAACAAGGCCGATACATCCAGTGTGGGGCACTCGTGTGAACAAAGGCCCTGTACCAAAGGCAGGCCTGTAAATAGGCATGTCTGCAGAGGCCCACTGCACGGATGCAGACACTCCTGCCGCCATCGTGTATAATGCAGAAGCAGCACAGTCTTACAGTAAAGGAGCTGAAGGGAGTTTTTATTTGCGTTCCAAATTTCCCCTATTCAGAAAAAAGAAGGCAATCCCTGCTCCTCTTAACAAGAATGCACTTCTAAACCTGTCCTAAATAGCCGAAATCACTTCTATTGTATCAGAGTTGTTCTTTTAAAAATCCAGGAAACTTCAGTGCCTGAAGGTTTGTCCTGAAGGAGAGCTACAGCTGAAATTCAATAACCTGGCCTATTTGAAGCATCTAGTCTGCTTTAAACCGCAAGGCTCCTTTAAAAAGGTTCCACTTTAGGTTGAATGATACTAAAAGCAACCAAACATAGTTCATCATTCTTTAGGAACAAAGATATTTCTCAAAAAATTAGTCACAAACCAATATGGCCTATTCTCAAGAAGTACATAAGATAATTGTCGCTTTGAAACGGAGCCATGTGGTTATCTTTACTTCACAGCGTGAACGGCATCGGAGGAAGGTATTTACAGAGCCAACTTGATACTGTATGCCAAATGCACACACGTATCTGCGAAAGAATAGAAATGGCCTAAATGTTCACAGACATAGTGCTGGGGAAATAAAGTGCATTTGCATAAATTTTACAATCACTAAAAAAGACTAAGTAAGATGTAATACTATCGGAGAAAAAAAGCAAGGTTGACAAAATATGCTCCCCTTTATATAGAGAAGAATATAAGGATAAATATACCATGAAAGTTTTCAGAAAGTTCATGAAAAATTGAAATGAAAAGATAATTAAATCCTTCTCCAAACTTTTTGAAGACCGCTCATACAGTTACATAAGAAATACAAAAACTTAATTAAATTTACTTCACTGGAACGGGGAGGGGAAACAAATTTACTTCACTGTGTAACATATATTTTGGTGGCCGGAATCACTGGCAGAAATAGATCATCAAACGATCTGATTATGTACTGTTTTAAAAATAGATCACTGAGGATACTTACCCGTCGATGCCTCTCTCTGTCTTTACATTTTTCTCGTACCCAGTCAATCGTGTGGAAATCATCATAGGTACCAACACCTGGAATTGGTTCATCCAAAAGATCCAGTAAATGTGTAGAACTGGTGATGCTACCTCCGTTTGTCATTGTGTAATGAGTGCCTACCGAGCAAAACCAACAGATGGTTTAGAACGCTTTATGAAAAGCATGATTGACAAGATAACCTTCCGACAAGTTCACTGGTAACACACAAAGCACAAGCTCACTGCCACTGAGTTGACGGCAACTCACAGTGACCCTACAGGGCCGGAGAGAAGGGCCCTTGGGAAGTTCCACGACCACAACACTTGCGGAGAGTAGAAAGCTTCACCTTGCGCACAGTGGTCCCCAACTGCTGGCCCTGCAGATGGCACAGCCCTGCGGGGACCCACGATGCCGCCAGGGCCCCTTCATTGGCAAATCATACAGAGATAGCACTATTTTTCACTAGACAGAGGAAAGTGTTAAGAAAAGAACACTAAGCTTGGAAATAAAACAAAAATTATGGCATGCCCTTGTAAAGTCCATACTATGACAACAAACCTCAATTGCCACTGATGCCCCAGCAAAAGAGAACTTTGACTTAGAATTTATTATTCAGTAGAGCAAGTTGTTATGAGATGCCATCAAGCTGATTCTGAAGAACAGAGTGTGAACTACAGACTGGGATAAGGGCCGCTGCCGCAGCATACTTGTGCTGTTTCGGTCCACTGTTGTATCCACTGTCGCAGCCACTGCGTCAATCCACCTTGTTGCGTCTTCCTCATTTTCACTGACCTTCTGCTTTACTGAGCGTGACCATCTTTCCAAAACCGACCCCTCCTGATGTCTGAGATAGATTCAGTTAATATAGTCCTTCTAACCATAATCCCTTAAGTGGGGATTATTAAATTCTAGCTTCTAAACCAGGCGTCCTCCAACTATGACCCACGGGGTGTTTTTGCCCAGTCTGATTTTTTACTTCAAAATAAGATATGTGCAGCGTGCACAGGAATTTGTTCCTAGTTTTTTTTAAACTATAGTCTGGCCCTCCAACGGGTTTGAGGGGCAGTGAACTAGTCCCCTGTTTAAAGAGTTTGAGGACCCCTGTTCTAAACCTATGGTTCTAACCCCTCCTAGGAGGGAGTTTTCTGTTACAGTAATGGGCAGGATTAAGGTAGGCTGTATGGAGTCTCCATTATGAACCAATCCATCTCCACTGTTTCCCTGGAGATAAGAGTCCTGCTGAAAGACAAAAATCACACCTCTGTCAAGGCCATTCTTTTGTGTAGAAGAGACACCTTGGAAGCAGAAGTAGAAATCCCAGCACCATCAAGGAAGATGAGCCACCGGGGAGCCCATGGGAGATCTGTCTGAAGTGGCAGAGGCCCAGACCAGAGGCACCAGAGTTCTGCGGCACAGGGACTATGGGACAGAGCAAAGGCTGACACCAAATGCAGAGGCAAGGGTCAAAGAGCAACTGAGAGTATGAGACTGTGAGGCAGAAAAGCGGGCTGGCTTCCTGGACCATGGAGGCAGAGCCCAAAGGGAACCACGTGGCCGAGAGGCTAAGAACTAGAGAGAAACCTGGCTGCTGGCTGAGAAAAGGTGCTGCTGTGGACCAAAGAGAAGATCCTTACTGTTCATTAATCCTGACATGTGACCACCTATTAACTTCCCTAATAAAACCCCTTAACCATTGAGTATTGCCTGCGAGTTCTGTGGGGCCAGTGTGTCATGGATGAAGGGTAAGGACCTGCCTGGTTTCTGCTTTGTCACAATTCTCCTCCCTCGTGCATCCAAGAGAGGTCAGCTACAATCCCCAGGATGTCTTTATGCAATGTCCAAAGTACATGAGACAAAAGAGCATCATCCTTGCTTCTAAGTAGCACTCCAGTTATATTTCTTCCAAGACAGATTTGTATGTCCTTCTGGCAGCCCATAACATATGTCATATTCTACAGCAATATAATAATTCAAATGCACTAAGTCTCCTCAGCTTTCATTGTCCAGCCCCCCAAACACACAGCGTAATTGAAAACGACATGACTTGGGTCAAGTACATGGTAGTCCTCAAAGCGGCATCTTGACTCTATCACCACTGAAGAAGTCTTCTGCAGCAGATCTGTACCATGTGATACATTGTTTGCTTTTGTTTTTAAATCATTTTATTGAGAGCTCTCACAATGCTTATTACAATCCATACATCAATTGTATCAAGCGTATTTGTCCATATGTTGCTATCATTTTTTCTAGACAGTTACTTTCTATTAAGCCCTTGGTATCATCTCCTCTTTTTCCCCCTCCCCCACCCCGTCCTGGTGACCCCTTGATAGATTATACATTATTATTTCCATGTCTCACACCAACCACTGTCTCCCTCCCCCAGAGTTTCCATTGTTCTTGCCCCCGGAGGGGTGTGTGGATTGTTTTGAGTTTTTGACGGCTGCTCCTGTGGCATTAATTATGTATCCATATAAAATGAAATCCTTGGTAATTTCAGTATTTTCTCCACTTATCATGACAATGTCTATTGAGCCAGTTGTGAGAACTTGGGATTTCTTTACATTGAGTTCCAATGTACACTGAAATTTACAGATTTTGGTCTTCGTCAAAGTAAATGCATCAAGTCCTCCTTGCTTTCACAAGCACGACTATATCGCCTGACAATTGCAGGTTGTTAATGAACCTCACCCAATCCTGATAACACATTCTTCTTCATATGGTCCAGCTTCTCAAATGATCTGCTTGGTGTGCAGATTAAACAAGTAATGGTATAAGAAGACATCCATGACATATACTTTTCCTGAATCTAAACCATACAGCATCTGTTCAGAGGATTGCTTCTTGATCTGTGTTGACTCTACATGAGCAGAACGAAGTGTTCTAAAATTCCTATTCTTTGCAATATTGTCCATAGTTTATTACAATCCACACAGCTAGCTTTAAAAAGGCTTTTAAACATTTAAAAAAGGATCAATCCAACACATAAAGAGCAGTGCGGATAGAACTCATAACATAATTTTTATCAAATTGATAAAGGCACAGTTTACTAGTGCAATGAGTTAGCAAGGTCACAAAGAAGGAAATCCTCTCACAAAATTTTAAGGACAGATTGCTTTGACCATCTGGAAGGACAATTTGACAAAAACTACATAAGTTTAAAATAAGCAGAAAATCTCTAACCTATCAAATCCTCTGTAGACATTTTCCCCTGAAATTGTAATTGCACAAATCCATAATAATCTATATAAAATTTAACTGTAGTCTCGTTCTCAGTAGCCAAAGAGGAGGTCAACTTCAAAGTATTGAGATAGAACAATTTTTAAATTAAAAAATGAGTAGAACACTGCATAAAACAGGCAGTCATTTGCGTATAAAGGAGCCCTTGTGGCTCCGTGGTTAAGCACTTGGCTGCTAACCAAAAGGTTGATGGGTCAAACCCGCCTGTTGCACGGAAGCAAAGGGTTTCATGGCAGTCTGCTTCTTAAGGATTCTCACTGCCATCAAGTGGACACTGACTCATAGTGACCCTACAGGATAGGGCAGAACTTTCCCAGGGATTCCCAAGGCTGTCACTGTTAACAGGAGTAGAAAGCCCTGTCTTTCTCCCATGGAGTGGCTGGTGGCTTGGAACTGCAGCAGATCTTGTGGATCGCAACCCAATAGGTAACCATGACGCCCTCACCTTAGAAAGTCTACTGTAAGGCAGCTCTACTCTGTCCTACAGTCGAAATCAACTCAACAGCAATGGGTTTTTATAAAAAGGAGGAATACACTCACACATAAAGTATATATAAAATATCAAGAAAGATATATGATGAAGATGCCGGTAATAGGAGATTAAGTCAAAAATAGAAGGTTTATTTAACATGGTATAGTTAATGTATACTTTGATGTTACTTATTCTACCATGTGCACATATCTTTTAGAAATGAAAGCTTAACTTTTAATTATAAGAATGGGTACAATTATAGGCTGTACAATAATTATATCTAATGTGTTCTTAATACTCAAAGGCAGAGAATTATAAATTCAATCATCTAATGTAAATTAGTAAATTTTCATTCCCCATGTGAAAATAAGAAATGGCTCATTATTTCACAGTTCTGGTAATAATATGACATGGAAAGATACTCTGTTAAGCTCAATAAGTAGAAATGTTAGTTGAAGTTTAATTCTAATTGAATCCTATTCATACAAAGACAAAGCCTTTCTTTTGGCCCCAGCATTCAACACTATCACATCAGCTGTTCTGTATCATCCAAGCACATGTATTCACTCAAGCACATTCAACAGGACACCCCAGATCACTAACTTCCTCCAGATTCCGAAACACCCTTCCTCTCACCACAGCAAGGTAACAAGCTCTGGTTTCTGTAAGAGGCTATTGAAGCCCCTGAAAGCCAGCTAGCATTAGAGATAGCAAAACATCTGATCTACAGTCACCGAGTGTACCTAGAAATGGGAAGTAAAAGGAAGCTTGCCATTTTTGAAAAATCATTTTTATTGTGTTATTTTTCCTCACTCTGATATGTGCACAAATGCTTTATATTGTTTCACCATTCAAGTATAATCAAACTGAAATCTGGTAGAATTAGTCACTTTTCAGGACAAAAAAAAATTGATGGAAATAGAGCAATGGTACTAAGACCCACTACACACTCAGTTTTTTGCATGTACTACCATATTGATTTTCAAACCAATTTGGGAGAAAAAATCATATTTTATCAGAACTGAGAATGAGGTGTGCCAAATGCTTAAGTTACTTAGACATTCTTCTTACAAAATACTGCATTTTAATCCATAGGTTTATCCCATAAACAGTTTGCATATTGAGCTTACTGTATTGGAACCTAATACGAACATGCAGATGAAAATAATGTACCAAGTAAGTATTGCTATGTGATAAACTAAAGCACATCATTGCCAATGCGCTCATAATGTAAAGCAGGGGCCAGGAAACCTTTTTCTATAAAGAATCAGAAAAGCAATATTTTAGATTTGTTTGGTAATACTCAACTGTTGGCATCATAGTAGAACAGAATCAAAGATAACACCCAAATGCATGGGAATTGTTGGGTTCCAATAAAACTTTATTTACAAATCAAGCAAAGGGCAAAATTTGGCACATGATCCATAGTTTGTCAACCTTTGATGTGGTCTGTAGCACAAATGAAACTCAAATAAAGACATTTATTAAGAATTTTCTATTTAAATGATATTTTGAGGTAGTGTAGAATATATAAAATAAAAATATTGTCCATAACTTCAGGGTGCTTAAAGCCTGAGACCAAAGCAAGTACATGTATAACACAAAACAGAAAGAAAGGAAAATCAAATGTGTAGAAAAAGTTGCAGTCCACTTTTCAAAGAGAAAGACTTTTGAGATCAGTCTTAAAGAAAACAGGGATTCATAAAGATATAAATTATGGAGGCATGAAGAAGTAGGTATTCTGGGCAAAAGAGAATAGAATTTGCCAAGACCATAAGGGAAACTCTAATTAGGTGGTAAAGAGAAATTACTTGGCATGGCTTTTCTATCCAGTCTTTGTAATGCCTGATTTGTACAGTCAGGTGTGTGAACTCTAACAGAGGGGACTGGTCAGTTTTGCAGGGCTCCTGCGTATAAAAGAAGCCATTTAAGTAGGAATCTCACCAGCACCAGAAAGAAGAACCAGAAGTGAAGCTGTATCCGAGATCCCCGAGTGCAGAGGTGGCAAAGAAGCAGTGCCCAGACCATGATTAGAAGGCAGTGCTGAGACCTAACACAGGGGTTGGGCTTCCCTGCCCACAGAATGAGTGCCTTTACACAGGAGCCTGGCACTACAGGAGCTTTGTAACACCCAACCCTTATGAAAAAGGGGCTATGTGGCAGAGAGGCAGCGAACCTGAAGGAGACAGGCCTGCTGAGAAGAGACACTGTATACTCAAGAACTGTGTCCTTAACGTTTCGTAATAGGATTGCAATTTAACCTGGTCATCAAAGGCATCTAGAGAAACAGAATCTGGGGGAATAAACAGAGCAGGCAATGCAGGAAGCAGAGCACAGTCAGAACATAGCAGTCAAAGCCAACAGTGTCAAGATGGCAATAACAAAACGAAATCCATTGTCACAGAGTCGATTCTGACACAGTCACCTGAGAGACCAGGTAGAACTACTACCTCACTGGACTTCCAAGCCTGGCTCAGTTTTCTCCCATGAGGTGACTGGTGGGCTCGAATCACGGATCCTCCATTGGCAGCTACACGCATACACTGGATCACCTACGTTCCTCAAGTCTGGGGAATCCAATCCAATGTACATTTTAAAACCCAGTTCCAATATTGAAGTTCTATAAAACTATTTTAGACATGCTGCTGTTGCTGTTGGCTTCCATCACATCGGCCCCATTCAAGGCAACTCCATGAAAAGTCAAACAAGCACTGGCATAGTTCTGTATCATCCCCACAGCTGGTTTCTGATCAGACCGCTGCGATTCACAGGGGTTTCAGAAACGGGTCACCAGGCCTTCCTTCCTAGTCGACGTAAGTCTGGATGCTCCACTGAAACCTGTCAGCATCACAGAAACACACATGCCTCCAACGTCACAGGAGGCGTGCTGCCCAGAAACGAACCTGGTCTCCAGCGTGAAGGGTAAGGAGAATTCTACCACGGAGCCACTGATGTCTGCTGTAGTCCAACTCTCAGCTCCTCGGTATGCGGTCGCCAAACAGCAATTAAAACGTGCAAACTACTGATTTTGTATTTTGTAAATATTTACTAAAAATATATATTAGGTAGGTTCATATATATGGACTGAAAATGAGATTCGAATATGTTTCACGATGAAAATTACTTCCATAATAAACACACTATGTTAATAGCTACTGGAATAAGCTGTGAAAATAAAGAAATTCATTACTAATGGAGGTAACCATTGGACAAGTGGAGAGAACAATAGAACTCAAGACCCAGATTCCACATATAATTATCTATCCTTGAATAAATCTATAGATTAAGGAAATATATAATTTTAATGAAAATATAAATAACCATCTAATGTCAACTAATAAGGAGTGACACTATACCAGTGTTTAAAGTGCCACTCTATAAATGAGGCACGAAAGACCTGTCTTATTCTGTGACTCCCCAAGAATGAAGGAAAATTTCTACTCTTATTTTTTTAAATCACTTTACTGGGGACTCTTACAGCTCTTATCACAATCCATCCATCCATCCATTGTATCAAGCACATTTATACATATGTTGCCATCATCATTTTCAAAAAATTTTCTTTCTACTTGAGCCTTTGGTATCAGTTCAATTTTTCTCCCCCTCCCTCATGAGCCCTTCATAATTTATAAATCATGATTTCTTTCATGTCTAGACTACTTTTGTAGGCTTCCAGATCGCTTCAGTGGATTCGTTCTTTTCATTTGCACAGAAAGAAGTAATCATAAAGGCAAAGTCTCTTCACAAAACTATTATTTGGCAGAGTCAAAGTCTGAACTTGGCCCCCAACTACTACAGAAACCCTGTCGCACAGGCGACAGCAGAGGTCACATTAAGTCAGTCTAATGTTGCTGTTGCTGCTGTTAGGTGCCATCACAGTGATGTCAACCGACAGCAAACGCGCGTGCACACAGAAGGAAACCCTGTCTGGTCCTGCACCAGCCTCACAGCTGTCCCTGTGGCTCAGCGGTCACTGTGTCCGTCCGTCCGTCTCCTTGAGGGACTTCCTCGCTTTGGCTGCCCCTCTTCTTTACCAAGCACGACATCCTTCTCCAGCGCCTGGTCTCTCCTGGCAACATCTCTGAAGTAAGTCAAAGTCTCACCATCCTTGCCTGTAAGGAGCACTCAGGTGGCTGTACTTCTTCCAAGACAGATATTTTCCCTTTTGGCAGTCTATGGTGCCTCCAATATTCTTCACCAGCACCACAACTCAAACACTGATTTTTCTTGTCTGATTTTATCATTATTATGATGCTGATTGACTAAGCTATACTGTAGATATAAATTCTGTTTCTTAACAATTCAGTGGTAAAAATAAGACGTTAATATCTCATTGCCATCAAGTCCATTCTGACTCACAGTGACCCTACAGGACGCACTAGAACTGCCCTTGGAAACCCCGTGGGTTCCAAGACCGTAATGCTTTACAGAGCAGAAAGCTTCATCTTCCACCCAAGACATTAATATAAAAGGAGCTAATTTTTAAACAATGCAATGAATTGAATGGGATTTTTAAATCTGTAGTTGGGGTACAATAAGCCCTCAGCTGCCGTCAAAAAGGCTGACAGTCCGCACAGAGTGGCAGTGCGGGAGAAAGCTTGGCCCTCACTCCCAGGCAGTCACAGACTAGAGGACCATACGCTGTCACAGGACGTTGGCTCAGTCCTACACAACCACAAGAAGACACTGCACTGGCTAACCTACATCTACTTGCTTCTCTAACTTAGGGCAGATGTCTCTCGGAGCTCACTAGCTAATCCACCTGAATGTTTCCCTTTGAAAGGTTGTGAAACTTCTAAAAGGAATAGTAGTAGTATATTGATTTGAGAGTTTTGGCAGAAGTATTCCAGGAATAAATCATTTCTCTCTCTTGGCTAAAGGTCTGAAGGTCCAATTCCTGCACTGACTTGTGTCATGTGCATCTGAAGGTCCAATCCCTGCACTGACGTGTGTCATGCGCATCTGAAGGTCCAATTCCTGCACTGACGTGTGTCATGCGCATCTGAAGGTCCAATCCCTGCACTGACGTGTGTCATGCGCATCTGAAGGTCCAATTCCTGCACTGACTTGTGTCATGCGCATCTGAAGGTCCAATTCCTGCACTGACTTGTGTCATGCGCATCTGAAGGTCCAATTCCTGCACTGACGTGTGTCATGCGCATCTGAAGGTCCAATTCCTGCACTGACTTGTGTCATGCACATCTGAAGGTCCAATTCCTGCACTGACTTGTGTCATGCGCATCTGAAGGTCCAATTCCTGCACTGACTTGTGTCATGCACATCTGAAGGTCCAATTCCTGCACTGACGTGTGTCATGTGCATCTGAAGGTCCAATTCCTGCACTGACGTGTGTCATGCGCATGACACACACTCTAAACCTTTGGTGTGCCTCAGCTCTTTCCTCCTCCCTTTGTTCTGATTCTATTCAGTTATATCCACTTTCTGAAAAGGAACGGAAAGACTCGAACTTTCACTAAGAAAATACGTCGGAGGGATACATAGAATAGGGGTATTTATAATATCTTGATAAATTTAGGAATCCGACTCTCCTAATCGAAATATTAAAACTGACAGCTGATAAAAAAATGGGTTTTTTGTTGTTGTTTTTTGTTTTTTTTTCATCGTTTTATTGGGGGTTCATACAACTCTTATCACAATCCATAACTACATCAATTGTGTAAAGCACATTTGTACATTCACTACCCTCATCATTCTCAAAACATTTGCTCTCCACTTAAACCACTGGCATCAGCTCCTTTTTACCCTCTCCCTCCCCAGATAAAAACTGGTTTGATGACAGACACGAGAGTCTTGTGACAGGCTAGACAGTAAGCACTTCTGTGGTAACCTGGCCAAAGGTGTTTAAACAGAATCTTGCCACAAAGGAAAAAAGGGAGCGGGGTAGGGATAAAATAAACAGATAGAATTCTGTAAAATTAATGACTGGTATTCTGATAGTGTAGTGGTTACGAGTGGGCTGCTAACCTCAAAGTCAGCGGTTCGAAATCACCAGCCACTCTATGGGAGAAAGACTAGGCTTTCTACTCCCATAGAACATTACAGTCAAGACATGAAAAACAAAATGTATGAATTATCAAGGGTTCACGAGGGAGGGAGGAACTGAGCTGATACCAAGGGCTAAAATAGAAAGAAAATATTTTGAAAATGATGATGGTGACATATGTACAAAGATGCTTGATAAAATGGATGGATGGATGGATGGATATAAGAACTATAAAAAACCCCAATAAAATTATTTTTTTAAAATTATTCTCAGAAACCACAAGGGTAATTCGGCCCTATCCTATGGGGTGGCTAAAAGTCATAATCAATCTGATGGCAGTGAATTTGGCTTTTTAAAATTTATTCTTAAGAAATATCAAGGTCATGAAAAGTGAAAGACTGAAATGGAAACTGCTTTATATTAAAGAAAGCTAGAGAGACATAACAAATCATGTATTTCTGGAGTAGGTCTTGGCCGAGGGGTGAAATGTTTTTGCTTGCTTTCTTTTGTACTAAAAAATCTTAGTAGGAAAATTTAGAAACAATTTGTAAAATTAACTAACAGTAGTACTGTATCAATGACAATTTCCTGATTTGAAACATTGTCTTGTGATAAGGTCGGAGTGGCAATGAGTTTCTGTGGTTTTGTATGGTTATGTACATATGCATATTTTAAGCATAAGCATACATTAAATATTTAAGGTAAAAGTGCATTATGTCTGCACCTTACTCTTACATTGTTTAGGGGAAAAACAATGTGTTATCTATATACTCCACAGACATACACAGAGAAGAGGGTAAGAAAAAGTGTTCATATAGTGTTACTAGGTTTCTAAATCATACACGCAAGGGTTTATTCCAACAGAATGTGTTTAAGCAGATCTCTCTGCTCTGGGGATGGCTCCTGACAAGTTGTCTCCACAGTGCACATCCTGGTCTCGTTAGATATGTCTTCCAGGAAAACAAGGTCCAAGCTATTAATGGCTTCCAAGGGGATCTGATGGGCCAGTTTAACTCAGTACAGCGAGGTCAGCTCAGAGTCATTGAGACTCTTTTCAGGTTCCAAGTGGGTAAACTTGATGGGTGTTCTTGAAAGGCCAAAAGAACTCAAAGGGCCTTATTATAAATAAGTTTCAAGAAAATTTAAAACTACCTTGGTAAGAAAAAAGATCCAGAAAATTGCACCAAGGTACGTTTTTCCACCATGACATACTCACTCTTCAAAATGAGAATGTTTCCCTCATCCGCCCTTCAGCCCACATCGTGTCCCTTCAAATGTTTTTCGCTCACCAAACTGAAAGGACATTTAAAATGAGCACAATCTGAGTCCTGGGAGGATGCCAAAATGGCCACTTTTGACACAGTAGAAATCAAAAGACAAGGATTTCTCTTCAAGGATGGATTATGTGACACTGTGCCCTGTAACAATAACAGGCAGCTCACTGCCCGGTCAGAAATGGAAACATTTTTAAATTGCAGCCTGAAACAGGTGTAGCCCAGCCCAGAATGTTTACGCTCCAAGAAGCAGCCTAGCCTACCTACAGTATGGGTTGGCAGACCACTGGGGACAAACTGATCTTAAATGTAGAACTTACTTTGTTAGACTTAAAAACTGTTTTGTTTCACTTTTCTGAGAATGCTTTGCCTGTTTCACACAAGAACTTGCCTTCCCCCTCCCCTTGTTTGGCAAGACGCCCCACAAGGATGTATAATAACTTTCCTTTGAAGCTGTTCGGGGCTCTTGCCTTATAGACTGAGCCTGCCTCAGTTGCTGGTGAGGGCCCAGATTCGAATCTGTCTGAATAAAGCTTTACTGTTTCCATCTCTGTTTCAGTGAGTGGTCTGGGTGAGGGTCTCGCTCGCTAACAGATTAAAGAAATGGAAACAACAGCTTCAGCAGTGTAGACACCTGGATAGAGGATGAGTCAAGAAACAACAGCTTCTCATTTTGGTATAAACCAAAACTCTCACTGCTTTTGAGCCAATTCTGACTCATAGTGGCCCTTCAGGGTGGGGCAGAACTGCCTCTTTGGGGTTTTAAGTTAGGCTGGGTTCTCTACAGAAACAAAACCAGTAAGACTCATGTGTGTTATATAGAGATATAGTTACACCAAGAAATGGCTTACAGGGTGTAGAAACAGGTTAGTCCAGTCTGGTTCAAGTCCGACTTCTCCTAACCCGTGGAAGTTGATGAACAGGAAGCAACAGGACGAGGGAACTAGACCAGGATAATGAGGCAGAGACAGCAGGGGGCACAGGCTAGGGGATGCAGAGGGCCAACGGTGGCCGAATGAACCCACCGTCCCTAGTGTTCTGACAGCTCCTGAATTGGCAGGCGAGGCAACCGGAGACGGAAGAATCAGCTCCAGCTCCGGCAGAAGGTGAAGGGTCAAAGAGGGCGTGACTCTTCCTTGGTCTCTCCCTCTTACACAAAAGGCTTACTCAAGGAGTTGTCCTCAGGCTGTGACTTGGTAGATAGGTTTGACTCCACCCCTAGCCAAGAGCGTCTAACTGGCATAATCCTGAACCATGGCAATTTCTGAAGATGGGAATCTTTAAAGGAGCAGAAAGTCCATATTTGTTTCTTGGAGTGGCCAGTGGGTCCAAGCTGCTGGCCTTGGGGCTGAGTGAGTTGTAACCCACGACGTCACCAGAACTCCTTTAACATTTTGATAGTTCTGTTTCTTAAAGGGTTTTGTGACTTTGTAGCAATACTTTCTTTTACGCTTTGTGTGCGAGAGAGAAAGAGACAGACAGAGACCACTAGAGGCAGAGACGATGCCCTCGGTCCCATGTAAAGTTGTACATTACACATTTTGACCCAGGAATTTACTGCCCTTGTGATAGGAGATGTTGTGAAAGGGTGTTGGGCTATATACCTCACATATTGCCCATAATTAACCTGTACTTTTCTTCCTGAGAGACTGTCTCTTTTTAACCCTTTTCCTCCCAGGAAGTCATCACAGCGAGCGAGTATTGGTTATGACCAGATGTGGTCCCCCAAACATGCTGGGAAAGAAGAGTCAAACCTTTGGGTCCCCCTTGAACAAAAATATTTTGGTCAGGGAACCTCTGGACACTTATCACCATACCAACTTGGAAGACATCTAAAGTTGAGAGGTCTGATAAGCCATATACTAGAAAGAACCATAACCATACTTTAATGCATAATCCCCATATTTACTGGTGTACACGTATAAAACTGTAAATCCCTTTTTCCCCAGGAGCTTACCTTGGCAACTTGCTCCTTGCTTGATCAACCAGAGTAGCCTTTCTTTCCCCTTTGACCTTCAGCCAGTCTCTGTCTTTGTTTCACACCAGTCCTGAGCAACACCTGTGTTGGTAAATGTATGTACGTACATATGTATGCATGCATGCATGTAACATTGCAACAATTTCTACGCTCTCTAGGGCCACCTTTCTGTGGAATGGGTACAAACGTGGCTCTCTTCCGGTCGGTCGGCCATAAAGCTGTCTTCCTACTTTCCCAGCAGAGACTAGTGAGTTCAGTGTTTCATCAGCTTGTTAAAAGCATTTCCATTGGTAGTCTGTCAATTCCTGGGGTCTTGTTTTTCCCTAATGCCTCATTGCAGCTTGGCCTTCTTTCTTTAGCACAATCAGTTATCGATCATACGCTATTTCATGAAATGGTTGAATTTCATTATGATACTTTGGTTCTCTACCTTCCTAATGCAACGACCCTTCAATACAGTTCCTCATGTTGTGGTGACCCCCAACCATAACATTATTTTCATTGCTAATTCATAACTGTCATTTTGCTACTGTTGTGAATCAGGCGAACCCTGGGGAAGGGTCGTTAGACACCCCCAAAGGGGTCACGACCCACAGGTTGAGAACTGCTGCATTAAGCTGTCTTCTCAAGCTGCCCTTTGAAATTTCTGTTCAGTAAATTGACTTCATCTGTGGGGGAAAAGCTGTTTTCTCCTTTGGCAAACAGGACTACCACCTTCCACGGTTCGTGGCCCGTGGGAGACTGCTGATGGCTCGGCCATGGGAGGTGATGGAGAATGGCTGGCCTGTCTCTCCGCCTGAGATAAACCTACACTTGCCTCTGTTCCCTGACTAAAGCTGCAGAGGCAGCAGTCTGCAAACTTATCAGTTACTTCATGTTCCCAACCTCTTCCTCCCCTCAAATCTACGAATAACTTTGCTGGTGTGTTAATGCTTCTTTGTAAACCTTCAAATTATGAACTGTCCCTTGATGTACTCCTGTCATGTGTTTCAGGCTGCATACAAGGAATGTATTTAAGCCTGCCCCTAATAAAGTTCAGGATCCCGGAGTGTCTATACTGCAGGGACCCCCCGCGCCCTACCTTTGGCTATCCCTTTTATATAGAAATTTGTTCCTGCAGATCATACCTTCTTGAACACATATGTAATGCAAGATCAGAGCTGGTCTCTGCAGGATCACATATTCATCATTAATTCCATGTGCCTTAGCTACTCTGTGATTAAATGCCAGTTTCAAAGGTTCTCCCGACATCCACTTTGGTCTTTTTCTTTTTGTTCTTTCCAATGATCTTTCGTTTTCTTCATGTATTACTCTTTAAATCTTACTTGCCTGTAATAATATTAAGTTTACTTGAATCATTAATATCACATCCAAGTAAATTTTTTCTGACAATCATTCAGCAAAGGTTGCAGCAGTGCATCAGCAAGGACCTGACAGAAATTACCAGATTCTTTTCTCAATGTTCAATTCCTCTTGTATATAAACCTCTCCCCTATATACAAAAAAAAGAAATTACCAGATTCAGAAGAGGACATGGCACAAGGGATATCAATGCTGAAATGAAATGGATCTTGGCTGAAAGCAGAAAGATGTTCACTTGTGTTTTAGTGGTTATGCAAAGGCGGTTTACTGCATGGGTTATAACCAACCGTGGGTAGCATTGAGAAGAATGAGAATCCCAGAAACCACACTGTGATCGTGGGGACCCTGTCCACAGATACAGAGGCAGTTGTTCAGACAGAACAAGGGAATCCTGCCTGGTTTATAATCAGGAAAGGTGGGTCGGGATTGTATCCTCTCACCATACTTATTCAATCTGTATGTTGAGCAAATCATCAGAGACAATGGATTATATATAGAATATGGCATCAGGATTAGAGGAAGGCTTATTAACAAACAACCTGCAATATGCAGATGACACAACCTTGCTTGCTGAAGTGAGGACAGAAGCAATTGCGGAGAAGATCAATATGGATCACAACTCAATGTAAAAAAGACCAAAATCCTCGACAGAACCAACAGGTAACATCATAATAAATGATAAAAAGACTGAAGGTGTCAAGAATTTCATCTTGCTTGGATCCATAATCAATGCTCATGGAAGCAGTAGCCAAGAAATCAAATAGCACATTGCATTAGGCAAATTTGCTGCACAAAACCTCTTTAAAGTGTTAAAAAGGATATTTGAAGACTAAAGGGTACCTGACCAAAGCCATGGTCTGTTCAATTGCCTCAGATGCATATGAAAGCTGGACATGAAGACGAAATGACAGACTTGAAGTAGGGTGCTGACGACGATGGTGAAAGTACCATAAACAGACAAAAGAACCAGTCTGTCTGTCTTGGAAGAAGTACAAGCTGAGATGCTCCTTAGAAGCAAGGAGCGTATAGACTTGGTCTCACATCCTTTGTACATGATATCAGGAAAGACCAGTCACTTGAGAAGGGCTTTAAGTTTGGCAAAGCAGAGGGAGAGTGAAACAGAGGAAGACCTTGGACAAGATAGAATGAATGGCACAGTGGCTGCAACAATGGGCTCAAATATAAGAACAATTATAAGGATGGCCCGGGACCAGGCAGTGTTTCCTTCTGTTGAACAAAGGGTCGCTATGGGTCTAAACAGACTCAATGGTACTTAACAACACATACACACATATATATGAACCATATATATGAAACTATATATATGAAACTATATATATATATATGACAAACAGATCAAGGAAAAGAAACTAATTTGTAGAATATTAACATCTGGAGAATTTAAATCAAATATATATGGGAGTTTTGTAACTATTTTTGAACTTATATATCTCTGAAATTACTTTTTAATGTTCTGCAAAAGCCGACTATGAAATATTCTACAAGCTTGCCATCACCTCCCTCCCCCTGCTAGGTACAAAGAGCCCCAGTGGAGCCGTTGGTGAGATAGGGGCCGTTGACTGGAAAGCTAGCAGTTTGAACCCACTGGCTGTGCCTCCGGAGAAAGACGAGACTTTCTGTTCCTGTCAAGATTGACTGCAGAGCCTCCTCAACGATCTGGGGGCTACAGAAGCAGATGTCTACATGTTATCCTGAATGATGGGGAGTCCGGCCAGCACAGAGAGCGCGCAGTGGTCTGATAACCAAAAGGACCTGTATTTAGAAACCACTGACTAGCGGTTCCTGGTGGGAAGGATGAGGCTTTCTACTCCCATAAAAGTTAGTTTTGGAAACCCACAGGGGCAATTCTACCTTCCTATGAGGTTGTTATGGGTCAGAATTGACTCGATGGCAGTAAGTTAGTTTTTCTTTTTTTTAATAAGCCATAGGATATAATGTTTAATAGTTGTAGGTCAGGGCAGTGTTGAGTAATTTCATTTATTTATTTACAGAAAAGGGGTGGTAAGCTAAATAAGTTAGGAAACTTTTCTCTGCCAAGGGCCATTTGGATTTATATCATTCTGGGGTCATACAAAATTATCAGCTTTAGAATTCACCTGCAATATTTGGTCAAACATTTAATGAGCTCACTCCTAAAGTGGTGGCTGGAATTGTCTTCTCATTGATGAGGTGTGTGAGATTAGCTAGGGTGTTGAAGACTGGGCCGTACACAAACCACAGGCTGGCCGTTCCCTGCCCTGCTGTGTAAGGTCACAGTGAGGCGGAATCAACTCTGTGGCAGTGGGCGTGGGTTATACTCCCTTACCTGTGGGAGCACCAGGGACACAGTGGATTACTTCTTGGGATCTAACCACAGTTCCAACCCACCAGCGCCCAGAGGGAGAGAGAGAAGGCTTTCTATTCCTATAAAGAGTTGGTCTCGGAAACCCAAAAGGGCAGTCTAGCTTGACACGGAGGGTCACCACAAGGCAGGACCAACTCAAAGGCAGTGCATTTGGTTTTGAGTGGAGTTCAAAGACCTGAACTATTGGTTTTAATTACCATCTTATGCAACAAATGAAATTTTTAAATTCTATATCTCTTTCTGTGCATTCTTTACGCCCCAGCCTCAAGAAAAGAGTATTAGGCTGTTTGGACCACATCGATCAGCGGTTCTCAACCTGTGGGTCGCCCTTTCACACGGGCCGCCCAATTCATCACAGGAGCAAAATTACAGTTATGAAGTAGCGACGAAAATAATTTTATGGCTGGGGTCAACACCACATGAGGAATGGTATTAAATGGGCCGTGGCGTGAGGAAGGCTGAGAACCATAGCGAACAAGCAAATTAAACATGCTCTATCTAAAAGTCCTCCCGCAGACTTGTGAAATAGGAGGAAGCAAAGCATAGACTAATTCTTCTCTATGTTTTCATGACAGTACCGGGCATTCACATTCACCATGTGTCTTCCCTACGGTAACTTTCAAACGACCGCTCTGTAGAAACTACTGAAGCATCTAATTTACAAAGCAATGCAGTAATTCGCAATATCTGAAACCAGAAACAAAAATTTTAAAGGTTTATGTTAGTACCTAACACTTCACATACTTTCTTTTATAGGCGTTAACTTTGTTCTGCTCACCACTGAAATCTGAGTATATAAAAAAGGAGGAGAAAAGGAAATAAATGCTATCTTAGTCTAGACTGAGTAGGAAGCACTGCATGTCTAATGTGACCCCAGGAACCTCTAGGTATCCCGTATTAAAAGTATTATGAAAGGCACGTTTGTTTCCAAAATACTCTTCATGTTGCGAGAGAAGTGCTGGTGGTGTGACGGGTTAAGCGTTTGGGTTGCTCTGCAAGCCCTCGATGGTCTACAGGAGAAAGATGAGGCAGTCTGCTGTCATGGATCTACAGCCTGGGACCCCCTGCAGAGCAGCTCTACTGCTCCCCAGTGTGCTGGAACCCACATTCTGAGCACCCTGGTTTGCAAAGGGCCCGATGGCAACGTCAGCCCCGAATCCAGGTGCAGAGTCCCCGCATGGATTGAGCCTCCACCAAACTCCTTCTGATCATTAAACCAAGTATGCCTTCAGAGCCTGCAGAATGCCTTGGCAAGTAGATTTCCTCCACCCCAATTCAGGCCAGCCCAGGGTGGGGCAGTCTCTCTTAGGGGCTGGCCTGGGTATGTCACATAGTCATGAGTCATGCCTTATCAGTCTCACCCTAAATGCCAGGGTGAGGAAGGCCCTGGACTGGTTTCTTTTCTTTCTTTCTTTCTTTTTTTTTTTAGAGAAGAGCAACTTTATTCAGGGCAGCAAGAACATGGGAGCAGGGTACGTCCAGCCAGGCTGCCCCCAAGATGCCATCTGCCTTCCCACACTCACTCCGGGGCACAGACACAGACAGGGCAGTCCCCTCGCCCAGGGACATGACTGGCCTGGCTGTAGGCCGGCTCCCTCGTCAGTCTGGACGGAACAGAACAGAGGGCCAGCACGCCTTTGCAAGGGGCACATGTGTGGCCTAGAGCCAGACACCCACTGGGGTGCAACTGAACATATTAATAAAACCTGGACGAATTTCCAAGACCTTCTACCCAACAATGTGATGTGTCCCAATTAGGGTCTCGTTCCTGCTCCTGTAGTCCTACCTGTAACTGTGATGTGCTGACCTGCCACCAACCATGAACTTGGCAGTTCCCTTTGTGCCCTATTTATCTGGCATCCTGGAGCGATCCCTCATCTGATGCTGTGTCTGTGTCTTTGTCTCTTTTCAGACGCAATCGCTGTTCTCCTTAAATTACATTTGAGATGGGGTCTCTTTTGTACCCTAAAATAAGTACAAGATTTATGTAAGCTTCACCGCAACCTATATTTGTATAAGATTTAAGCTACATGTGTTAAAATGAGATGAGTACACATAAGTTATGTTAAAAAAAATTAATGTGCAATAGTGTAAGATATAAAGTATCCAATCTTACCAACTTCATTTTATGCATGAATGGTGTATCTTTTAGATATTACTACAATGCAAATTCATTTTCTCATACACTAAGTACAGCTCAACTTCATTTCTGAAACATTGCTTGCATTGGTTAGTTAGGAAATATTATATCTTTCCTACACTGATGTCTGGAGTAGCGATCTACACGACAAACCAAAATCAAACGAAACTTACTGCCATCGAATTGATGCAGACCTAAAGTGACTAAGTGGTCCTTAAAGAATCACCATGGTATAAAAGAAACATGTTAAGACCACTGTTTGCTCCACTGTATCTTTCTTTTCAGTTGAAATGTATTAACACAAAATGACCTGATTTCCCATGGACTTTCCATTACTCTGTGAAAGAGCTCAAACGAACTAAGTGGTTGGGATGAGGACTCAGGCCAAAACCCAGGCCGGACTCCACTTTTGCTCTTCACTGTATACACAGATTGGACTGACAAAAGTCAAGGCCAGCATAGCATAGACCTCAGGAGACTCCAGAAAGTAAGCCCAATAGGATATTCACTCTGGTTGCCCTGCAATATACCTACAGATTAACAAGATTTTAATTGATTCAAACTTTATGATGAACAAAACTATGCTTATAGGATCTTAAAATGGTTTACTGTCTATTAAAATATGGCTTCGCAAATGTCCACCAATCAGAAATTTTTCCTTGAAAGTTCTTGGATTTCCTGTACTGAAACTGAAAATTCTTCTCGTTAAAGCACTTTTGCAAATCCTCATGAAATTCTGCCCCAATCTCAATCCTATTCTTTCAGTAAAGCTCTTTGCATTTTAACAGAACTTGGCATCTCAAAGCTTATGCAGCTCATTGATTGATCTGTGACGACAACAATGGAAATTAACAGTCTTTTGCAAACATGACAATTCTTTCCTTAATGGACCCAACTCTATCTCGCTGTCTTGTCCTCACCACACATCTCCACGTAACAACTCAGTCAGAGACATGGGTGCACAGCAGAGCATCAAGATAAGATCCAACACTGTAATCTGCTGAAGCCCATCAAAAAGGCAAAACCTCCAAAGGCAGTACTTCTGCATTATCAGAGCTAGATTTCTTTCTTTCAAAAGGCTGTAAAGCAAAAGGGCTGAGCGTTGCTGCTGCACATCATGCATTGGAAAGCGAGCAGTTGGAGAGCCGTTTCTACCTAACTGCACAGGGCTTAGGAATGAGAAGCGCAGTCAGAGTTAAAACAGTGAAACTGGTGAATGGCTTTTCAGCCTATAACATTTTCTACATATGAAGCCCATAGTCCTAATTATCATACTAAGTAGTATGATCGTTAACATATAGTACTTGGTATCACACTAATTAGTTGTTGCCAACTCTTGACGCCTCCCTTTGGGTGGGATCAGAACTCCGTTCCACAGGGTTTTTCACTGGCTGATTTGCCTCTGTCTAAGGTTCCTCTCGAGGGACCATTGCTCCAGTCTTTCAATGAGAAGTCCCCCAGGAAGCCATACACACTAATGTGCCAATTCTGTTCGTGACTAAGCAGACTTTCTTTTTTAAATTTTTTTTTATTTTCTAATCATTTTATTAGGGGCTCATACAAATCTTATCACAATCCATACATACATCATTGTGTAAAGCACATTTGTACATTCATTGCCCTCATCATTCTCAAAACATTTGCTCTCCACTTAAACCCCTGGCATCAGCTCCTCATTTTTCTCCCTCCCTCCCCGCTCCCCCTCTCTCATGAACCCTTGATAATTTATAAATTATTATTTTTTCATCCCTTGCCCTGTCCAACATCTCCCTTAACCCCCTATTCTGTTGTCCGTCCCCCAGGAAGGAGGTTATATGTAGATCTTTGTAAACGGTTTCCCCTTTCCAACCCACTCTCACCACTGGTCCTAAAGGGATCATCTGCCCTGGATTCCCTGTGTTTCCAGTTCCTATCTGTACCAGTGTACATCCTCTGGTCTAGCCGGATTTGTAAGGCAGAATTGGGATCATGATAGTGGGGGTGGGGTAGGGGTAGGGGTAAGCATTTAGGAACTAGAGGAAAGTTGTATGTTTCATCGGTTGCTACATCACACCCTCACTGGCTCATCTCCGCCCCGAGACCTTTCTGTAAGAATTTGTCCAGTTGCCTACAGATGGGCTTTGGGTTCCCACTCCACACTCCCCTTCATTCAAAATGATATGCTTTTTGTTCTTTGATACCCGATACCTGATCCCTTCCTTTGATACCTTGCAATCGTACAGGCTGGTGTGCTTCTTCCATGTGGGCTTTGTTGATTCTGAGCTAGATGGCCGCTGTTTACCTTCAAGCTTTTAAGACCCCAGATGCTATATATTTTGATAGCCAGGCACCATCAGCTTTCTTCACCACATTTGCTTATTCACCAGCTTTGTCTTCAGCGATTGTGTCGGGAAAGTGAGCATCATAGAATGTCAGTTTAATAGAACTAAGTGTTCTTGCATTGAGGGAGTACTTGAGTAGAGGCCCAATGTCCTTCTGCTACCTTAATACTAAACTTATAAATATATGCACATAGATCTATTTCTCCATCTTCATATATAAAGATATTTACATATGTACATGCCTTTATTTAGACCTCTATAAATGCCCTTTGCCTCCTAGTTCTTTCCTCTATTTCCTTTGACTTTCCTTTTGTCCCACTATCATGCTCATTTTTCATTTGGGTTTCAGCAATTCCTCTTGGTTACATTACCCTTGATCACACCCTACCAGGCCTCCTACACCCTCCTCACCACTGATTTGGATCACTTGTTGTTCCCTTGTCCCTCAGCTTGTTAACACCACTCCCTTTCCCCCCACCTCCCTCTCTCCCATGTCCCCCCGGACGAAGCATACTTTCTAAAAAACATTTCATGTTATTAAAAATGCATGTAAATTATTTTCAACATTTTTATTATTATATTTGATTGTTGAAACATACTACTTAAACAAACCTTTGGCTTAGTTTGGGCCCTACTAACAGCACCTGTAAAGAAAATGTGTCTGGACTGTTATAAGAGTTGTAATAGTCCCCAATAAAAGGATTTATAAAAAATTTTTAAAAGGAAAAGAAAAAAAAATAAAATAAATAAATAAAGGAAAAGAAAATGTATACACTTGCTCAGTCATCCTCTTTCTCAAGTAATTTTACAACTTTTAAGTCTTTTCTTGTTTGTTTGTTTTTCCTGATCCCTCCTCCAGATACTCAATATTAAAAAGCAGTGATAGTGCCAAAATTAAAATCACTTTATTAATCAATTTGAGATAACCTACAATCAAATTCAGGTTTTATTTGTATAATATACCTTTACTGTTTTGGCCAACTGGGTAGCTCTTTCTTTCTGTGAGCACCCCATTATTTGGGGGAAATGTCTTCATCTTTAGCTCTGCATATAGTCATGGCAAGGGTGCCCAATCAAGTCCCCCACCCCCACCTCACCCCACCCGCACTTCCTCAGCAAACAGCTCGATCAGCCGATGATCCAAGTTAGACCAATTAAATGCCATCTCCTGGAAGACAAATCATGAGCCCAGAGGTGTGAGGGCAATCAGTGCCAACTAATTTAAGGGCTGAATCTTCAAAAAGCTAGAGAATAGTTTCTGCTACCTAGATTTCCCAGAGCATAGTTTATGAAAAACAATGATCTGAAATTTAGAGCAAAAAAAATTTTTTTTTCTTTTGTAATTTCTTTCTGAAAGGCTCACTCCCAGATGCCAGTGGCTCCCATTCTAGGCCTACTGCCTACTGGGAAACAGCAACAACAGAATAAAAGGCATTTCCCTCATCCGGTCTACTGGACAAGTTCCGTGATCTGAATGTGCTTTAAAGTCAGAATGGCCCGGAGTCAAATTCCATCTCTACTAACTCAATAGCTCTGTGATCCAGCATGAGTTACTTATCAACCACTCTGAGGCTTCCTCACATGCTCTTACAGTATGGCTCATGAACTAGAAAGAAATAATATAAGCATCTAGTAGTATACCTACAACATAATAGGAAATCACTGAAATATAAGTTAATATTTTGGCTCAAATATTTTGGTTAACAATTCCTTGGGCTACTTACTAGGCAGGTTAAGACCAGAAGACTCCCTAAGACTATTGCCTGATACACTCCTTACACCTTGAATCAAAACAAGCCCTCTTCCCTCCCTGACAGATCGGTTCCTAAGTGTTACCAGTGAATACTGTGTGCATTTTAAAACATCATCTAATGAAACCATATGGTCAGCAATTACTCTATAGAATGCAAAGAAATAAGGGGACAAGGAAACCGGATTATTGGTAGAGAAACATCCAGAAGGGATTTAATAAGGGTGTTAACACACTGTTGAACTATCTGGCTGCATTATATCACTCAGACAGTATTAAAATTGGCCAAAAGATTGACAAGATGACAAAAACAGAGAGATCACAAATGTGTGTGCCGAGTTCCTCCACCGCTGGATATTGGGCAGGGGGCTGGGGGCGATGTTGTCAAGTTGATTCGAACTCACAGTGACCCTACAAATCAAAATTCAAAACCCCTGCCATGGAGTGGCAATGTCAACTGCCAACTTCACCACCCTCTAGGATTTTCACGGCTGTGATTCGCAGAAGCCATCTGTCGCCCCTTTCTCCTTTGGAGGGAACCACTGACCAGAACCACTGACCTTTCCGTAGCAGCAGAGTTTGACCCCTGTGGTCAGGTTGCCTTAGATGTTTAGTAGATAAGACGGAATGTCTGGTATGAACACAGGAACAATTCCTAAAATCGCGGTCCGTGGTCAAGCATTACACAATGGAAATGTCAAACTTCACACTTTTTCTTACCTCAACAAATAAAAAATTAAAGATCCACAAAACAATATGCTGTAACTGGCCTGTGGCTTTCTTTAAAAAAATAACTTTATTAGTTAAATAACATTTTATTTTCTTTCTCCCTCCCCCCACTAAATAACTTTGCAAAGTTCACCCATGGACATATAAATCCCTTACTTATACCTACACTTTAAGCAGAAAGCCTTTAATAATTAAATTTTAAGTTATTCATTAATCTTTCAAAAAACTAACTTCCCCAATGGGCAAAGAATAGTCTTTGTCAACGAACTGTGCTGGGAAAACTGGTTATATTTACAAAGGAACAAAGTGAACCAAAACAGTATATCAAAGACATAAACTACAACAGTATTAGAAGAAAACATAGTAGTATATCTTTATGACTCTGAGTTAGAAAATGGTTTCACCCAAGAGCTCTGTTGGCATAATGATTAAACCCTCAACTACTGCCTGGAATGGCCAGCCGTTCAAACCCGCTCAGCAGGTTGGTGGGAGAAAGGCCAGGTGATCTGTTTCGGTAAATGCTACAGCCAAAAGAACACCCAATGGGACAGTTCCACCCGACAGCACAAAAGTCATGCCACCAGAGAAAAAGGGGAAAAAGGAGGATAAATTGGGCCTCAAAATTAAACTGCTTTTCCCACCTAGAGGTCAGATGCTATGACCTTGCTCCTCTCTAATAACAACAAAACAATAACATTTATTACGTACTTACTAGGCGTCAGGCATTAATCTTCACACTTGAACTTGTATTAGCTCACTTAATCCTCACAACAACCCTATCTTCATTTTATGAATTAGCAGAAAAGGAAAAGAGAGTGAGCCAGTTACTCAAACTGTCAGTTTAATTCCAAAGGTATCTCTTACCACTATGCAAGGCAGTCTAAAAATTAAATATTAGTGCTTGTTTGTTTGTGTATTTTAAGATGTATGGACACTCTCAGTCAGTAAAAATGGCTAGGTGGTGCCTTCCCCAAAAACGCATGCGCTCGCTCTGCTTTTAGACAAGTTATGCAACCTCCCCCGCTCATGCCTAATTTATGTATCAATCAAGAGGCAGTCTGAGTAGAACGAGGGGTGAGTGTGGGGGTTAACATTGGAACACATGTGCAGCAGGCTTGTATCAATATTTCACCTGGCTTAGTCATTCCACATGCTGAACAAATAACATGAGGAGCTGGGCTACATGAAAACAAACACCCTGAATTGCTGTGCAGATGACCCAACCTTGCTTGATGCAAATGAAGGTCACATTCAGCACTTACTAAAGACAACAGTATGGATTACACCTGACCCTGAAGATAGAGAAAACTCCCAACCTGGGCCTATAAACATTATCGGGATAAACAGTGATGAGATTTGTTGCCAAAGATTTCATTTGGCTTGGATCAAAAATCGGCCCCCACGAAAGGAGCAGGCAGAGATCAAAGGATGGAATGCACTGGGCAAAACTGTGCCAAAAGACCCCTTTACATCTTCAAAACAATGTCAGTGTGATGCCTACAGCGTGCCTGATCCACACCATCCTGCCTCAGTTGTCTCATGTGCGGGCAAAACCTGGGCCATGAAAATGGAAGCCCTAGGCAACAATGGCGAGCCGTCACCTTCCAGGCTTGGACATGCTGTCAGGAGACAGCAGTGCCAGGAGAAGGACATCAAGCTTGCTAAAGAAGAGGGATAGTGAAAAAGAGGAAGACCTCCAACAAGTTAGAGCGGGGGTCCTCTCACTTTTTAAAGAGGGGGCCAGTTCACGGTCCCTCAGACCCGTTGGAGGGCTGGGCTATAGTTTAAAAAATAACAGTGAACAAATTCCTACGCACACTGCACACATCTTATTTTGAAGTAGAAAAACAAATGGGACAAAAAACACCCGGCAGGCCAGATAAATGTCCTCAGGGGGCCACGTGTGGCCCGCGGGCCATACTTTGTGGACGCCTGAGTTAGATGGACACAGCGGCTGCATCAATGGGCTCAAACATGAGAACAATTGTGTGGAGAGCACAGGAGCCAGCAGAGTTCGTTCAGTCATATACAAGGTTGCTAAGAGTCAGAACAAACTTGGTGGCATCTAACAACGATATCAACAGAATCGTATACCCTGGAATGGTTAAAAGGGTAACTTTTATGTCAAAGGTAAAATAAGATCAAAGAATAAAGAAAATCTCTTACACACAAAAAAGATAAGAGGGAAGCCCTCCCTCGGTGAATCGATGCAGTCACACTGTGGTGCTGACAAAATACACGCTGCCAGACCACACAAACCACCAGGCTTGGAAGTGCGGCGCGGATACTCCTCAGAACAAGGATGGCGCACTGTGGGCAGTGTCAGAAGAGACAGTCTCAGGAGAAGGCCATCATGCTTGGTAAAGCGGAAGGTCAGAGACAAAGCGGAAAACCCGCAGGGAGCAGTGGGCAGTGGCTGCAACCACAGCTCAAGCAGAGCAATGACAGTGATGGTGAATGCTGTGTCTGCAGCCATCAGACAGCACCTCACCGCACTCCTATAGTCACCACGGAGGCCGTCTCAGGCTACCGGCCTTGCATGACGCCATGCACAGCTTCCCTGGCAGCACGAAGCTCTTCCAGCTCCAGGAGAGAGAGGTCTATGACCACAGCAGCCCCAGGAGACTTTCCAGGAAGGCTATCCTTCACCCCAGAGAATGAAACACCCGTCCAGGTACAAGCTTCGAAACTGGTATTTAAATTTTTTTAATGTGGCTATACCCCTCAATAAATATTTCATACACCGTAGAGAAATGTGCCTAAGAATAACTAAAGCTAGCAACAATCCTGAGCCTACTTGGCACCCACTCCGTGCTATCCCTTTCTTTTTTCTTCCTAGCAGAGCCAAAGGGCGGGCCGGGCACCTGGCTCCCATAGACTGGAACCCTTATGGGGCAGTTCTTCTTTGTTATATAGCGTTGCTGTGAATTCGAACAGACCCCAAGAAACACAATTCCAGCCTTCAACGTGTGTTTGCTGAATTTAGCTGGAAAAACAGTACTTAATTGTTGCACCTTAAAGTGTCATACCTCAGCGGTAGCCTGTTGTCCCTTCTCCAAAGGGAGTACTCTGGGGGAAAGGCCAGCCCCCCACAACTAACTGTGGGTTCGATGGGTGCAATTGTACGGTCATCGAGAGCATGAGAGATAGAAGAGAGATTGAAATAATGGAGTCAGACACATTTCATGGTAGCATGGTCACCTCCTGGATGGCCATGATCTTAACAGCCAGGTCCACGCACCACATGGGTCGAGAGGGCCAGGGAGAGCAAGAGCTGGAGAGAGAGAGACGTTCATTGCTAACCAAGGCTTATAACTACTTGGGGTGAGGGCGCGCCTGATTGCAGGTAACCACACATCACAAGAAGGGGCAGTACAATAGGCATAACTGTGACAGGAAGGGGATGAGCTAGAGGTGTACACAGGATAGGAAGGGGAGGGACTAAGGGTATAAATGTGACAAGAAGGGCAGACAGTGGCCTAACCTTGGTCACCTTTGATTGGGCTTGACCTCCCTGGGCTCTCCTTCAGGGAAATAATCTACTACTATCCTTATCAGAAGGGAGTGGGCCTTACTTGTGGGATAAACAGTGGTGACTGCTTGCTCTGGATGGCTGATAACCCTTAGGGAGAATAACCCCTGACCTCCTTACATTGACCTCCAAGTGTATAGTCCTCTGCCACATGTAGCAAGCAGGTAAGTTTGGCATATATTTGGGGGAGACAACTTGGGAGAAATATTTCTGTCTCCTGCAGAGTGCCAAAATAATGGCTTTACATGAGGAAAGTGGGCATATATTTATTTAATAACACTGCTACGAATTACTTCTGGTATCAATCTCAAAATAAGACGACCCTTTGCTATTTAAGCTCATGGTGTAGATTATCATCCTGTCACACATACACAGACTATGTCTTTCTTTTAATTATGAAGAAAAGCAGCATCTGGAAATCTATGTATTCTTTGAGTAATGAGAAGTGTTGGTGTACTAAGGGCAGGAAATAAAATCCTCAATGCGCCTCTCTTTCTCCCGCGGAAGAAAATGGCCTGGAGGCTACCTGTGACTTCTTCCACCTCCACAGGCGCCCAAGGCCCGCTGCCACCAATTCTCTGTCCACCCACCGCCCCCCTCAATCTGGCGCTGCGATGGCCACAGAGAACTCACAGGCGGCGTACTCACAATTATGGAGGGGGTTTATGGCTTTGTTTTTTAAGCCCTTTTATTAGGAGCGCTTACATCTCTTATCACAATCCATACATTCCTCCAATGGGTCAAGCACATTTGCACATATGCTGCCATCATCATTTTCAAAGCATTCTCTTCCACTTGAGCCCCGGATATCAGATCCCACTTTCTTTCCCCTCCCTCCCTGCCCACCCTCCCTCACAAACCCTTGATAAGTTATAGATTATTTTTGTCCATATCTTACATCGTCCTCTGTTGCTCCTCATCCACTTTTCCATTATTTGTCCCCCTGGGAGGGGGTTCAAGGTTGATCCTTGTGATAGATTCCCTCTTGCTCCCCCCCCACCCCGCCCCTTCCCTAATCCTCCTGGTATCTACTCTCCTTGTTGAAATTATGGAGGTTTATTAAGGAAATTATCAGGCTACCATCGTCAGAATCATAAAACACTAAGGACACAGTCTTTGGTCCACAGCAGCACTCTCCTCGGCTGGCAGTCAAGTGTCTCTCTGGTCTGGAGCCTCTCAGCCACGTGGTTCCTTGGCCTCGAACTCCACAGACCAGAAAGCAAGCCTGGTGCTCTGCCTCAATCTGTCTCTGGTCTCCCTGCTCTGGTGCCTCCAACACTTCTGGCAAGAAGCTCAAATATGCTCCAACCTTGGCTCTTTCTTTCTTTTTTTTTTTGGGGGGGGGGAGTTTCCGAGAAAACAAGAAAACCTGCTAGACAAATTCTAAAAGAGCTGTACCACTATCATGAAAGGTTGTGGGACACTCTCTTTGCTTCAGAGTTGGTTACACATTAGACTGCTAACTGCAAGATCAGCAGTTTGAAATTATCTGCTGCTCCTTGGGAGGAAGACGAGGCTTTCTACTCCCTTAAAGATTTAGTCTCAGAAACTCAAAGGGGTAGTTCCACTCTACCCAACAGGGTCTCTTTGAGTCAAATAACTTGATGCATAGTGTTTTGTTTTGTTTTGCTTCTGAGATGGCTCTCTAACCGATCAATCCCTTCGACTAGTATTGTATAGCCCCACTGTGGCGAGTTACACATTTGGCTGTTAATGGCAAAGTCACCAGTTAGAACTCAGTAGCCACTCCACAGGAGAAAGGTGAGAGGCTGTCTGCTCCCATAAGATCTACAGGCTCAGAAATGTTATAATGGGTCACTACGAATCGGGGCCTATCCATGGCAGTGGTGTTTTGCAGGTACCGATCGTTTGGTAAGAGTTACAGAGAAATCAATAGAAACTCCATAATGAATTTCACTTCATCAGATCCTCCCTGCCTTCGGTGAGGAAGAGTCATCCACTTGTGGGAAGGGGAAGTAAATGTAAATTCACAACAGAATTTCCAAAAAGTTAACATGACTCCCAAATCAAAGAATAAAAAGGAATGATGGGCACTGGCCTTTAACATAGGTTATCAATTAAGGGTATGCTGGGTAAATAGATGATAGAAGAAGTATACAGCCATAATTATTTTTTCTGTAATCCCGTCATATTTCATTGTTATCGATCTAAGTAGCATGCAGGACAAAGACTGAGCTGGGGCTCGCCATGAGTCAGCGTTCACTCGATGACAGTGAGTTGGTTTTGGTATTTAAGTTGCAAAGACTCGGAAGTTAACATCACATTTCCAGGATTCACCAAGAACACACAACCAGTCAATAGCAATGCTGAGCCCTGAATCTCATTCAGTATTTTCCTCTCTGTTCCATGCATTGCCACTTCAAAATTCAGTTCAAAATTAAAGGCTCTATCCCTTAGATATAAAGATAAAGTAAATAATTGGATACCTATGAATTGGAATTAACTCAATGACAATGAGTTTGGTTTTGGTATAAGTGGGAGAAAATTCCTATTTGTTTATTATCTGTGCATATAAGATGATTTGCATATTACAAGAAGAGATTTGTGAAGTTTTCTTTCTTAAATAGCGACAGCAATAAATTGACAGAAATGAGAGTAAATTCATTTTCTGGCCTAATTAAAGTTGCAAAGGGCTACATCAAAACTTCTACATATTAAAATATGTTTATTTTAAAAAGTAGGTATCATTTAAGCTGCCTATGTAGGTATGAAAAAGACTCCAATGGGGGGAGAGGGCAAAAATTATAAACCTAATCTATGTGGCAGGAGATCTGCTTTCATTCTGAAATCTTGATACACAGCATTCCTAACTTATGACAAGTCATGAGGTGGGTTAAAATTAATCATAGTAAAGTGTCAGTTATTTTTAGAGAATGGAGCTAGTAATAAGGCATTAAGATTAGGAAGCAGATGACTATGATAAACCAGATATTATTAAAGACTTTAAACTGAGCCACTGTGAACAATATAAATTTTATAACAAGCTCTATATTATGCAAGAACCTTCTGAAAACAAAAGAAAAATCCTGTTCCTTTAATTTATAGATACTAAGGTAAAGTATTCTTGAAGAAAGATTTTATTGTTTACTTGGCTAAAACATTAGGGGTAATATAAGTTCAATAAGGATTTGAATCCTAAAATTATTTTATAAACAGTCAGCAGAATATTCTTTAAGCCAGAGGATATCATCCAATTCCAAAATTTCCTTGAGGAGAAGCAAAATCAATTCATCTATTGTAACAGAAATAAGAACGCATTATTTGTAGTTCAGAGTTAAAGGAATGCCAAGAAATGATTACAGTTAGAACTTGAAAGACTAAGCCTCCAAATGTTTATTTCAACAGTAAGCATCACTTGTGGGGTTTACTGCCATTCGTGGGGGGCCATTCAGGTCTCTCCTCAGATCTGAAATTCCTGTGCCTTTTAGCTTTCTAAACTGCCTTCCAATGCTGATGCAAGCCTCTTCCAGGAATAAACAGTGGAGAGCTCCTTGATTAGCATTACTCACTCTTTCTCACCACTGAGAAAGCCCTATCAAATCCCCACCCAAGTTCCAAAGGCTCTGCCTTCTTTGATAACACTATCACATGGAGACTGACCTCTTCCTCTCCCAAGTCCCTCAGCACTCAGCACCTCCACCACTTGGAGAAATGTGGCCACTTCCTCTGGGCTTTGTCTCTTTGTCTTTAAATTTAGGATGGGGTCACTGTGAGTTCCAACCAGCCACATGGCAGTGAGCTCTGTGCCCCTCCCTGCCAGACCGGAGCAGCAATGAACATAGTGAGAGCAAGAGCCACGTTACCTGAGTTGAATCCTGACCACTAAACCACTCAGTGCTCCTGGACCTCGGTTTCATTAGCTAGAAACTGACCGTCAGGGTAAATCAAGAGTGTGGTGAGGATTAAAGGCTTGCTACGTGTAAATGACTAATGCCATAAAGTATTTAGAATCATATCTGCCAAACTAAATTCTGTTGACTATTACTATTGCCCCATCAGTCACCAACATCCTTAACAAAGCTTGCTCTAGATAAGAACTCAATGAATATTCTGAATGCAATAACGTTTAAAATACCTTTTAAAAGTCACTCATGGAAACTCAACCCCACCCCTACCCTCTTACCATGCGCCGCCCCCCCCCCGCCCCGCCCCACCACCACCAAAAAAACAAACTGCCACCGAATCCATGACATTGCAGTTAATTGCCATAGGTAGGACACCAGCTCCTGGTGGCCCCATGTAAAATGGGGGAAATAATAGGCTGTCTCCAGGAGCAGTTGAAGTTCTTACTGCTGTGATCCACAGGCTTTTCACTGGCTAGTTTTCAGAAAGCGGGTGCCCAGTTGTTCTTCCCCGTCCCTGTCTTGGTTGACATGCTGCCCTGGAACTGGCTGAGCGCTACAGCAACACACAAGCCTCCACTGACAGGTGGTGGCTAGAGCTGAGGTTCATTAGGCAGTAGTCTAATTGACGTCTCCTACCTGGAAGGTAAGACTCCTACCTCTGACCACGACTGCTTGGATAAAGAATCAAAACTCCCAAAACTACATTCAATGGGTCATAAATTATGAAAAACTAACAATCTTTTACCCAGAGCTAACAGGATACTACCATAAATTGTAGGCAATACAGTATAGTCAAGTAAACCAACTAACTGGTGGAGCTGTCCTACAAGGACACAACTTCATGAATTAAGAAGAAAGTAAAAAGTGTAAATTTAATGATCCAAGTAATTCAAGTTCTCTATTTTGATAAAATTGGGAGCATGTTATGAAAACGTGATAGCTTCTACATAGAAAATCTATCCCTAAAAGGTGGCCATTTCTAAAATGTCATCTTAATCAAATCCTTAACAGCATAATTAATCCTATTTTAATCAACTTATATTTCAAGCCTATTATTTACTTCAGTAGTTCACAATGTACCACCTCACCCTAAAAATAGTAAGGAAGCTATTTTAGCCTATAAAGGCAACTCCAAGCTCTACAGCTCAAGGATACAGTAAATATAAATAGATCCAAGGTTTTAGCTTATTGCACAATTTTACAGTTTTAGTTACTTGTTTCTTCACACTTTACCAACCTTAAAAGACATTTCTAACCATTGTATTTTGTCCTCACGGGGAAGCTGATTTCTTGATTTATATTAGCTGCCAATCTCTACCATCTGGTTTCTTTGTGTAGACTCATGGTTACAATGGGTCATAACTGATGAAAACCAAGCAATCTTCTACCCACAGAGAGGAGGGTACTACCGTGAACTCTAGGTGATACAGTACAGTCAAGTAAAGCAAATAACTGGCAGATCTGTGCCACAAGGACGCAATGCTACTTTGAAATAACATCGGCTTATAGTACCAAGTAAGTCTCCTCAGGGGATAAGGGACTTATTTGGGCTGCCAAGGGTGAAAGTATGACAGATATAAGAGCTGGTATTTTCATGGTAGCAATATCAGAAGCCAAGTGTCCTCTCATGTAAGTTATGGCTTACTTTGGAACTGCATGTTTTATACAGAGCGGGGCTGTCAAAGACTATCCAGTTTCACACTGGGGATTTAACTTTCTCAAACTCAGGTCTTGTGGTTTATTATCAATGGATAGATGTTGTAAAAGAACAAAAAAACAAGAGAAAACACTGCTGCTCTTGTTGCACAATTGAACTAATGATTAACAAGTACTGTGATATTTGAGCAGACACTATTCCTTCACCTTACTTCCTGTCTAAAGAAATCCTTCCCAGAAAGCAAGCGGTGGGAACATCGAAAGAGGAGAGTTTAGGATCACAATATAAAAAAACGAAAGAACAAAACTCTGGGTAGTAAGTATTTTATTCTTCTTTATGCCTTTCTGTAACTTCCAAAATACCCTAAAAGTATGCACGCATATAGATTTTGACTAACAGGGCAACTTTGTAAGAGTTCAGTAACATAAGGTAAACCTGATAAAGGTTTCTTTAAAACCTGAGAAGCAATCCTTTACTAACTATAGAATACTCTAAGTAAATAGTGTTAAAATTATTTACTATAACTAGTGTTACAACTGTTTTAGAATGATAGGTATGATGTCCCAACAAATATTTGAATACATGTATCAAGGTAATTATAATAGAACTTACTACTAAATTTGAAATTTTCTCAAAATACAAAGCATATTTTAAATATTAACAGTCTAACAATGTTTAAGAAAGTCAGCACTTTGTTATTCTGATATGTAAAAAAAGTTCCGGCTAAATCATAAAGTTCATTTATAATACCATGCAGTAATTAAACTTAAATGTTTAATAAATGAAGGCATCCAGGTAAGACATTTTTCTTAAAGTTCAAAAAATATTTTAGAACCACAAAGGTATGTCAACTAACCTAATTTTAAAATAATCAACTTAAGACAAATGAGGAAAGAACAGGTTAACATGCCATGAGTTTTAGATTGAGGCAGTGCCTGCCAAAGCATCGATATGAATGGATGAGTATTTTGCTGGTTTCATGAACTATTAACTGTTAATATATTTTTCTGATGTGAAAAAGCAATGTAAATATTTCCATACTAATCATTTTTACAAAGAATCTGTAAAAGGGAATATAGTTGCTAATCAGTTAAAATTCAAATACAATACAAACATTAAATATTTGCATCACTACTGCTATTTTTAGAAATACTTTAAAATACAGTTACAGCTTCTACTACAAATTTACTTTGACATGGTCATGGGCAGGAGATGAAATAAAATGGTACACAGGCACACATTTGATCTCTCTATCAATTTAAGGAAATATAAATTTCCTAGAGGAGAAAAAGCATTATTCTGTGGTGCCAACCAACACGACTTCGTAAGCTGTAAAGCCAGACGAATTCATTTTTGTAGTTAAATAGAAAGAGGGTTTTTCACACAGAAGATGGAGTCGGAGCAGAGGCTGCTGTGATCTGAAGCAATACTAATCAGCACAGAGAAAACAATCAGGGACGACTGCACAACCATTCCACCATTCGGAAGGCTGCTTTCCCCCTTCTGACACCCGGGACAACCAAACAACAGCAGCACAGTGTCAAAAGGACGGCGGAGAAGCGGTTTAAGCGAGAGAAACACCAGCAGCATGAAAAACATACCAACAGAGAATTCACAGCGCGGGAATGGCATTACCTCTTTTATGTAATTCCCTCAGGGGAATGCTGTCTCCTCCCCCGTCATAAGGCAAATAGGGATCAGAAGAAGCATCCATGATTAGAATTTTTAAAAAGAAATGGTAAAAAAAAAAAAGAGAGAGAGAGAGAGAGAGACGCTGGCTGGCTTAAACGGCCGGCAGCACGTCGTCCACCCCTGCTGCAGATGCCATGTTTGATGGGGACTGGAACAGCAGTTCGGCTGGCTGAAGCAACTGGGTTCTTCCACAGCCAATGATGTCATCAAAGGGAAATGATTGCAGCCTGGTTGCTAGTGGCTACAATCTAGCAGGGTTTACAGGCGGAAGAGCCATTTAATCGGGTCCTGCTACCAAAAATGATGACTAAGCTCGAGTAGAACAGCAAGGCTGGTGTGAGGATTTCAATGCACTCAGCAATGCAGTTTCTCTTCGACCAACGGCAACGAACCACAGGAACACAACAGGCTCATTGTTTCGTTATTTTAGGATTGTTACACTGTAAGGGGAAGAGAGTACTTAATACAGAAATGTGAAAAAGTATTATGGATCGAGACTATGCTCTTTTTCACTTCCAATACGGAAACATATGGGCAACACTCTGATTTGGTGCATTTTAAATCATTTAAAAATACTTATTTTATATGACACTGTGATGGTGGTTCATAAAGATAAGGTTAAGAAATAACAACAGAATGACAAAGTAAAGACTAGCTTTTTAAAGTGTGTTCTTATCAAAAATGTCCAGCAGTCTGGCTGTTAGGATTAAAATGCTCACCAGTTAAATTGGTTTTTGTTTGTGGGTTTTCTAATCTCCCTAATCCCTTCCATCAGCCTCTAGTTCCCTTGCCTCCAGACACTAGCTAGTCAGACATTTAAGCTTTGGAAGAAGAAAGCAGGGACCGCCAGGACACTCACAGTATGTGAAATGGGGCTGTGCAGGGAGCTTTCCCTCTCAGCAGGAAGAATTTTTGCTTAAGGCTTTTTAGTAAACGGTATAAAAATATACACTCCATTTCTTAGCTAAAACTTTTTATGAACTTCAGAAACGACACAATCCATTTTGGTTTACCACTGCCACGCTAAAATAAATGGCCAGAGTTCAAAACTTACAGCAATCATTCTGTCCGGTGTTTCTACCAGACCCCAACTCGGTGCTAAATAAAAAGCTGCCATTCACACACACAAAAAAGAATTCCACAAGACTTGAGGGTTCCATGTGATCTGTTTATGCAAGTATTGAAGAGACAAGCTTCTAAAATTCACTCTAAATCAAATAGTTTATATGCAAATAGTTTATGAGGAAAGCAAGTATGGACGATAGAGCGCAAGAAAGGTAAGGGAAATGCAGTCTGGTCATTCGCAACTGTTGTACAATGGAGGGCACAGTTCTAGTGGCACAGTGGGTGTACGTACATCTCGCACTGCTAACTGAGAGAACAGCACCTTGAACTCGCCACCTCATGTCTGCTTCCGTGAAGAGTCACAGTCTTGCAGACTCTAAAGCAGGCGTCCTCAAACTGCGGCCCGCGGGCCCCATGCGGCCCACCGAGGACATTTATCTGGCCCACTGGGTGTTTTTGCCCCATTTGGTATTTTACTTCACAATAAGATATGTGCAATATGCATTGGAATTTGTTCATAGTTTTATTTAAAACTAGTGCGGCCCTCCAACGGATCTGCGGGACAGTGAACTGACCCCCTGTTTGAAAAGTTTGAGGACCCCTGCTAGAGATTTCTACCCCTCCCTATTGGCTTGGAGGGGTGGGGGGCATAAGTCAGAATGAGGCAGCCATAAGTTCTGTTTTGGTTTTGGGTTTAAAAATTGTTTAAACCCAATTTGTTTACATATTTATCCCAGATATTTATATAAATAAAGTTTCTACACTTCAAAAAGTTTACACTTTAGATAGAACCTCTTACCAAGTTCTATGTGAGATTTGAGATAAAGTTTTCCAGAAAAAGAATATAAGCTAAAATTACTGCCATTCTATCTAATACTAATTCTAACTATTAACCTTTATGATAGGACTCTAAGTGGTTTTTTCTTTCATTCTGTTGTCTTTATTTCTCAAATATTCTATGACATAATTTTTTTTTAAAGAAAAGCACTGACCAAGAGCTACTAACTTTACTAAATTGATTACAGGTAAAATTGGTTCTTAGGTATGTTCTAGTACCAGAGATTTTTATTTTAAACATATGCTGTATGGCATTTTTAAATTATTACATTTTTAATGATACCATGTAGGTCCTTTCATGCCTTCACATAAAATGTAAATCAATTTATAAGTGTCCCGGATATTTGTCAGCACTGTCTCAACTTGTTCTACCTGATCTACAAGTTGGTCAGAAAGGGAAATGAAACTGATATCTAACACTAACTAGGGAGGTTTGTATTCAAATATAAAAAAATATATTTCCTTTAAAGTATATTCATAAGATCGTGTAAGGAAGTTTTATAGCCAAATTAAAGTTATATTAAAGATCCTATCTTGCGTGTGTGTTTATATGTAAATTATATACAACACTGAATATTTGCACAGAGGTAGGTTTACACAATGAGCTCTGGTGGCACACTGGTCACATGGTGGATTGCTGGCCACAGGTCAGAATTATCAGCTGCTCCAAGGGAGACAGACAAGCCTTCCTGCGCCCACACACAGTTGCCATCTCAGAAACCCACACGGGCAGCTCTGCCCTGCCCATTAGGGCTGCTAAGAGTCGGCGTCAACTCATTGACAGTGAGTTTTAGAGTTCTTACATTTTCAAGCTTTCAATTACCACATTATTTCTGGAAAAATGTATTTGAAAAAATATATATGTCAAAGTAAACAAATTCTTTGTGCTTATGAAGTCAGTAGCTGCTATTTTCTCTTGCAGTAAAAGAGTGGTTCTCAGGTTAAAGTGCTCCCCAGTGATACTTTAGAAAAGGACAAGTGATTTTGGAAGATTGCTATGAGTCGGAACTGACTCTGTGGCAGTGAGCTTGGTTTGGGTGGCAAGAAGGCACTTTGACACAGATTAAGTATTACCAGTTTATGCAACTGGATCCACTTTAGAGTGGGGCCAGAGTCGAAAGAGGACAGAAGGCAACATATTTCAGCATACAATTCTAAGAATTCAAAATCCTAAAATGGAAGACCATACTTTTGAGGCCTTAAAAATTCAGAAGAGGCTCCCAAGGGAGTGCAAAGGATAGACTCTCAGAGTGTGGCACCCCATCAGACTTGACTGGAGGACACACCTAGAAGTCAAAAATTAGACTCTGATCTATTTACAGGTTTTTCTTTCTAATTTTTTTAATTTATCTTTTTAAAATTAATTTATTATTTTATGGGTCATTGGTTTTCTTTTTGTCATGGTTGTGTTCTCTTTTGTCACTTTCTCTTGCTATGCCTTGATTTTTGGTGCATGTCATTATCTCTGCAGATCCCTCTAGATTAAGATGGGCTGGATGAATAGTCAGGAGGAGAAAACAACAGGACCAATGGTTCTGGTGGGACATGGGAGAAAGGGAGGCAGGAGTAAGGAGGTGGTGTTGACCAACCCAGGGACAAGGGAGCAACAAGTGACCCAAAATTAGTGGCAATAAGGGTGTGAGAGGGCTGGTAGGGATTCAGCAAGGGCAATATAACCGAGAGAAATTACTGAAACCCAAACGAAGGCTAAGCATGATAGTGGGACAAGAGGAAAGAACTAGGAGACAAAGGGTATTTATAGAGGTCTAAATACAGGTACGTACATATGTAAATACATTTATATAGGATGGTGGGGAAATAGATCTACGTGCATATATTTATAGGTTTAGTATTAAGGCAGCAGATGGACATTGGACCTCCATATAAGTACTTACTCAATGCAAGAACACTTTATTCTATTAAATTGGCATTCCATGATGCTCACCTTCCCAACATGATCGCTGAAGACAAATGTGTGCACAACCAAATGTGGTGAAGAAAGCTGATGGTGGCCGGCTATCAAAAGATATAGTGTCTGGGGTCTTATAGGCTTGAAGGCAAACAAGTGACCATGACCATGAGGTGTAGAAGGGACCAGGTATCAGACATCAAAGAACAAAAAATCATATCATTGGGTGCCCACCTTCCCTATATGATCAATGAAGATAAATGTGTGCATACGCAAATGTGGTGGAGAAAGATGATGTTGCCTGGCTATCAAAAGATATAGCATCTGGGGTCTTAAAGGCCTGAAGGTAAACAAGAAGCCATCTAGCTCAGAAGCAACAAAGCCCACATGGAAGAAGCACACCAGCCTGTGTGACCACGAGGTGTTGAAGGGATCAGGGATCAGGCATCAAAGAACAAAAAAATCATATCATTGTAAATGAGGGTGAGTGCAGAGTGGAGACCCAAAGTCCATCTGTAGGCAACTGGACACCTCCTTACTGAAGGGTCATGGGGAGGAGATGAGCCAGTCAGGGTTCAGGGTAGCAACAATGAAACATACAACTTTCCTCTAGTTCCTAAATGCTTCCTCCCCCTACTATCAAGACCTCAATTCTACCTTACAAATCTGGCTAGACCAGAGAATGTACATTGGTACAGATAGGAAATGAAAACACAGGGAATCCAGGACAGGTGAACCCTTCAGGACCAGTGGTGAGAGTGGCGATACCGGGAGGGTGGAGAAAAGGTGGGTGTAGAAAGGGGGAACCGATTACAAAGATCTACTTATAACCTCATCCCTGGGGGATGGACAACAGAAAAGTGGGTGAAGGGAGATGTCAGACAGTGTAAGATGTGACAAAATAATAATAATTTATAAATTATCAAGGGTTCATGGGGTGGGGCACAAGGAGGGAGGGGGAAAATGAGGAGCTGATATTAAGGGCTCCAGTAGAGAGCAAATGTTTTGAGAATGATGATGGCAACAAATGTGCTTGACACAATGGATGTATGTATGGATTGTGATAAGAATTGTACGAGCCCCAATAAAATGATTTTTTAAATGAAAGTGTTTTATATAATATTAATGAAAATATTAAATATCTGACAAAAGCAATTAAAATATTATTTTAATTTTTTTAATTCAGAAGAGATAGTTTGACTTTCAACTACATACTAGGTTCTTATCTCAATTTTATGTAGAATCCTATAATCACAACTTCTCTGGAATCTGTTTACTTATCTTCAAACCAGGTAGGCAATCTAGATGACAACAATCTACCAAACCAAGCCCACTGCTATCAAGCTCATTTAATTTTGGCTCTTGGTAAACAGAATAGAATTGCCCAATAAGATTCCCAAGTGAATCTTTATAGAAGCAGAGGGCCACATTTTGCTACTGCCTGGTAGGTTCACCACTGCCCTGGGTCAGCAGCCATGTGCATAAACACTGAGCCTCCAGGGCACTTCCATCTGATGCAATAATTTCAAATATCAATCTTTAAGGCCCATCTAACTAGAGCTAAAGGCCCTGGAAAACCTACACATTTCTATGTACTTAATTTTAAAAAATTTGCCTTTAGACCTATTAATTTATAGGAAACACAAGAAAGAAATAAACAAGTTAAACAATACCAAATAAGTAAAATCAGCAAAATTAAGTTTCAATAAATGTTAAAAGGTTGAAACCATGATAACAAGGGCTCAAGTAAAAAGAAAATGTTTTGGAAAATATGGTGACAACATATGCACAAATGTGCTTGATACAGTTGAAGTATGGATTGTTTAAGTGCTCTAAGAGCCCCCAATAAAATGATTTATTTAAAAAATATATAGTTGAAACCATACAAAGTATCTTTCCAGGGCACAAGGGAATGAAGCTAGAAATCGAAAAGAGAAGGAACATTGGAAAACTCATAAAAACTAGGAAAGCAACATATTCAAACAATCCAGGGTCAAAGGTGAAATTACTATAAGAAGAATAAGAACTAAAATACAATATACCAAAACATATGAGATGGAAGTGAAGAAGACCTAAATATATGGGAAAACAAATCAGGTTCATGACTTGAACACTTAATATTGTTAAGATGTCACTACCACTCAAAGCTAGATCCCTATCAAAATTCCAACAACCTATTTTTTTTCAAGAGCAAAATGAAAGGGAAAATTCATATAAAATCTCATAACACCCTGAAGAATCAAAACAATTATGGGAATTTGGGTCAAAGTTGAAAGATTCACATTTTCTGCTTTCAAAACTTACATACACACACACACACACACACACACAATGATGAATCAAGCTGATTCCAATTCAAAGTAATCCTATAGGACAGATTTGAGTTTCCCAATAGGGTTTCCAGGACTGTAACCAAGGAAGCAGACGCCACGTCTTTCTTCCACAGAGCAGCTACTGTGTTCAAACTGCCCTCTTTCCCTGTGCAACTGAGCACTTAACCACTGTGCCACCAAGACTCCTCCATAGCAGGCCTTAGAAAAGGCAAATCCAAACCAAACCACAATGAGATATCACGTGGCCTCCACTAAGATAATAAATATGACCAAAAAATTGAAAATAACAAGTTTTGGCAAGGCTATGCAGAAAGCAGGATCCTTCTATATCTTACTAGCGGGACAGTAAAACAGGACGGCCATTGTGGAAAATAGTTTGGCAGCTCCTCAAAAAGTTAAATATATAATTACCATATAACCAAGCAATTCCACTCTTAGGCATACAATTAAAAGAACTGAAACAGATTACTTTTTTAAAACAAAATAAGAAACCGTGTTCCTGCCAAGTCAGTTCTGGCCCATAGCAGCCCCACAAGACAAAGTGGAACAGCCCAGAAACGGTGTGGTAGTTACATGATCTGGTGTCAATTTGAGGATTAAGAGTGAAGAGGTGGAGTTTAGCCTGTCAATCAGATCGCAGCTTGACGACCTCATTTGGAGGCGCTAAGGTGACAAGTAGCTCGTTGGAGGCGGGACTCACATGGGTCTATGCTGACGGCAGCGAGAGCCCTGGAGCTGGAGGAGCCAGGTGGAGACCCACGCCAGCGCTGAGACGCTTCCACCGCCACTGGGTCCACAAGACTGTCCACCCTCTGCATTCGGCATCACTGCACGTGCTTCGTGAGTTGAAGAGGGAATCATAGGCTGGTATCAGACATATGGGCTAATGTCAGACTTGTGGACTTGATCTGGACTGGGCTGGGGTGTTTCTGAATATTCGATTGCTCTTGTCTATAGACCTTTCTTTTTTAAAAATTAATCACTTTATTGGGGAGCTCTTACAAATCTATTTTTTTACTAAATACTTTTACTGGGGGATCTTACATCTCTTATCACAATCCACACATTCCTCCAGTGTGCCAAGCACATTTACACATGTGCTGCCATCATCATTTTCAAAACATTCTCGTCCCACTTGAGCCCCTGATATCAGCTCCCCATTTCTTCCCCCTTCCTTCCCTGCCCACCCTCCCTCACGAACCCTTGATAAGTTGTAGATTATTATTTTCATATCTTACATCAGCCTCCATCACCCCTCACCCACTTTCCCGTTGTTCATCCCCCTGGGAGGGAGTTCTAGGTTGATCCTTGTGATGGATTTCCCCTTTCTCCCCACACCCTCCCCTAATCCTCCCCGTATCTCTTCTCTCATTGTTGGCCCTGGGGGGTTATCTATGCTGGATTACCTTCTCTGTGTGCATGCTCTGGTCTAATCCGATATAAACCTCTTTCTATACACCTGAGTGTCTATGAATTTTGTTTCTCTCATCTGCCCAGAATAACACACATTGTAATCTTTACAGAATCAACCTGCCACAGAGCACATGTGGGCTGTTGAGCAGTGACCAGCCCAGTACTTACCTGTTACTCTATCAGGGCTGCTTCCGAATAAACACTGTGCACAAATGTGCACAGGAGCACCATTCACAAGAGCCCAAAGTGGAAACAAGTCAAATGTCCATCATTGGATGAAAGGGCGAACCAACTGTGGACTGCTCAGACAGTGAAATGGAATCCATCCATCCACAGGAATTAATCACAGATACGCACGGCCACTTCAGTGACTCGCAGAGACGTTGCACGGAAACTGAGGCAGGTGGTGCGGGGAGGGCAGGGGGGACGAAATGACTTGCTACAGCTCGTCCTTGTGAAGCCTAGAGGACTCTATCTTGGTACAGGGGCAGTGAATTATTTAATGTGACTCTCACAGCCAAAGTCTCTAATTCCCACCAAACGACCTTTCTCTGCATGGGTCTGGTCAGAAGGTGGGGATCCCTATGCGAAGAGGCAGCAGTAAATAGCACAGGCAGTGAGTGCCACAGAATGGCACACAGCAGGCAAGCTTGACTGCCTGGCCCACAGACAGAAGGTGGGCAAGATGCTGGTAGGATTAGCCCGTGAGCAATTACAAGCAGAACTCCCTGGTGTTCCATCCTGCTGTATATAAAATGAGCCCTCTGAGAGGAGGGATTCTATTACCAGCAAGAACAAGGAATGGATCGTGGCCTCTGGACCCAAGATTCCTGTGCAGTGTACCTCCTGGATCCAGAAGAGCAGCAGTAGAACCAGGAGCAAAAGCATGCACGGAACCGGGTGCTGGACTTCCCAACCCACGGCGCTTTTGTTCAATGGGCTGGTGTGCAGGGAGGGTTACCAATGAGCACTGACTTGGGAAAGCTGAACTTGACTCACAAAGTGGATGTGAGTGTCTTTGGGCTGAGGCTTATGGAAAGAGAGTGCCTGTGGGCACTCACTTCTGGGCGCGGGGCTTGCTGGCCCGTGCAGCGGGAGCTGAAGGCCTTCAGATGAGGCTTACAGTGGAGCGGTATGGCCCTTTGAGCATTTCTTAGCAGAGCCGAACCTTTGTAACGTGACCTGATAACAACTCAACCGGAAGCATTTCCCACTGGCCCTGTTGTTAGGTGCTGTGGGTCAGCTCATAGCGCCCACCACAGCAGAGTGAAACACAGCCCTTGCAGTTAGCAGCCCCATGCGAAAGCACCTCCCGAGGCAGTAGTCGCATTCGAAACACACCATTCGCTCAAAGACCCGTCAACAGTAAAATAAAGAGGTAGCTGTGGCAGAGTCATAAAGAAAAATGACGGAGTTTAAAGGGGACCAAAATTCGCATCTACTAAATGGAACATCATTTATGACTCAAAAAAAGCTATGTTCAGTAAAAGAAGCAAGAAAAGGGCGTGTTTACTCTTATTCTTATATGACCTGCAAAATAAGCAATATTAGATTACTTTTTGTAATTACATTTTAACGATCAAATCATAAGACAAAGCAAGCAATTATCCAAGGAAAAACAGTAATTTTTGTCTACAGCAGCGGTTCTCAACCTGTGGGTCGCAACCCCTTTGAGGGACAAATGATCTTTTCACAGGTGTTGCCTGATTCATAACAGTAGCCAAATGATAGTGCTGAAGTAGCAACAAAAACAATGTTATGGCTGGGGGTCACCACAACGGGAGGAACTGTATGAAAGGGCCACGGCATGAGGAAGGCTGAGAACCGCTGGTCTAGAGGAAAGGGTTCGCTCTATGCACGAGACTTCTGGAGTATATACTACTACTTCACTGATTACAGCATGGCGGTGCTGCCGCTTTGGATCTGCGAGCGGGTCCTGAGCAGAAGACCCTGTGTCGGCCGCTCACCTTGGCTACTCATTTGTTGCCATCAATCATGTTATTGACTTTAAGGAAAAGAAACAGGAAATTGAAAAACCAACAGCCATTTCAGAACTCTTCACAACTCTGCCAATTGCACAGGAGAAGTCAAGACCAAGCAAAATTCTAACTAGACTGACTATTATCACTTCGGATCCCTCTCGCTGCCACTTGTTTGGAGATCCGCTTCTTCCAGGACCCGCCTCTATGACACCGCTGCAATTTTCCCAAAGACAGAGAAACTGTTTCATGTTGCTCGTACACATTTAGATGTGGATTTAGCCCGCATAACTGTGACAGAGAAACTACCACTTTACTTCCGAAGACCCCTTATTCATGTGGCAATTGACCCAAGCACGTCTTTGAACTGGCCTACAGCCCTGCCACCAGACTCCACTGTGAGAAGGGACACGATCTCCAGTGCCCTCCATTTGACGCAGCTCTGCAAAGCAAAGACTGTAATTATATCTCGTGCTGCCGAACGGCCTTTAGATATCAGGCCACATGACGTGGCAAACGTAGGGTGGCTCTCTGGGCTGTCTGAAAGCGATGCCAAGGCTGCGGTGTCCACCAAGCGCAGCGCGGGCGGCGCTTCTCCGCGGAGAAACGAGAAAAACTGCTTTCGGAATTGTTTCCACGGCGAAGAAACCTCGGTCGTCAGAAGCAGATGATGCGTCCCTTCCAGCTTGGAAGAAAGCCAAGTGTGAGGGCTGAGAAGGTCCCCTCGGCGCCCTCAGCGCTTTTCTCTGCCCGCAGAGAGAACTCAGTGGCTACCACGCAGCTAAAGCCTTTAGCTAATTTACTCTTTACATATGGATCCAGCAATTAATAGTCTATAAAAAACAGTGTTGTTTTCAACCCATTACAATAACAAGCAAGACCTGCTGAATTTAGACGTTAAGGAAATGTTAAGATGTTATCCTTTGTATAGCGATAAATTATGGCAGGTGTAATCTAATGAGAAAATGGCTTACTATTGTAAGAAACTATTTAAATTGTTTCTTGTTTCATGAAAAACTCCTGTTTTTCTTCTTGTTACACAGAGGTTATTATTTAAATCTTAGTATTCAAGAAGTGCTGAGTTTGAGGACTATTAAAACCTTGTAAAGAGCTGACCCTGTTAGTAGACTGGGCTGTTTTTTAAAGCTGCTCTTATACGGACTCACCAAGGCAGCGTTCTTTTGGAAAGGGTGTGATAAACTGTGCAGGGCCTTCGAGGGGTGTTGTGTGAGGCGTGGACCATCGTGTCTTCCCTCAGGCCTCTTTGCTGCTTCTGACCTTTGCTATGTCCTGGAAATAGAATGTCTGCCTTTTTCTAGGAACCCCTGGAAACTTAACATTGGCATTCCTAAGAACTCTATTAAAAGTGTCTAAACGTTTAGCTCAAATAATAATAATAATACTTCATTTTCTTAAGTTGGATAGGATTGCAGAGGTGCTTTTTCGGTTATAACTTATTAAATGGAAAGTTGTTGGTTGTTTTTGATTCATTATTCATCTGAAAATATATGGGTAAGTAAAAAGTACTGCTACATGACTGTAGAGACTTTTATTAAACAGAAATACCAAAATATGAAGCTATTGCTTCTCGATATATCTTCGCTGTAGGTCTATAAATTTCTGAAGGCAGTGTTTCCTATTGGCCAGCCTTTCTCTAAACCAGCGGTTCTCAATCTGTGGGTCGTGACCCCCGGGGAGGTCGAATGACCCTTTCACAGGGTTGACCGATTCATAACAGTAGCAAAATTACAGTGAAGAAGTAGCAACGGAAATAATGTTATGATTGGAGGTCTCCACCACATGAAAAGCTGCATTAGGAAGGTTGAGAACCGCTACCTTAAACAATCTGTGCACCTCCATTTGCACTGTGTCAAAATGGCAGCTTGGGCACCTTGAGGACTCAAATTATGTTCCTTCCTTATCAATGTTCTTTGAATTTGGAGAAAAATAAGTCTGAAGAGCTAAGAGCAGGGCAGTTGGGGGGACTGGGTTAAGTTTTCCAACACAATTCTTATAAAATAAGGTAACAATTCCCATATTGCAGTCTGAAAAGCCAGCCTATACTTGTATAACTTCCTTTCCTCAGCAATGCTTTCGATTCTGCGCCATTCATTCTACGATGCTCACCTTTCCGACACGATGGCTGAAGACAAAATGGGTGCATAAGCTACTGTGGTGAAGAAAGCTGACGGTGCCCGGCTATTACAAGATATAGTGTATTAGGTCGTAATGGCTTCAAGTTAAACAAGTGTCCATCTAGCAGGGAAGCAACAAAGCCTACATAGCAGAATCACACCAACTCGTGTAATCACGAGGTGTCGATGGGATCAGGTATTAGGCACCAGAAGACCCCAAACAACCATTTTGATGTGAATGAGGGGGGTCAGAATGGAGACCCAAAGCCCATCTGTAGACAATTGGACTTCCCCTCACAGAAGGGTCACAAGGAAGGGGCAAGTCAGCCAGGGTACACACAGTACAGCACCAATGAAACACACACCAATCCTCTAGTTCTTTAATACCCTCCCCCCCACTATCATGACCCAGCCCTACCTTACAGATCCGGCTAGACCAGAGCATGGACACTGGGTACAGGTAAGAGGCCTTGACACACAGAATTCAGGACAGATAAACCCCTCAGGGCCAATAATGAGAGTAGCAATACCATGAAGGTAGGGGGAAGGTAAGGAGGAGAAGGGGGAGAAAAGGGGAACTGAACGCGATGATCGACGTACAGCACCCTCCCCCCAAGATGATGAGCAACAGAAACATGGGTGAAGGGAGACAGCAGATGTTGTAAAATATGAAAATAAAAATGATTTTTAAATTATCAAGGGTTAACAAGATGGGAGGGTAGAGGAGGGAGGGGGTAAAAAAGAGGAGCTGATACCAAGGGCTCAGTAGAAAGAAAATGTTTGGGAAATGATGATGACAACATATGTGCAAATGTGCTTGATACAAATGATATATGGATTGTTATAGACTGTTAAGAGCCCCCAATAAAATGATTTATTAAAATAAGAACTTTAATTAATGAATAAATTCTGTGCCATTGGCAAAATTAATGTGACTATCAATAGAATTGTTTTATGCCCCAAGGGGATGACATAACGTCCCCTATCACAAACGATAATGATGTCTCGAAAGTGAACCATATATAATCCCAGATATTTGAATGGATTCCGGCCCCAAACTATGAGCAATTCATTTTTATAATGTAGCCCTACTCGATACTCAGCCTCATGGAGAGAGCACTGAACATACGGGTGCTACAGCAAAGTGTGGGGAAGAAATCAAATGATGTCCGGCTATTCCTAAAGAAGAGTGTCGAGGGTCTTAAAGGTTTGTCTTCAAACAAGCAGCCATCTGAATGAGGTGTCAACCCAGCCCGCATGGAGAAGTACGCCAGCCAACATGATCCAAAGACTGTCCACAATAAAATCCAAATCTGAACCATGGAATGGTCAGAGTTAAAACTGTGAACCCCTGGTTTGCAGGCGGATCTGGATGACAGTGGAAACCCCAAATCCATCTGAAGGCTCCCACACCGAGTAAGCCTCCAGTGACGGCTCTGACCACAGTCTGGGGATGCGATGTGGACAGCCGTACAAAGTGCGCTGTAGTCTATTGTGGCAGCTGTAATTAGGTTAAAATGTAACACCTTGCCATTTAATGTCCCTTTAGACCCATTTTAAAGTTGTTTGGGGTGTTCATGTTTTGTACTTTCTTTTAGATTGAGGTTTTTCTCTGATTTGTTCTGACATTATTGTTGGGCTTGTTTTTTGGGGGTTTTTTTGCTTGTTTGCTTGTTTCCTGTCTTGTGTTTTGTATGATTTTCTAGATATGAAGCCCAGGAGAAAGAAATCAATAGGGGCAGTTACTTGGTGAATAATTACTAAGGGGTATGACAGGGGAGGTTGAGGGAAATGGGGAGCTCACAACAAGGTGCACACAGCCAACAAAAGACTTCCGTGAGACAATTACTTTAAAAGAATGGCAAGTCTTTATCTAGGAGGAGGGCAAGCTGTAAATAAGTAACACAATAAAGCCAAGAATGTAACACAATAAAAGCAGTACAGTTTACTGCCTCTAGGTAAAGCCCTCTAGAGAGGCTACATCTGTGAATTACAGATTGTTCTAGCAGATAAAGAGACCCCAACACTCAAGTGCAATTTATAGGGGGACATTTTTTTTTTCTTAACATGCATGTGTTTATTCAAGAAAAACCTGTTTAAAGAAGTCTGTAATCAGTGGATGGTTGCAGAAAGTTCTCCCAGTAACACAAATGTCTTCCTCCTGTTAGGGTGTTTGCACAAGAATGTCCACACAAACCAGGAGCTTCCAAAAGGATCTGCTGAGCCAATTACATTCAAGGTAGAAAGGTCAGCGCCCAAGGGCTTGGCAACTGTTCTAGATAAGGTCCCGGCACAACCTTGGCAGTTTTTCTAGAGGGCAAAAGACAACAGCCCAAACCAAACTCACTGCCATCAAGTCCATTCCAATTCAGTGACCCTACAGGCCAGGGTAGAACTGCCCCTGTGAGTGTCCCGAGAGAGACGGTCGCCCTTTATGGGAGTAGAAATCCCCATCTTTCTCCCGCTGATCCAGCGGTCAAATCTGTAACCACCATGCCACAAGGGCTCCTCACAGGATAAACACTGGACACGAATTAAGAATTTTCTAAAATATGGAAAATTGAATTGGTGAGGAAAAGGCCAGCAAGTTCGAACCAGTGAATTATTTTTCCCAAATTGACAAGTACCTGCTCATTCTTGGAAGACAGCAAGGGACATTCTACAAAAAAGAAGTGTGTCAGAAGTAAACTTTATTCCACCCACCCTCCAGCCCCATCTTCCCTGTTCATGTTGTTATTCTCAAAACTCAAAAACATTTAAAAGGAAATTATTTGAGTCCCTCAAGGTTGAAAAACTGCCACTTTGATGTAGTGTGAACTGAAGAATGCGGAATTCTTCAGGGAGATGGAAACATTGACTTCAGAAGCGTATACAACTCAGTAGAGGCTACAGTATGTTAGGTAGCTAGAATAGGGACTAAGCGGGGTTGTCCCCAAGATGCCTGCACAGGGCCATAGCAAAGGGGATCCAGAAAAATCAGATACCCATTAGACACCCAAGGAAAGATCCAAACTAAGCATGCTTAGACACAAGCCCCCTAGGCCCAGGTGGGAGGTCTCTGTGGGTGCACAGACTAGGCCCAGCCACATGACATCACCCAGGTGCCCTTACACTCAGCCAATGAGGTGGCCAGTACCTTCAATCACGCCTTCCCAGCCAGAGGAGAGACGAGCCCACCACTGGGAGTCCCAGCCTCCTGTAGTCCTCTGACTCCTCTCTTGTTCCGATGCGCTCTTGCAGGTTGGTCAGAGGACAGGGGCACGCACGCGGTGCCCAGGCCTGGGGCGCCCGAGCTCCCTCTCAGGCCTCTCTCTCCAGACGCTCTTTTGGGATTTCCTGCTCTTGGCCCCTGGGATTTCCTGTGAATACCTGAAACTTCCCTTTTCCTCATAAAAGTGCTGCTGCTGCAGCGTAGCAAAGCAAGAACCGAGGTATCAACTGCTCCAGTAACCTAACCACTATATTGATGACTTCCTGAACCTAATAGTCCATCTGTTCCAAGATACTAAAAATATATCTATGGACTCTGCCAGAACATTGTAAGCAAGCAATGTTTATACTACATAACTATTGTGCTCTTGTGGAATTAGGCCTGTGAATCAATATTGATGAATGTTACAAGAAAGGTACTATGGAAACCATTACTGTTGGCTCCAAGGATGTCCTTTAAAAACAGTATGTTAGGCAATAACTACTAGGCTGCTAACTACAAGGTCAGCAGTTCAAACCCAGAGCCACTCCGAAGGAGAAGGATAGGGGTGTGGTTCTACTCTGTCCTATAGGGTCACTATGAGTTGTGTGGGATAGAAAAAGACTTTTCCCCAGCTTCTCTCCCCTAAATATATGTCAGGCCTAGGACACTGCTTGCAACTAAAGGTAAATGGTTGTCAACTTATCTCCCTGAAGGCATCAGCCATCTGAAGTAAGCAGACCCTACTGTCTGTCCCGACATCGGTGGGGCTCACTCCCTGTTAAAGACAGTCAATTGCTCTCCCTGGAAAGTAAGTCAAGTCTCTAGCTCAAGGACACTCAGGCCGCCACCATGAATCTAGGATCCCCCTATCTTGTCAGATGCAAACCCTTAATCTCTCCTCTTCCTATAGCGTGTACACCCCTAGATCGTTCCCCTCCCATTACTGTATTACCTATAGGACAACCCCTTCCTGTGACGTATGTCTTTGCCTGTAATTAGGGGGCTTGCATGCCCCCAAAGTTATATAAGCCTTAGTTAGAAATAAACTGTTTGCTCTCTCTCTTCTTCCCTCTCCTCCACCTGCGCTGTGCGTGGACCTGGCTGGCGAGATCATGGCCGTCCAGGAGGTGAGCATGCTACTATGAAATGTGCCTGACTCCTTTATTTCATGCTCTCTTCTGTCTCTCTTGTTCTATGTATTTACTAAATCTTTATATATCATAACCATACAATTGTGCCTATCGGACGGTGATATAGTTGTGAGGGGCTAGTTTCCCCCAGAGTTGAAATCAACTCAATATAGTAGATTTGGTTTTTGGCATATCATTTGCTGTTTTAAAGTTTACAGCCAAATTTGTAGTCTGTCCTTAGAAAAGTATATTTGTAATATCTTTTGTTTACTATCACTCTTCTCCCATTTGAAGTTCCTTGTTTCCCTTGGCTTCATGGCAGGGAATTTGGTTTTTCATGGTTCAGTGGTATAATTCTTACCTTCTGAGGCCCAGGTTCCCCTCCTGGTCAATGAACCCCTGTAGGGACCACTGAATTATGATGCTAAACTGATTTTGGCAGAACTTCTAGAATAATCAGATAGACTAGGAAGAAAAGGCTGGCAACTAACTTCTGAAAATCAGCGATGAAATATTGCATATTTCCTACTGTAAGATGTTTGCATTGTTATTTAACCCAATAAGTTCTGAAACCCTGGTTAGCATGAATCCACTTCAGAGAAGAAGGTAGTTCTCTCAGAGCTGGCACCGTTCTTTCATGCCTGCACAGGGCGAAAGGCTGAACCCTGGACTAAACATGTGCCTTTACCCTGAGAGAAGTCCTGGCAGAGGCCAGCCAATTGTTGGCACAGTCACTTTGTGTCATAGATTGAATTCTGTTTCCCCAAAATATGTGTAACTTGGCTAGTCCATGATTCTTAGGGTTATGTAATTACCTTCTATTTTGTAGTTTGATGTAAGTATCCTGTATGTTAAAAATCCGAATTCTATGATGTTAATAAAAAAAGGATTAGAGACAGTTAAGTTCAAGACTAGGTTATATCTTGATTCTATCTCTTTTAAGATATTAAAGGAGATTTTAAAAATGAACAGAGATTAGAGCAATCTGAAGCACTGGAGAAACACATCCTTAAACCCAGGATCCCTGTGCTGAGAACCTTCTAGACCCAAGGAGAGAATGATGCTATGACACAAGGAGATGTGGAAGGAATGCCCGACCCATCTATATTAATCTAATACCCTTCTCTCTGGAGCTTACATTTTGCTACTGAAACATCGACGAATTATATAGTTACAAAGTCCCAGCTTCTGAAACACTGTTGTACAAAGGGTTGGCAAAATACAACCTCCAAATTCACCATCACTGATTAAAAACAAGGCAACTGAGTACGTTTGTCAGAGACCACCTGGGCTAAAAACCAAACTTTATCTACAAACTGAAAGGACATGACCAGGAAACCCTAGGGAGATCAGTCTACTTTGTAACAGATGAGGTCACATCTGTCATAACTCAATAACAAACTAAGGGTCAAAGAACTATTTAAACAAAACAAAACAAAAAGTGTTGAATTACACTTTTTCAATTTACAAATTATTTTTATTATTTTTCAAATTATGAATGTAGGCATGTATCTGGCCTACGAAGTTACAGTTAGAATTATAGAAAAATTAATGATGAAGACAGAAAATTACTATTAACAATAGCAAAGAAATATGTTTGTTCTTAAGTTATAGCTTTGGGATTTCAAATCCTAGCTAGAATGAAATGAAATATCAAAGCAATCAGACCAACAAAAAAAATTATAAATGCTGAGTAAAATAATAAAAACAAAACCCACTGCCATTGAGTTGATTCCAATTCATAGAGTTTCTGAGGCTGTAAATTTTACAATTTACAGTCTGGAAGCAGACAGACTCCATTTTCTTCTGCAGAGCAGATGGTGGGTTTGAACCACTGGCTTTGCAAGCATTGGGCAGTCATTGTTTACCAAACATTGCCACTAGGGCTCTTGAGTACAATCAATCTCTCTCTCTCTCTCTCTCTCTCTCTCTCTCTCTCTCTCTCTCTCTCTCTCTCTCTCTCTCTCTCTCACTCACTCACTGCCATGGAGTCAATGTTGACACTCAGGGGTCCCCTGTGGGGTTCCGCAACTATAATGGTTTAGGGAGTAAAAAGCCCAGTCTTTCTCCAGTGGAGCTGCTGCTGATCATGTGGATCGCAGCCCAACCCATCACCACTACACCAGCAGAGCTCCAGCTTGAGTGAACTGTACAGGGGGAGGCAGGGAAAGCAAAGCATATGCAAGGCAGCTAGAACTTGAGATGCAAGACTCTGAAAAGAAGTAAAACACAGAGAGGCCAATCTACCACGCTTCAGTCATTTCCTGAAGTATAAACAGAGTAACAGAGAGAGCCGCCCAGCATAAAGTAAAGGTAGCGCACTGGATAATCTCATGGAGTCAGACAAAACACAAAAATAAAAACCTCACTGCCATCAAGTGGACGGCAACGCACAGTGACCCTATAAGACAGGGTAGAACTGTCCCTTGAGTTTCCAAGACTGTAAGTCTATGGGAGTTAAAAACCCTGTCTTTCTCCATAGAACTGCTAGTAGTTTCAAACTGGTGACCTTGGGGAGCCGCGCCAACCAGTGTGGAACCATCACACCACCAGGGCTCCTTCCAAGAGATGAAAGTTTCAAAGCCGCAGTGACAAGTGGTTCCAAGGTTGTTATCATGTAGATAAGAAACAAAAAGCCATTTGTTTCCCTGTTCAAGGTATTGGCAATTCCTCAACTGCGTCAATCAGGAATAAGGATTACCATCACTGATTGTCAGAGGGCCCTTGGCTGAGTAAAGACTATCAGAGAGATGCATACTCGTGTTTCACTGATTCTGCAAAATAGGAATAACAAATTATGGGTAACACTGCAAACCATGGGAATTCCAGAACACTTCCTTGGGTGCCTGTAAAACCTGTACACCGAGCCTAGGAAGTCATTCTAATAGAACAAGGGGTTTAAAAGCAGGAAAGGTGGTGTCGAGAGTTGTGTCCTTTCACCATACTTACTCAGTCTTTAGACTGAGCAAATAATCCACGAAGAAAGTGACACCAGGACTGGAGGACAGCTCACTAACAGCCTGTCATATGTAGATGACACAACTTTGCTTGCTGAAAGTGACAAGGAAAAGCACTCACTGATGAGGATTAAGTCGAGTCAACAAGAAAGAGAGAGACTCGCAAGTAGATGGCTGGACACAGCGGCTGCAACAATGAGCGCAAGCAAAGAGGCCATTGTGAGCGCTGCATGGGACCAGGCAATGTTTCATTCTGTTTTACACGGGATGACAAAACTTTCAACAATCTCAAGGTGCCAGAAAGACCAAAACTAATTGTTTCTGTCCAACACCCCAAGTTTTCATTTCACACCTCAAGGGCGATGCCTTTGAAAATATGGAAGAACCAAAGGTAGATCAGTCCTCAGAAAGTCTGAAATCCAACTGGAAGTTCTCTCAATCCTGGATGAGAACAATTGCCTGCAGGTCCACGTAAGCCAAACCTGAACCCATCGTAATCGAGTGTGTCCTGATTCGTGGTGACCTCATGAGTTACAGAACAGGATTGTGCTCCAGAGGGTTGATTTTCTTGGCCGTAATCTTAAATGGAGGCAGATCCCCAGCCCTTTCTTTCATGGTGACACGGGTAGGTTAAAGCCACCAACATTTAAGTGAGTGGTCAAACACATACCATTTATGCCAAACAAGCGAGAACTTCCCAATCTGTGTACGTGCCAGAAGAACAAATACATATATTCTGACAAAGAGATCAGCTTCCAGAGCTTATACAACAGTTTTGTGAGCAACGTCCACCATTCAGTTAAAATTAGCAAAGCCTACCAGAGGTAAGGCCCCAAAGAAACCACACAAACCTCCATAAAGCAATGTATGTCTGAGAATATCCGTGACGGTAAAGATTAAGAGTTGTTAACACCGAACTTACCAACTGCCGTGTCACCATCTAACAAATTGTCATCTTCAGAAGTCTGAAAGTCCATAATCACACCTGCTCCGTCTAAAAGCTCCTCATCGCTACTCGCACTGGTGATACTATTGTAGCTGTTTCTGTAGCGGCCCCGATGGAACAGCTGCTCAGACTCCATGGAGCTGTCGGATTATCTGCAGGAAGAGGAGGAAATAGGTTTAGCGTGTTCCTTGTGCAGAATTAAAATCCTCTAGCTGATTATCACACAAAATTCCTAACTTCTTCATTTTAAAAAAATACTACACTCATTCAATGTACCAATAGTTAATTCTATTATGCCAAGAATTAGGAATCATTCCGTTTTCACTATGCAGCTGGAAAAAGAAGAAATGAAGAGTTTCTTTATGTAACAGCATAAAACAAACTCCAGGATCGATTAAGTTAAAAACATAAAGTGTACAGAACTGTTTATAGCATGCTGACCTTTATGCTTGTTCATTTTTACAAAAAGAGAGAGGGAGGAATAATGCATACTTGCTTATGCACACATAGACTCTCTCTGGAGGGATTTCCAAGAAAGTGGTAACAATGGTTGCCCACAGAGCAAGGAAGAGGGAGCCTAAAGCACCAGAGTTGGAAGGGAGAATTTGTATTGGACACTCATTTATCTGTTTTGAATATCTTTCGAAGTACACGTTTACAAAGTTAATACTATAATGGAAAACTGTTTAATATTAATTTATCATTTAATATCCTTTTATCATCGTAAAATTTAAATCTTCTGAGTCCATGGTCATAAAAATGAGATTGTAGGTATTGATTTTCATTTTCTAAAGCAAGTAAAAGGAAGTAAACAAATGTATTTTTGTTCTTATTGTCTACACTCTGAAAACAGTATTGCTTCTAAAGAGCGTGGCTCTTATGTCCACCTACTTGCTCAGAATAAAAACGAAGAGTTCAACATGATTTGGTGACATGAGTAAAATCTACTCTTACTTCAATGCTGTAGAGTAGGCTCCAACTAAGGCTCAAATTTACTGCAATCAAGTTGATCCCAACTCATAACAACCCTATAGGACCGAGCAGAACTGCCCCTGGGGTTTCGGAGACTAACTGCAAGAACAGAAGTCTCCCCTGTCCCCCTCAGGAGCCCCCATGTAACCATGCTGCCCGTTCCACAGTTCATAGAGACAGCCCATTCCAGACTAGGACTAATCGACATGAAAAGTTCACATGTGGAAACTTGAGAGATACAATGTCATAGAATCAGTTGAACCAGTGGCAAGGTTATAAAACTAGGCTCATTTGATACATCATCAGAGGAACATACATAGGGAAATCACAAGATAAAGAAGACTGAAACATGCTCCATTCTCGAACAGGTAAGTCTCCAACCGCCTGCAGGGTTCTGTACGAATGGCTCCATCCTAAGTCAGTTCTGAAGGAAATCAGAGTACTGTTGTTTCTTAAAATTGTCATTATTGTCTTTTATAATCACTATTTTTATAAATTATAACGTTGAATATTGATGAGTGACATCAGAAAGGGTAGAACTGCCCTATGGGTTTCTGACACTGTAACTCTTCACAGGATTAGAAAGCCCCACCTTTATCCCACAGAGCAGCTGATGGTTTTGAATTGCTGACTTTGCGCTTAGCAGTTCAATGGTAACACACTATAAGGTGGGATGGGGTTAGTAGGGCATATTACTTATGTGATGTTTCCAAGATATTCAGATGGAAATACAAGGGGCTTCAAAAAGTTCACGGAAAACTTCCATTATGTTTCACAATTCCATTTTTGCACAAACTTTTTTGAAATAAATAATATATATTATTATATATAATATATATATATCAGGTCTCCCTTGTTTCCTCATTAAGAATATAAGCATAAATTTAAAGTATATTCCTACAAAATCACAGAAATCTTTATGAAACAAAAATATCAAAATGTGAAGCTATTTTTTCTCTACATATCAGGTCTGTACACTTCTGAAGTCAGTATTTCCAGCTCTCTAATTGGTTCCTCTGCCAAAGAATTCTTCACTGTCTGATTGACACTACGTCAAAAGAACAATTTTGGCATTCTCGGGGGCTCCAATCATATTCCTTTTAGGAAGCAAAAACAAAAACATTTAATGGGCACAATCAGGGCTGCAGAGTGAATGAGGTAAGGTTTCCCAACAAAATTCTCATAGGACAGCCCTCATTACCCTAAATTTTAAAAAAATTTTAATGAGCAGGTACATTGTCGTAATAAGAAAGATATTCTTGGCATGGCATTCTGGATCTTTTTCAGTTTTCCATGTTCCTAAAAAGTCTTCCTAAGAAGCCCTGTTGACCATCCTGTATCCTTACAGCAAGTCTACCACAATTACCCCCTTGGAGTTAAAATGTGTAAAATCAGTCGCCATGATCTTCCAAGCGGATCTCTGCCTTGAATTTAGCTGATCCAGCAGATATCCTTGAAGTTGCTGTTCTGCCGTTTTGTCTTTTAAGACACCAAATGAAATTAAAACAAATGTATCACCAAGACAACTTGTCTGCAGCCATCTACTGATTTTTTGTTTGGAATAAACCAGTACACGTATGAACTAGAACCCTGTAGTAATACTTCTGTGCTATATTCCTTTTTCCATTTGGTTTCATATCAAAGAAGTCTTACTTTTCTCCTTTTTCTAACCAAGTAACTAAAAAGCAAAGCAGAGGGGAAAGGGGCTACATTAAAACTATGGAATCCTAGTTGCTAATTAATACTAATTAACTATACACAAAATAATTACACCATTATTTTTAAATAATGAACTTTTCAGTTTAGCACCAAGTACACATCTTTTTAATATTCTAAATGTACCAGTGAGTTTAAAAAATACCAAATTGAGAAGAACATTAAGGGTGGTAGTTATGTGGGAAAACATTCACAATAAAATATATAGACGGGGACCTGAAGAAATGTAATAGTTCAACTATAACTAAAGAGAGAGTATACAGAAATTCAAATATACAAACATCGGAAAAGACACATTGCAAAGGTCATTGCTTACCACAGGAACTGAAGGAGGCCTACATCACATCAACACGCGAGGAGGCGTCAATTGCAAAGTTCCCAAGGTAAAAGCAACATATTTTTTCTTGCTACAGTAAAAAGGTTTTTAACTATTTTTATAACTTCTCTTCCTATAGATTTATTTACTACACAAAAGTATTTTTAAATATAATCAAAATCTGAAAGGATCTACTCTACATCAGGGTTACTGATTTCTATCATTAATGCAGTAAAATTATGAATGCATATTTTCTCATTTGGTGATATGAACAAAAATACTAAAAAAAACTACTGTGAATAGGGATATGCTAAGTAAATTACTGCATTCCACCTAGTTTCCTGAACCAAGTGAAATTATCACAATAAAAGATGTATATGCAATAGGGCTTATTTTAAAGGGCAAAAGATCAAGATCAAACACGAAGAAGGGTGGACGTTTGTTCATTAGACTCACCCAAAAATAAATAAATGAAAAATAAACTCACTGCCATCGAGCGGATTCCGACTCACAGGGATCCTACAGAACATGGTGGAACTGCCTCCAGACTGCAGATCTTTAAAGAAGCCCAAAGCCTCATCTTTCTCCTTTGGAATGCCAGTGAGTCTTTGAACTGCTAGCCTCAGGGTCAGCAGCCCAGCACATAACCCACTCTGCCACACGAGCTCCTAGTCAGACCCACAGAGTTTTGAAATAGTATAAAATTAAGATCAGAGTCAGCACAATGGTGAGAAAATTATTTTAACACATTGTCATTTCACACTAGCTATCACAACAAAATAATGAACTGCATTGTCTAAAAAAAATGTCAGCATTGTTTTTATCGTACTTTATACTTACTGTTCAGTCACATTGACTGCATGTCCAAAACACTAGGACTTATGTAAAACATTTTTCCTCATAGAAATAATTCATCAATGAATAACCTAATAAAGAAAATAGCTCTCTACTCCAAAGAAAACTTTCTAGACTTCCTGAGTTTTTATAGCCCTTCAAACTTAAATGTTAAAATTGTTAAACTGTTAAAATGATATTAAAATTAAATGCAAACGGAAGGCTCAGACTACAAAAAAAGAATAAAGGGAAAACACTAGTCTAATAAAAAAAAGATAGCATGGAAGACTGAGACTTTTGAAAACTTGATCCCGAAAAGCTAAAAAATAATTTTAAGTTCATTCCAGTCAAATTCACAGAGAAAATCTCTAGATTTATCAGCAATGCCAATAGGATGTTTCCCTTCATAGATCTTTCTGAAGAACATTTCTCTTTAAAAATCAACATCAATTACAGCTACAGTGTTTATGTATACATATAGAAACAAAGTATATTACAGTAGTAACATTATGCCTATGTGTCTACATTTTAGTTTTTGTTTTTAAACCTCCATCTTCCAGAGTTTCTGTAATTTTATATTACCTTGATAATTAAACTAAATAAACCTGTTCCATGTGCCCCATTGTCAAACATTCTGACTTGCCTAACCTGCAGTCATTAAAAGGGAGAACTCTGAAAGCACACAGGCTGGCTTCCATCTTCGATCTGCCAGTTATTGCTGTGGGACCTGGAACAAGTTAATTAAATTCTCAGTACCTGTTTCTTTATCTGTAAAATGAGAATGGCAAAAAGATCTATGACATAGGGTTGACTGATGTGAGGTTTGAGATGGTCCACAAAGAAAGTATTTAGGCTGGGTCAGAACTCTTAACATACATTCAATAAATATGGACAATTACTATCACAGACTAAATGTTTCAGAGCCCTGCTGACAAGTGTGGCTACAAACTAAGCTGAAAAGTTCTACAAAGCTGTAACAGTGGCCAAAGATCACAGGATAGGGCTTTGATATCTGACCCACCACAGAGATCCTTTCTGGCTTCCTGAGTGGTCTAACTTCAACAAGTCACAAAAGGAAGGGGAAAATCCATCCCCAACATGACCTGGGAAATGGACAACTTTCTAGCATAAATCCATAACCTCAGCAAATCTGCTTTCTGAACTGTGTAGCTACAAAGCCAGGTTTAACAATTACTTTCCAAATGACCAATTTATGATTAAAAAAAAAACATGCTGGGGAGGGAAAAAAGGAAAATGAGGAGCTGATGACAGGAACCCAAGCAGAAAGCGAATTTTGAGAATGATGAAGGCAACGAATGCATAAGTGTGCTTTACACAATTGATGTATGTATGGATTGTGATCAGAGCTGTATGAGCCCCAATAAAATGATTATTTAAATGTTAAAATTGCAGTTTAAAAAAATGCAAGTATTACATACATTGACACTGATCGCTTAAACAAAATAACCTGTTTTTCAAGCAAAATATCATTCTTTGAGGACATGATCTGTGATGGATCCCACAAGGATGACTCTTCCTACCAGCCAGAGCCCCCTTGGAAACAGTCCTCTGGCCCAGAAGTCCTTTCTGCCTCCTTAATTGGAGAAAAATATCTATAGGTCATTTACATGAGTTTCAATAATAAAGAAAACAGTCAGGAGCAGCAATACCTATATAAAGCAAAAGTCAACGCTATATGAGCACTTAACAGGCATCTATATTCTTTATCTGTGGAGATACTTATTTTAGTTATTCACAAAGGTATGTAAAATTGACATCAGTTCAATTCTTTCCATACTGACTTCTTCAAGAAAACAATCATCTAAGAGATGAAAGAAAAAGCACTTCTGAAAAGACTTAAGGGTTACACAGTGAGCCACAGTAATGCTGTTGTCACTGACTTAGAGAGCTCAAAAAAGTTTATTTGCCGAACTGAAGTTCTGAGTTACATATATACACACATAGATTTATAAAACATAAGGTTACTGTTGAATCAATTCTTATAAACAAGACTCCTCTCCTCCCCAGAGAAAACTGAAATCTCATTGTCTAATATGCATTATGCACGTGCAATTCTATTTGTTCCATTTTTTTAAAATACGATATAAAGTACAGGAGATACAATTATGCAAATGTATGAGATTCTATGAGCTACCTCAGGCGAACAGGTTGAGATCAAAACAAGCAACTATTTATTATATAAACACACAAAAATATGTTATATACATACATAAACCTAAGCTAATGATAGAAAAGCTGGATATTAACTTTAAATGTGAGTAAATTTAGGAAGAATAAAACCCACTCTTGGCGTTAGAAATTAACCTTTTCCTGGAACCTAGTTCCAGTCTATTCAAACGTTCTTCCACGAAGGTCCGCAAGTTCAACATCATCAGGGTGGTTTTAACATGGGTTATAAAAGACAGCAAGGTGCAAGCACTGGTCTCCGAGTGGACCCCAAATTCGAACCTTCGCTCGTACAATGTAACTCACTCACCTCGCAGCTCAGAGGCATAGCAAAATCGATGGCTGGTTTTTGCGCTGCCTTTGGATTCTGCATCTGTTTCAGACCTAAAACCTAGCTACCGTGGGAGCTTCGCCTAACGCAACCTTGACACACAACGAAAGCTACCGCGATTTCAAAGATACCTGGTGTTTTCTACTGAAGACGTTACGAAATTTTTGCCAGGTGGGACTTTTTTTGTGTGTCCTCCTTCCAACACGGGAGCGGCATTAAGTTAAATCCTTCCTGGTTTGGGGGCCCCTGATGTCAATCTGCTTCTACCCAACATTAAAAATAAAAATCCCTGACCTCACTTCCCACTTAAAGGGCTCAAACTGAAATCCATGATCCAACTCGACCGAGAAGTAGAAATGACTTTCAATCCGCCACTACCCGCTCCCCGCCTGTCTCGAGACCCAGCCCGAATCCGGGGCGCGGGCGGACTGCGACCCTAGGTAAGGGGACTGGGGACTCGAGCGGCCCTAACCCGCAGCCGAAGGGAAGCAGCAGGGCTCGGGCGCCCGACAGGTGCGTCCCCAGCGTAGACGCAGGACGTGAGCGCGTTGACGTGAACCGCCGTTCGGCGTTCGGCCGCGCTGACCACGCCTTCCGCGGAGCCGCGTCGGCGTCGATTGGACGGTCTGGAGGCGGTGGGCGGGCCCGTGTGGGCGCGGGGGGGCGGGGCGGGGCGGGGCGCGCCGGCGGTCGCTGGAGCAGGTTGCGCTCCGGGTGTGTGGCGCGCCCTGCGTGGGCCTGTCGGTTAGCTCGCGGCGCTCCCGCCCGGCCGTGCGCCCCTCGGTGTCCCAGCAAAACGGTGAGAGAGGCAGCTCCCGGGCGGGGAGCGGAGACCGCGGCGGCGTCGCGAAGCTGCAATCCCCCCGGAAGACTGCGCTGTCCCGGGAGCAGGGTGTGGGAATGAAAAGTGACCGCGTGTCCCCGCTTTGCAAAATTTAGAGCGAGAGAAAGGTGAGTCTCACAGTGAAACCAGCACCACCCAATGTCGCTTTGCACTCAGAGGTCGCAGCCAAAGAATGCAACGGTGTCACCTGGCCTTATATGTCTTAGGACTTAAAAGTCATAACTAGTGTCGTGTACTCAATATCCATGCTTGCATGAAAAAAATCGATAACCTGAAATTAGCCTGCGTATCTTCAAAACAATTCCTGGAAATTCAGTAATTTGGGGAAAGTAAGTAGATAATTTGGTCTTGATACAGTCTGAATTGAGTTTATTTCCATTAACAGGCATTATCGAGCTACTATTGTGTGCTGTTCATGGAACTCAATACGTTTGATCTCCTTTGAAGAGCTCCACTTTTCCCCACCCCCTAGTTTCCAAAATTCAGACCAGAGGTCAATTTCACTGTAACCTTTTCCTCCCACGCTGTGTTCTCAAAGGTGTGCTCTGTGGGAGGAAGATGAGGCTTTCTTCTCCCGGGATGACGGTCTCAGAAACCCACAGGGACAGGTCTGACCTGTTCTACAGAGTTGCTATGAGTTGGCATCAACTCAATGCAGTGAGTTGAAGAGCTTCCCCCTGCCCCCGCCCCCAAGAAAAGAAGCACTATTTGAGAGAATGGTGTGGACCAGAAAGTTTACAGAGAAGTTGACATCTGATGATCCAAATTTTGAAAACTGGAAAAAGTTTGAAGAGGGTAGGGATGATGGCACATGGTCCTCGGCAGTAAATCCAGTCGAGAGAGGAAGAAATGTGAAAGATATGAGGCGGGATGAGGTACAGAAATCATTACTTTTTATACTAACACATCTGTATTTCCTCCCAGATAATAGGGTTACCACTCGGATAATTGTATAATAGGGGTCCTTTGAAAAGTTTTGTTTGACCCAAATGAAGGCTGAGCATGATAGTGGGAAAAGAGGAAAGTAAAAGGAAATAGAGGAAAGAACTAGGAGGCAAATGGCACTTATAAAAGTCTAAATGCAGGCATGTACCTATTTAAATTTATTTACATATGATAGGGAAATAGATCTATGCATATATTTGGAGGTTTAGTATTAAAGTAGCAGATGGACATTGGGCCTCCACTCAAGCACTCCCTCAATGGAAGAACACTTTGTTCTATTAAACTGACATCCCAAGATGCTCACCTTCCCAAACCAATCGCTGAAGACAAAGCGGGTACATTCACAAATGTGAAGAAAGCTGATGGTGCCTGGCTATCAAAAGATACAGCATCTGGTACAGCATCTGGGGTCTGAAAGGCTTGACAATAAACAAGTGACCATCTAGCTGAGAAGCAACAAAGTCCACATGGAAGCACACCAGCCTATGTGATCATGAGGTGTCCAAGGGATCAGGCATCAAAGAACCAAAAAATCATATCATTGAGAATGAGGGACAGTACAGAGTGGGGACTGCTGGTGATTAGACCAGCTACCCCGCATCAAGCTGGATCCGAAATGAGGCGTGTGGATGAAAGGAAAAGAAAGATATATATATACAAAGTATGGGATCGGGAGAACTTCAATCTGATGGACTGAAGTACCGAGTATATTTAAAGCTTGGTTTTTATACTTTTCTTACACAAGGGAATGGTTACAAAATAAACATCAAAGAATTTGCTTTAAAAAACATTCTGAACCTCTTATCTATGCAGATGTTACTTATCTAGGCACACTTTCTAAACACTTGAATCATAACAGCACTATATTCTAAGATAAGCACAAGGACATGCAAGGTTCAAAAGAATCTTAAAGAGGTCTTAAAGAACTGAGTAATCTCACACTGCTTTCAGCTGCAAGGTCATAAAGAACTGAGTTATCTCACAATGCTTTTAGCTGCAAGGTAAACAGAGGCACAGGGGACTAATTAGTCACCCTTCAGTAAACACCTTGACCAGCAGACCTACAGGGGACCCAAAGCCCATCTGTAGGCAACTGGACACCCTCCTTACAGAAGGGTCTCAGGGAGGAGACAAGCCACTCAGGGTACAGTATAGCAACAATGAAACATACAATTCTTTAATGCTTCCCCCCGCCCCCAACCCACTATCATCCCAATTCTACCTTACAAATCTGACTAGACCAGAGGATATACAATGGTACAGATGGGAACTGAAAACACAGGGAATCCAGGGCAAATGAACCCCTCAGGACCCGTAGTTAGAGAGCCAATACTGGGAGGGTAGAAAGAAGGTGGGGTAGAAAGGGGGGACCCATTACAAGTATCTTCCCTGGGGGGCGGACAACAGAAAAGTGGGTGAAGGGAGACATTGGACAGTGTAAGACATGACAAAATAATAATTTATAAATTATCAAGGGTCCATTGGGGGGCCAGGGAGAGGGGGAAAATGAGCTGATATCGGACTCAAGTAGAAAGCAAATATTTTGAGAATTATGGCAAAAATGTACAAATGTGCTTGACACAATGGATGTATGTAAGGATTATGATAAGAGTTGTACAAGCCCCCAATAAAATGATTTTTTAAAGTTTCCTTTATAAGTATTTTTGCTCCCAACTTTCTGTTATAAAAGGAGACGCTGTGGTCTATGCAAACCAGAAAGTCAGTCGTTTGAAACTACAAAGCTGAGGCTCTCTACTGTAAAGAGCTAGAGTCTCGGACGTTCACAGAGGTAGTTAGTCTGCCCTATCCAGTCATTACACCTCCACTTTGCTGTGATGCTAAAAGGTATACTACTGGTATTTCAAATGCCGGCAGGTTAAGCAAAATGGACTCCATGGTAACGAGGTCTTTATTGTAATTTAATCATGAAGATGATCAAACATCCAGAAAACATGAAAGAATAGTACTAGTCTCCTGGTTTGTTTTTTAAATTTCTTTTGGGGTAAATATTCTTCAATTTTTTTTAATTCAACTTACTCTACAAGAATAACTACATATAAGATTAAAGAGTTTTCACTAGTACAGAGAGGAACTGGAAACACAGGGAATCCAGGGCAGATGATCCCTTCAAGACCAGGTGATACCAGGAGGGTGGAGGGAGGGTGGTGTGGAAAGGGCAAACTGATTACAAGGATCTACATATAACCTCCTCCCTGGGGGACAGACAACAGAAAAGTGGGTGAAGGGAGACGTCGGACAATGTAAGATATGACAAAATAATAATTCATAAATTATCAAGGATTCATGAGGGATGGGGGAGCTGGGAGGGAGGGGGGAAAATGAGCTGATGCCAGGGGTTTAAGTGGAGAGCAAGAATGTACAAATGTGCTTTACACATTGATGTATGTGTGGATTGTAATAAGAATTGTATGTGCCCCTAATAAAATGATTTTTTAAAAGAGTTTTTATCATGAGCCTGACATCAGAATCAGTTAGATTAAAAACTCCACACTATTTCCTTCATCTGTATTTGTATGGGTTTTTTTCTTAAGCATTTGATGATATTGAAGACATCATGACACTTGAATCGCAGACATTTCCTAACCATAACAGCCTTCTCTAACAGAACCTCAGTATTATCATGCAGAAAAATTAGGAATAACTTCCCACTATCTACAGGTAGTTTAAGACTTCATGAATTATTCCCTCAAAATGCCTGTTGTAGCTTTCATATTTCATACCACATCAAAGTAAGGTACAAGCATTATGATGTTTCTAAAGTCTTTCTTAATTTATAACATTCCCCTAAAATTTTTATAACATTGACTTTTTAAAGAAACCAGGCAAATAGTCTTGTAGAATGTCACACACTGAATACATTGTTTTTTAATTTTAAGAGTAATTATTGGCTTTCAATGTTTTCAAACAGTAGAGGAAGTTTAAAAATGTAGTGAAAATTGCCTGGTACATTCTGACGGATCTTGGTGCCCCTGGGGTGGGGGTGGGGGAGCTGAACCACTCTTAAATACTCATTAGGCCTTGGGTTCCTTTCCAGGGACTTTATGCATGCGTAAACATACTATGTTCTTAAGGTAGAAGATAGAGGAAGAGATTCACTAGTGTTTCTGATAAAAAGATGCCTGCTTTGTCTTGACCAAACTAAATGTTTGGGATGGAATGGTTTAGAGATATATCAGGTGTTTCCTAGAATTCACAGAGGCTCATGAAGTTGTCCTACATGAAATGAGAGGAATTGGCGGTCCTTCTGAGAGAAGAAAGGAGCCAGGGAGCTTGGAAGAAAGGTTTGACCTAAGTGTTGGAGAAGAGTTTGCAGGCAGGTGTTTGCTGTGGGTTTGTAATGGAACTTTCTTTCCTTCCCTGTCAAATTTTCATTAACCTACACGATATGCACTAATCATTTTGACTATGAACATTCTTGTGGGCCCTGAAGTAAAATTACAAGAGTAATGACTACAAGAGAGTAATGAAGAGATGGCCAAGAGAACGAGGGACCATATGTTTGATAAGGTTTTATTGTCCAGATTATGTAAAGAACTCCTACAGTTTAACAATAAAGACAACCCAATCCAAAAAAGTGAGCAAAACCTGGGTAGATATTTGTCCAAAAATTCTGCACAAATGGCCACTAAGCACATAATATGAAGCTCAAACCCACAGTGGGATGCCACCTCGCCTCCAAGGAGATACACCTTTAATCAGAAAAAATGGAAAATAGCAAATGTTGACAAGAGTGTCGAGATTGGAACTTTATCCATTAGATTGTAAAATGGTGCCGCCCTGTGGAAACAGGTTGCAGCTCCTCATAAAGCTAAATAGAATTAGCATATGACTCCATAGCTATTCTTCAAATATGCCCAAAAGAACTGAAGATCACTCAAACAAAACAAAAAGAACTAAAACAAGTACTTGTACATCCTTGTTCATTCTAGCTTTCAAAAGTTGGAAATAAGTTAAATGCTAACAGGTGAATAGATTAAACAAAATATATACCCACTATGGAACAGTATTCAATTGTGCAGTAAAATGAAGTGTGGATCAATGTATAGATCATAAAAAACATTCTAAGTAAAGAAAGTTGCAAAAGGACAAGTAATACGATCCCTCTTATATGACATATCTAGAGACCAATGTCTATTTTGGGTTTCATGGGGCAGTGGGAAGGGAAAGACAAGGTAATAAAGTTTAAAGGGTACTGAGTTTATATTAAGGGTGATAAAATCTGCAATGGTTAGTGGTAATAATGGCACAACCTGGTGAATGTGATTGATGTCATGAATTGTGTGTGTAAAAATAATTGCAATGGCAAATGTTATGCATACTTACCATAATACAACAAAAATAGAGTAATGAGTATCTGGTTTGCATATTGTTGGAGATTGACTTATACCCTCCAAAAAAGATATCTTGAATTCCTAAACCCAGTGCTGATGAGACCCTGGTTCATACTCACCTGTGCCAAGAAGAAATTTTTGACAGTTTTATCGGCACATAATCCACGTATCACACAATTCAGTAGTTCAGTCATATCAAGAAGAATTGTACAGTCAACACCACAATAAGTTTTAGAATATTTTCTTTCTTGTACTCATTGTTATTGGTTCCCTATTTCCTCCCAACCTCTCCTGACATACCCTCAAGGAACCATTAATGTTTTGTCTATAGATTTACCTATCCTCGATTTCTTTTTTTTTAAATCATTTTGGGGCTCATACAACTCTTATCACAATCCACACACACATCAATTGTGTAAAGCACACTTATACATTCGTTACGCTCATTCTCAAAACACTCGCTTTCCGCTTGGGCTCCTGGAATCAGCTCCTCATTTTTCTTTTTTTTTATCCTTGATTTCATATACAAGAAAACATGGGTGTGGGGGGGACTAACAACAATAACAAAGTCAAACAGATTAAAACCTCAATCAAAAAAAGGAAAATGTTGAAAACTAGAGCAAATTGTATATGACTCAAATTCAAGATCAAATGAAAATGTGTTAAACTTTAATTGCATCTGCAATAATCCACTTTTCAGTGGACTGCGTGATAGCAATGTTATTCACATCCCTAGTCTTTGGTCATGGATTTCCCCTCCACACCCCCCTTTTAAAAAAAAAAAAACTTTTAGATGGGTCAAAGGATCAAGTGTTGAGATACTATATTTTAACCTCGCTCCCTAATCAACTTTACTGTGCTCGCTGTCTGATAACCAGGCCATTCCCATCACTCTTACAGAGGGGAGTCAACTGAGGCTTGCTTTATGCAAGGACCCTACAAATGTAGTTTAGTCTTCCACTGTCATCCATTCCTTCTGCAAACCAGGTTTTCACAATTTAATTTCTGATACCATTCCCTTCTGATTTTGATTATATTTACAATCCTTGGATCACACAGGCTGATGTGCTTCTTCCCTGGTGACTTAGTTGACACCTAGCTTCAGTGACTGGTTGTTTAAAGACAAGCCTTTAAGGCCCCAGACACCATTTTTTCTGATAGCTGGGTACCATCTTGTTCCTTCATTGCACTTTACTGTTGCACCATATCTGCAGTAATCCCTTCATGAGAGCAAGCATCAAGCAGGTATGCCCAGAAATTTGGAAGACAACAACCAGGCCAACCATTTGGAAGATGCTTATGTGTATCTGAGGTAGTTAGTTTATTGTGCCAACCTTGCCAATACATACATGTTAGAGTAATTGAAGGCCAGAGAGATAAATGGCTCCGCGAGCCTCATCGTTCTTGGTTCTCGCTCTTTGATCATCAGACCAGTGTGCAGCTGCCTTGCTTGTTCTGTGCCTCAATTTGCAAGCTACACTACCTGTGGGGCAGCTAACCCATGGACTGTGTCTCTGTAATTTGAGGCTCCTTCAAGACCTGCTTCACCACACCACTGGAATTTACATCTCTTGAGCTGGGGACTATTGGACCCTGTCATCTGGCTGACTCTTGGTGACCTGCCTTGCTGTTTGCTGCCTGTGCCCAGATAGCCTGAATTGGTCTACAGAGGACTACCTGGCGGCCCTCAAGACTTGAAGGTCTGCCAGTGTCTCACAGCTGTCTCATGGGAGTGAGTTGCACTGAGCCATTTGTACTGCTTTGTAATTTAATTAACTGTTTCCTTCTTATGTTATATATCTATCTGTATAAATATATATAAAATTATTGCATTCTGGTTTTATATCTCTAAAGAACCCTGTCTAACACAGTATCCATTCTAAAGAAAGATCCAACAGAGTGCAAAAGTTATTGAACAGTATCATCAACATAACACGCAAGTAAAATTTGGCTGGAGCTCATTCAAAACGTTTTAGCAGTGTGTTAAAAGGGAGCTGCCAGAAGACAGAGAGTGCCAGAAAGCTTTACTTCTCTTTTATTGACTATGAAAAGGCATTCAAGTGTGTGGATCATGACAAACTACTGATAACATTGAGAAGAATGGGAATTCTTCCAGAGCATATAATTGTGCTAATGCAGAACATGTGAATATTGCATGGTTTAAAATTAAGAAGGTATCAGTGTTGGATTCTCTCACCATTCTTACACAGTCTGTGTGCTGAGCAAATAATCAGATAGTCTGGCTTATATGAAGAACAGAGATCAGAATAGTAGGAAGACCTATTAGTAACCTGCAATATGCAAATGATACAATTATGCTTGCTGCAAGAAGGACTTGAAGCACTTGCTGATGCAGATCAAGGATTGCCCCTTTCAATATGGATTATAACTCAATATCAAGAAAACCAAAATCCTCATAACTGTACCAATAGGTAACATCATGATAAATGGAGAAAAAGTGGAAGTTGTCAAGGATTTCATCTTGTTTGGATCCACAATCAGTGCTCATGAAAGCATCAGATAAGAAATCAAAAACTGGGTTGCATTGGGTATATCTGCATAAGACCTCTCTAAAGTACTGAAGAGCAAGAATGTCACTCTGAAGACTAAGGGATGCCTGACCCAAACTATGGTAATTTCCATTGTCTAATATGCATGTGAAAGTTGGACACTGAATAAGGAAGACCAACGAAGAATTGGTGCATTTTCAATCATGGTGCTGGCCGAGGACATGGCATGTGCAAGGAACTGCCAAAAGAACAAACATCTGTCTTGGAGGAAGTACAGCCAGAATGCTCTTTACAAGCAAGTATGGTTGTGGGAGACCAGCCTCCACAACCAATAGGGTCCTGTACTTGAAAGACATTCAAGGGCTCACCTCTTCCATGGAGTCTGGAACCAGAGAATGCTAATGTATTCTCCAGCAGGCTTATAGAATCACCGGGCATGCATGCCACATCATACACGTACTAACAGGAAGGGCATGTACTAGAGGCATACATGTAATAGGAAAGGGAGGTACTAGGGGCATACACGTGACAGGGTGGGCAGGTCCTAGAGTTAAGAGGGCAGCTTACCCTTGGTTGTCCCTGAGCTGGCTTGATCTTAGGTGTCCAGAGCTCTTCTCCAGGGGAACAATCCCTGATCCTTATCAGAAGGGAATGGGCTGTACTTAGGGTGAAGCAGACATTGGGGTCTGATTGCTCTGGATGGCAGACAACCTTCAGGCAGATAACCTTCAAGCATTCAGTAAGCAAACGTGCTTGCAAGAAGCATCTTAAAATAGACGTTATATGGGGAGACATTGTGGGGAACAACTTTTAGTCAGGAGAATGTGACTGGGACTCATCTCCAACTCACAAGGGCGAAGACCTTCTTCCACCAAAGTCTGCCTCCCAGACTCTTTAATTATGAGCATAGAGACTTTGGACATGTTTAACAGGAGAGACCAGTCCCTGGAGAAGGACATCATGCTTGCTGAAGGAGAATGGTAGCATAAAAGAAGAGGCTGTCCATGAGATGGATTGACATCGTGGCTGCACCTATGAGCTCCTACATGCAATCTTTGAGGATGCCAAAGAACCAGGTTGTACGTAAGGTTACTATGAGTTGGAACTGACTTGATGGCCCCCAGCAACAACAACCGCATTACCTGTGAGCACGACCTTGCTTGGAAATGGTCTTTGAAAATATTATCACTTAAGTTAACATGAAGTCATACTGGAGTAGGATGGGTTCTGGTCCAGTTTAAGTGATGTCCTGATAAAGGAGAAGAGACACAGATATACACACGGAGGAAAGCTAGTCTCTGTGAAGACAGAGATAGAGTCTGGGAGAAATTCATTCCCCAGGCAAGAATCACCAGCATCAGCGTAAAGGAGGAGAAGGCATGGAATGGATTCTTCATCATCAGAAGCCTCACAAGGAATCAGTAGGGCTGACACTGGGATTTCAGACTCGAGCTCCAGAACTGTGAAACTGTTTCTCTTCTTTAAAACCATGGAATTTATGAACTCTACTCTGTTCCTTAGGAAAATCATACAGATATCCCTTTTGTATCTTTAAGACATATGTTGAGTACTCAAAAAGAGCTAATACATGTATTATTAAAATTCTAGGTTCAATTCATAATTTTCTGTGTTACATATATCATGTAACCTTCAAATGTTTTAATCAAGATCCTATGGCATGGTTACATGGGTGATGATGGACTAAGCTCCTTGCTTTCTTGCTGTTTATCAGAGATGATTCATAGCACCTGGAAGCTACCTTACAGTCATGACCACATGGCCCTCTCAACACGGTAGCTACATCTTCCAAGCTAGCAGAAGACTTCATCTTGCATTCTCTTGAAGCTTTCTAACCTAATTAGGTCCAAGCCAACCGTGATAATCTCATTTTTTATTAACTCAATTGATTAGAAGCCTTGTAACATGAATGAAAACCATCATAGTCTAGTTTACAGTCAGAGGAGATGTGCACCAGAGCGGGGAAATCCTGGGACTATATGAGAATTCTGCTGCCACAGTTTACCGTCTGGTTTCCAATGATTCACATGCATTGAATCTTCACAAGATTCTAAAGGGTCTCAATCCATTACTGCATCACCTCAAACACTGAAAACATCATCACCTAAATCTAAACTTCATCGCAGAGTCCAAAGTCACAACTAAGGTGAACATGAAGTTCCTGGGTGTAATATATTAATAATTCCTGTCTACCTGTGAATCTAAGTTGAAGCCACAGTTACCTACTCCCAGTATCCCCAGCTTACAAAGGTGGCACTGACATAAGATGACAGTTACAGAGATTCTGGTGAAGAGAATAAGAAAGAGAAGGTAAAAAAGTGCATCAAGTGCCGAACTGGAAAACAATTCCAAGATACACACCAAAACATTCCCTATTACAGTAACAATTCGCAAACTACATTTGTAATTCAGTGACATCTTTTTCATGTTGTACCACCAGCACTATATTTTCCAAAATATTCTCCCAGCATTAACATGAACAGGAAGCCCTGCTGTGCCTTGGTTAAAGCAGTTTAATGCTAATAGATAGGTTGGAGGGTTGAACCCGCCAGCCACTCAGGAGAGAGATGAGGTTATCTGCTCCCTTAAAGATGGCTCAGAACATCAGTATGAGTCATAGCCCACTCACTGGCAGTGGGTTTGGTTTTTTATTTATTAGCATAAACAAATGCACCCCAAACAAAAACTACCCTTTCCCCCTTCCCTCCTGTTACGTTTCTGGGCTGGTATACCTCGGTTCTTGCTTCATAATGCTGAAAGAATTCATACGGCAGAAGCTCTTTTGTAAATCCAAGTGATGGAACAGAAATGTGAAACTAGCATGCAGAGCGACCAGCAGAAAATCCCAAGAGTGAGCAGGCCACGAGCAGACATACAGGTGGGTGTGCACCACACGCCAGAGGAATCTCACCCTCCACTTGCAGACCACACCAAAACGAGGGAGGGAAGAGGGCCCTGTATCCCCTCCCAGCCCCACTGGCTGGGGAGGCGTAGTTGAGGGTATTGGTGGACCTTATTGGCTGAGTTTAGGTATACCTATGTGATGCCATATTGCTGGTGCCTAAGGGGGGTTTGCCCAGGTTGACTCCACCTGGGCCTGCGTGGCTTGGGTCTGAGCAAACTCAGTTCTGGATTTTCCCATAAGTGTCTACTTAGTGTGCCTGGTTTCTTTCTAACCTGTTTATTGTGGAATGGACAGCTAGTTTTCATTTAGCGGAGGCATTGGGGATGACAACCCCCTCTGTCCCCATCCAACTACCTTTCATTCCCCATGAAGGAGTATGGACCCAAAGCTTTGGGGATGCTGGGCGGAGACAGTCTCTAGCTACTTCCTACTGTCAAATGGACACAGAATGGGGCTTTGGGTCCACAGCCTTTCTGCTTTAATGGAGCGGTTGTCATCCACTTAGGGGTCCACGGTGGATGGGGCTGAAGTGGTCCAGGCTTTCGTGATCCTGGGATTGGCAAACTTGGCTCAGTGTCATTGGTAATCTGATGCCTTTGGAAGAGACAAAACAGGCAAACAGTTAAGGTGAGACTAGGGCGAGAGCTGTGGGATGGCAATGCCCATCGAAGTGTTGGTTAGTTTCACACTGGAAGATTCCAAATGAAATCTCAGGGGAATTGACAGGCATAGCTTGTATGGTAGTTACATAATCTGTTGTCAATTTGAGGATTAAGAAAAGGGGTGGGGTTTAACTTGTCAATCAAATGGCAGCTGATGACCTCATTTGGAGGCGCTAAGGAGATAAGTAGCTCCCCGGAGGCATGACACACGCTCATTCCCTGGGACACATTGCTCCAGTTTATAGGTTTACACATAAGCAGGCTGAGAGGGAATGCCTAGGGTTCTTGCCATCAGCTCTGCTTTGGTTTTGGTGTTTGTGTTCCTGTTTGTTTTCCTTTTTCCAAGCTTTAGCAAAAGGCATTCGGAAGTAAAGTCACGAAATAATTGCTAATCTGGTCATTTCCAAGACCACGCAAGAGGCTTTTAAAGCACAGATGTGCCTCCTGTCTCCCCTCTCCATGCTATTACATCCCTCGTACAATCCCATTGGGTTAATGAATATCCAGCCAAGGATTCCAATTTCCCTAGAGTTGACTGCACTTACATTGAGTCATTAGACAGGCTCCCCCCACCCCCAGCCCACTCCCCACCCTTCAAAGGTCCTGGTGAGTCACCCTTAGCTCGTGATCCCCTTTGAAGGTCCTAAGATACACCTGTAGCTGGTAGATTGCTGTTACTGGAACTCTGTTGTGCGTGGATGTTGGCAGTTCCAGGACCAAGTGTGTGAATTCACCATTTGAAACCAAGTCCTTCAGACGCTGATCAAACAAAGCAAGGTAAGTATGCATGTGAACCGTTTGGGACCGAAGGACAAAGCAGAACGGATTAGGGAGGATGAACCGGAGGGTCCTATAGGAACTGGAAGAGACGCGTGGGAAACTGGGAGGGACTGGCTAGCCAATAAGTGCCTTCCCTAGGAACAAGTGGTTAGACCGGTGGGTGGAGCAAGAGACACCTTCCTGCAACACCATCCTGATAATGAGTTATCAGAGGGTCATGTGTTCAGCTAGGGTGCAGAATGGCGGAAGTCAGGGGGAAAGCGGGTGCCCTTCAACGAGGTCAGCAGATTTAAACAACAGTTTGGAGGTTACCAGGAAGGCAGCAACACGGAGGAAGATGTGCCAGAAAGCATAGGATATGTGGGAGGGTGCACTCAGGAACAGAGTGCAGGGCCTGGTGACATCATAGAAAGGAGACACAGATAGCAAAGCACGGAAGCAGGAATTGCACAGGAGACTAGGGAGACAGACAAGGGGTGGTGGTGCGAGGGGAAAGGGTTTTAGCAGCCTTCTTATCTGAGTACATGGTTACTGACATTTACATGTGACCCTGGGTGAAGCAAGTTCACTGCCGTACCCATTGAGGTAGCTCTCATTCGCAGCACCTCCAAAGGGCATGGCTCCATGGGCCCATGGAGACCATTCGGCCATGTTTGAGAGTAGAAAGCCCAATCTCCCTCCAGGAAGACTGGTGGTTTCAAACGGCAAGCCTGGCAGTTTTAAGTCCAACACTTAGGAAGTCTGACCCAGGACCAGAGCTTTCTGCTTCTTCCCAAGTAGTGAGTGGGGAAGTCTGAAATGGAGGAGGGGTGCACTGAGAGGGTTTTGTCCCGAGCTTGTTGACCACAAAGGTGGAGGACAGAGGTTTTATCCAAGTCACGGCACCAAGTATTTTAGATTCCTCGGGTGGTATACTGGCTTCCCAGGGCTGAAAGAGTTTACGCAGCAGAAGCACTTTTATCAATCCAAGTGATGGAACAGGAACCGAGAGCAGGAAATCCTGAGAGTGAGCACGCCTCACCCTCCACCAGCAGACCACGGCAGAACAAGAGGGAAAGAAATGGGCCTGCCGCTTCCTTTTACCCCCTCCCAGCCTCACTGGCTGGAGAGGCATGGGGTTTGGACCCACCTTATTGGCCGAGTTGAGGTGCACCATGGGTGATGTCATGTTGCTGGTGCCTAAGGTGGGTGTGCCCAAGTTGGCTTCCACATGGGCCTAGGTGGCTTGGGTCTGAGCATGCTCAATTCTGGATTTTCTAATTACTGTGCCCGATTTCTTTCCAGCCCCTTTATTTGTGGCATGAACAGCTAATTTTCATTCAGCGCAGGCATGAGGGAAGACACCCCCCTTCGTCCCGAGCTAGCTGCCCTTCCCTCCCACGCTTTCTAACCATTAATAATCTTTTCTTTCTACCTGTTTACTTAGTTCATGTAATTATAGTCATATAGTATGTACCCTTTTGTTACTGACAATTCACTCAGCATAATCTCAACATGCAAGCAGGAATCCGAACATCATTCCTCTATGTTAGTTGTTACATGCTGATTGACCAGTTGATTCCAACACATAGCAACCCCATGTGACAAAGTCGAACAGCCGCAGAGAGTTTCTTAGGATCTAATGTTTGCAGAAAGAGTTCTAGTGGCACCGTGGTGAAAGCACCTGGCTGTTAATTGAAGGTCGGTTTGACCCCACCAATCACTCTGTGAAAGGTGTGACAATCTGCTTCCATAAAGATGTGCAGCCTTGGAAACGCTATGGGGTATTGTGCCCTGTGCTCTAGGGTCCATGTGCATTAGAAGTGATTCAATGGCAACAGGCAATTTTTTCCCCAAGTAGCTAGCCAGGCCTTTCTCTTGTGGCGCTTGTGGCAGTGTTGTATTGGGTGCCATCAAGTGGGTTCTGACTCATAGCAACCCTATGTGCAAGAGAACAAACACTGCCCAGTCCTGGATCATCCTCACAATCATTCTTATACTTGAGCCCATTGATGCAACCACTGTGTCAATCCATCTTGTCAAAGTTCTTTTTTTGCTGCCCGGCCATTTTACCAAGCATGATCCCCTTCTGTGGGGATTGGTCTCTCCTGAAAACATGTCCAAAGAACTCCAGATGAAGTCTCGTCATCCTTGCCTCGTAAGGAGCATTCTGGCTGTACTTCATCCAGGATAGACTTGTCTGGGTTTGGGGGTTGTTCATTTTTTTGGCAGTCCTTAAGACTTTCAAGCTTCTTCACCAGCATCACAATTCAAATGTATTGATTCGTCAGTCTTTCTACTCAGTGTCCAACTTTCACATGCATATGAGGCCATTGAAAAATACCATGCCTTAGGCCAGGCGCACCTTACTCCTAAAAGTCACATCTCTACTTTGCAACACCTTAACAAGGTCTGGACAGCAGATTTACTCAATGCAACCTAGCGCTCCGGGATTCCCATTCTTCACAGGGCTGTCCATAGTTCGTAGGTTCAGACCACCAACTTTTGATTAGCAACTGACCAATCCTGCCTCCATTTCCTTTATGACCGCATAATATTCTGCATCATGTGTACATTACATTTTGTTTATTCGTCAGTTGATGGACATTTCAGCAGTTTGCAGCGACTGTGAAAAAGCACTGCAATGAATGCTGGTGTCCTGGTGGATTGGTTTCTTGGCTGTTTCAGGCTGGTATATAGTCCTCTGTGGCTCCGGCTCCACCCTCCAGGTTTTTCATTTATCCCTCTGAATCGTTCTCCTGTTTTCATCAAAGGTACCAAGTGTTTGTAGCTAAATAGCTGGTAGAATTGGGGGTGGGGGGCGAGGGGGTGGGGAGGCTTTCCCACAGCTTCATTTCACTTTGTGATCGGTCTCTTTTGATCCAAACTAAAAGTCTGTCTAATATAGTAGTTGTCTCAAACCTGCACTTCGTAGGTAGTGCATGAATTTCATAGGGATTCACTTCAGTGACAAGTACATATTCTGCAATAATCCTGTCTTTGTATTTAGAACCTGTTGAGAATGGCGGACGGGGCAACCCTCCAGGATGTGCTGCGGTCCTCCTGATTTGATTGAGGTTGAGGCCCATCCGTAATCTCCAGAAAGGGCCCTTTGTGCTGACTGGATACTCTCGTTCTGAAGTCTTAGCAGAAGGTTGCATGCAGTCCCGTGATCTCTCAGTCTTCCCTCTATGTCAGTCTTTCAGCCGCCTTGTTTTCCTTTTTTGAGAATTTTTTTTCTGCCATCTGGAAAGAGAAAAAAGAAATTCACAATCATCCAGCCCTACTTCTTTTTTGTTTAACAGCCTTTCCCTCAATTAACCTCTCTCCACTTGGGTTTCACTAAAAGCAGCAAGAAGAAATCAGGACACCTACAACCCTTTGACTCAAAATGTCTTTTGTTCTGCAAGGAAGAATTAAAAAGTATGGATGACCAAGTAAAGCTGCCCCCAAAGGGTTTGTAGGCTGTGATCTATTGCAACAGGTTTCCCTGTCTTTTCTTCTGCTGAGCAGCTGGCGGCTGTGAACCCTCAGCCTTTCAGGTGGCAACTGACTGTCTAACGATTGCCACCAGAGTCTTTTCCAAGAGGGTACGAAGAGGTTTATTAGCCACATTAAAACCTTTCTTGGGGAGAAGAGGGTAGATCTTTTCAAAAGGCTCTGAGATTGGCTTTAGGGAAACTAGAAAAGACCGGTTTGAGATTTTTGTGATAGAGGGTGGAGTTGAGACGAGGGTTTCTGAGCGTGGTTTAACTTCCCTGTGGCCTAAAGATGGAGTAAATGGGCTTTCTTATCCACTTGTGGGGCCTAAGGGAAACATGATGGGAGGTGCCTTAGAAGGCGTCAGCAAATATTGACAACTGAAGTCACATTCTTTGTGGTTTTTAGGTGCAGTAGAATAGGTTCCTTCCGGCGCATAGCAACCCTACGACCAAGGACATATGAGAACACGTGTCAATTCCAAATCTGCTCTAGGGAGTGCTGAGATTTATTGTTCTGAGTACATTCATTAAGCCAGCCTCCCCTCAAAAACGGATCAGCTCCCCAACCACCACCACCACCACCCCACTTAGATTCTCTCTACTGTAGCCAAGAGTCTATACTGGTTTTCTTTTTATTGCAAAAGAATACTGGCATTCCTTGGATTGGTAAAAAATGGACATTCTACCTGGAAGAGATAGGCGGGATAAACAAGAGAGAACAATGGGATGACAGTTCCAGGGGGACATGGGACAAGGGGGTGGGGATGAAGTGGGTGGTCACAAACCCAGGGACAAGGGAACAGCAAGTGATCCAAAATAAGTGGCAAGGAGGGTGTAGATAAGGGGTGCAGGGCTGGATCAAGGACAATGTAACCGAGAGGAATTCCTGAAACCCAAATGAAGGCTGAACATGATAGTGGGACAAGAGGAAAGTACAAAGAAATACAGGAAAGAATTAGGAGGCAAAGGGCATTTATAGAGATATAAATACAGGCATATATATGATGAGGGGGAAATAGATCTATATACATATATTTATAGGTTTAGTATTAAGGAAACAGATGGCTAGTGGACCCCTACTCAACTACTCCCTCAACGCAAGAACATTTTTTTCTAACAGTTCAGCAGTCTGAGATGCTCACCTTCCTGGCACAATCGCTGAAGACAACAGGTACATAAGCAAATGTGGTGAAGAAAGCTGATGGTGCCCGGCTATCAAAAGTTATAGCGTCTGGGATCCTATAGGCTTGAAGATGAACAAGCGGCCATCTAACTGAGAAACGACAAAGCCCACATAGAAGAAGCACACCAGCCTGTGAGATCACAATTTATTGGAACCATATACTATGTGATAGGTTGGTAATAAAACTAATAGATTTCTGTAGTGTGTGAAATTACTTGATAGGACTCTTCTAGCCAGAGGTTTTGTAACTCCCACCAAATGACTGGGTGAGATCGTGCAGATACGGTGTAGGAGACTCTAACCAGGGGATTGGCCATTTTTGACATTCTGCTGGGTCTAAGCGTGAACCGTGTCAGAAGCAGGCACAGGAAATCACATGACCATCAAGAAAGGCGAGCCACCAGAGGAGTGTGTGTGAGGTCCCTACATGTGGTAGAAGCAGCAGCGGCTGCAGCACCGAAACCATGAGAAGAGGTGGGAGCTGTGTCAAGACCATGAGTCAAATTGGTGGGCTTCACAGAATGAGCCAGAGTGTAAGGGCTCACGTGGTGAGGAGGCTGTGGACCTGGCTAAGAAGCAGCACTGCTGTGCACAAAAGACTGTGTCTATCCTTAATGTTATCTGATCCTGACATGAGCTAACTTGCCCACTTTCCTAATAAAACTGTATAATTGTGAGCTTTGGCTGTGAATTCTGTGTGACCACTGCAACGGATTACCGACCTCAGCAGCGAAGTAGAGTGACTTCACCCATAGTGTCAGAATGGAGTGAAGGAAGTTGGAAGGTGAAGGCATGTCTGACCTCTGCCTTGTGGCAACCTGCCTGGGCTGCTATGGAGTTGGTTTCACCTGGTGTAGTCCAAAGTCAGATGTGATCCTCCTGCCCCTTTTCGCCAATTCCACATGGACACGAACTTAACGTTTACATACAATTGCTCTGGTAATTTTGTTAGGGAATCTGGTATTGCTAAACCTCCCTTCGGCAGACTTGGGGGAATAGATCCATACAGATTAAGATCCTAGCCAGCTTCCAGGAACGCACCAACACGTGCTTTGAAGGATGAATACTTCCAGCCTGGTCTCCACTCCTTCTCAGCAAGCACCGCAGACGGATTATGTCTCCATAGGGTTCTCATCAGGTCCCTTCCTTTAATGGGACGAATAAAATTCCCAGGACTGAAATAATTCCCTGAAGTGAACTTTTACAGATCCACTGTAGGCTCTTCCCACACAATAAAATGAACGTTCCAGGTAGCCTCGCTGTTGGCATTTGAATTGCTCCTGGAAACTGGGGGAATTTGGTGTGCAGAAGGCGATGGATGACAGTGGGAACCCAAGATCCATCTGTGGAACCACTCAGGAAAGAAGCCTCTGGAGCGCTCTCCCCAGCTAAAATTGAGGGAAGGGAGGAAAGCAGTCACTAAGCAGAGTGCTTGGGAGAGAAGAGTATAGAAGATCAAAGGCATAAATCTAATCTAAACAATTAAAACTTTGTCATTAGATTCCCCACTATGATGAGGGCTGGACCTGATCTGGTCCCCAAAATGTTCTGTATTTTTGGTTAGTATTCCTCGGTTTCTGTTTGTTCATATTGAGTGTATATCAGAGGTGGCATGTTAGTGGAAGTCACACCCGAGGAGGAAGGTGGGGGAGAAAGGGGGAACTAACCAATGATCGACATATACCCTTCCCACCCCCAAGGGGGACAAACAACAGAAACATGGGTGAAGGGAGACAACTGTCAGTGTAAGATATGAAAATAATAATAATTTATAATTTATCAAGGAGTCATGTGGGAGGGAGAATGGGGGAGGGAGGGAAAAATGAGGAGCAGATACCAAGGGCTCAAGTAGAAAGAAATGTTTTGAAAAAGATGATGGCAACACATATATAAATGTGCTTGACACAATGGATGTATGGATTGTTATAAGAACTGTAAGAGCCCCCAGTAAAATGATTTTTTAATGGAGGTTACCCTCTCGAAGCTGTGTTTTATCCTTTTCTGTTTTTCAGTATATGAAACCAGAATTGATGAACCTTTAGGAACAGCAAGTAGAACAAGGGGTTTGGAGGGAGGGGAGTGCAGTGGTGGAGGTGGGGTACAGGGAGACAATGTCAGGGAGTCCATGTCAAACAGTGGTTCTCAGCCTTCTCATGCCAGGGCCCTTTCATACAGGTCCTCACATGGTGGGGACCCCCAACAATAAAATTATTTTCGTTGCTACTTCATCACTGTAACTTTGCTACTGTTATGAATCATCATGTAAATATCTGATATGCAGGATGTATTTTCATGGTTATAACTTGATATAATCATGCCAAGTACTTGTATGTGGGCAGACCCCCCTGGAGACAGACAGAGGAGCGGTGTCTCAGTTCCTAAGACCATCAGAAAGAGGTGTTTTCTGATAGTCTTAGGCGGCCCCTGTGAGAGGGTCATTTGACCCCCAATGAGGTCGTGACCCACAGGTTCAGAACTGCTGATGTAGAAAAAGAATGTTTGGAAATTGATTGTGGTAGGAATTGTACCTTCTACTTGATGGGATTGAAATTTGGAATGACATGATACATACATTAAATCCCAACTAATAATAAAAAGAAAGAAATTCCTTCATCTTTAATTTGAAAGGTCTGACAGAATATTAAATTTGACAAATCATAGAAAATAAAGAAAAAGAAAGAAAGAAAGAAATTTTCTTGTGCCTTTTCCCCAACGGGAGAGAAACAAACAAACAAACATGAAGTTATCTTGAACCAATGACGTTGATTTATTTATTATACAAATACATATTTACTTGGCCTTTGACATGCCAAACAATCTTCCCGTTTTATGATACTCTTGCCTCGCACGCCATGGAAATTGATAAAATATTTCAGTCAATCATGTTCTCAATTCAGTCTCAAGCCTCAACTCTTCTCTCAAGCTTAATGTTCTGTTTCATTCGTCCTAGAATGCATGATGATCTCACTTTCAGGCAATCATCAGGTGACTCTCTTATAAGCCCTTGCAAGTAACCCAACCCAGAAAGCCAGATACTGAAGTACCAGCTAGGTATGTTTTTGTGTTTTGGGGTTTTCTTTTTTTCTTTTTTGTATATTGATCTAGCCCTACCATGTTAAGACAGAAATTTGTCAGATTGCTATGGTTTTATTTGAATCTAAGTTATATAGCTAATGGTTAGTTCAAGCAACATGAGACTAGAATAGAGCAAGAGGTCACTGTAAATAAAACAGATCTATAAATCCCTTAATTGCCACACAATCCATACTAGAAACAAAAGACTATTTCTTTCTCTATTTGACTCCCTTCCATGATCTCAACAGCCCCTGAAACATGAAAAAAAAAAAGCTCTATTCGTTTATATCAAATTTTACTTTTAATCCTTTACAAACATTTCTAACGCTATCAAGACAATAATTCTATTGGTCTGAGGATGACTCAAAATACTTCTTACAAATAAATATATTTTAAGTGTCTAATTGAGTGTAAGCTACATACATTTTAATGATTTGTTGAAATATGTATAAATATGTAAGAAAGGAAATAAATAGCAAAATATTAGTTTTTGCTCCAACCCCCCCCCCCCATGTTTGCATCAAAATGGTTGGTTGTTTTGGGTTTTCCGGTGCCTCATGATCACACAGCCTGGTGTGCTTCTTCCATGTGGGCTTGTTGCTTCTCTGCTAGATGGCCGCTTGTTTAATTTCAAGCCTTTAAAAGTCTAGGCGCTATATCTTTTGATAGCCAGACACCGTCAGCTTTCTTCACCACATTTGCTTATGCACCCATTTTGTCTTCAGCAATCATGTTGGCAGGGTGAGCATCACAGAATTCCAGGTTGTTAGAACAAAGTGTTCTTGCCATATAAATATGTACCTAGGCCACTACCTCTGTTTGTATTAATATATTTACATAAGTGCACACATATGTTTTTACCTCTATCCATAACTTTGCTTCCTAGATCTTTCCTGTTTCTTTACCTTCCTCCTGCCCCATCATAGTGCTTGCCCCGCCTCTGCCTCTTAGTAATTCCTCTCAGGTAGGTTGCCGTTGCTCCAGCACCACTTGGGATCACTACATCCTCCTCATTGTTGCACTTTAACATTCCTTTTTTTAATCTTAATAAATCATTTTACTGGGAGCTCTAACAGCTTTTATAACAATTCATACATCAATTGTATCAAGCACATGTGTACACATGTTGCCATCATCCTTTCCAAAACATTTTCTTTCTACTTGACCCATTGGTATTAGCCCCTCTTTTTTCTCTTCCCTCCCCCACCCTTCCAGCCTTGTGAACCCTTGATAATTTATAAATTCTTCTTATTCTCATATTTTACACCATCCACTGTCTCCCTTCACCTGTTTCTATTAGTTCTTATGGGACTATGAATGAATACGTCTTTAAATTCTATACAATTTTATTTCACGCCACGTTAGCAAGGCCATCAATGCTTGATAATTGAAAAGGGAGTCTTCTCTGAAAGGTTCTTTGGGGAAGAAGGACCAGTTTATGGTAGGAGCTTGTATTTGTCAAAGCCTAGTTCTCCTAAAGTTGCCCTGATGGTACAGTGGTTACACATTGGGCTGCTAACTGCAAGGTCACCAGTTCGAAACCACCAATTGTTCTGCAGGAGAAAGACAGAGTTTTCTACTCCCCTAAAGAGTTGGAAAAACTCAGAGGCAGTTCTAGTCTGGCCTCTAGGCTCACAGTGAGTTGGCATTGACTCAATGGCGCTTGATTTGGTTTGTTGGAGTTCTGCTAACCGGCTACCTTTACCTGACGAGCTCCATCATACCTGTAGCTTTTTTAGAAAGCTACATAAAGATACCAGTATCTGGATTGTTTCAAAATACTAGATGGACTTTTGACTTTTTAATGCTTTGTTGCTTTTATAGATTGAAATGTGACATAGACGGAGTGAAAATACAGATCCCGTTGTTCCTAAACCATTAATACAGGGGAAGATATCAATTATCTACAATTAAGTCACATTAGGGAAAAACCTTTATTGAGTCCTACATTAACAGCATCCAATTTCTCTGACTGGAAATTGGCCCCAAAGCAACATGGCCCAGGAGAAATGAAAAAGTACAGAACAGTTGGTTTGCAGAACCCGGTGTGTGTGCTGTCAGGTGCCTTTTGTCTAGCAAGATGAAGGGAAGAGGAAGGAGTCAGTCCTGAAAACGCCGCCTGGTGGCAAAAGTGTCATCCAAAATGCTTGGCTTGAATGCAGTCTATTAGATTGAACAGGGAGACTGTTTTAAAGTAAATTCTTCCTTTTAGAATGATTCTTTCCTGCCTGAGCATAAAAGGTCTCCAATTTGATACAATTTCCCAAAAGAGTTTAGCTCTCTGACAGCATTGACTTATTTGGAGGTTCTCAACTATGGATCTTTTCCATTAAAAAAAATAGGAATTAAAATACACTTACTCTTCATTAATCTTGTCCAATGTTTCACATTTATGAAATTGGTAAAAACTTTTCATTATCCAACTACTTTGTGCATTAACAGTGTATACCTGGCAGCAATGACAAGATGGCTGTGACAGTTATAGTTATTTGTGATAACTTGGTTGGGCTGTGATTTACAGCTCTTTGGCACCTATGTAATAATGCATTCTGTACTGATGGGATCTGGAAGTTGTGTGGTGATGGCATCAGGACATTGTGTGATGATGTCATCATCCTCCATTTTGTAATCAGATGTGGCCATACTCCATTTTCACATAATGCTCATTGTCACATAGCAACCTGGTCTTTGGAACCAAGCTATGTTGATAAGGGAAGAGTAATAAAATAGATGCAATGAGTTTACAAGTAAACACACTTGACTATTAAACAATAAACTCCATTTGGTCAATCATTAAGCTTACGTTAGATATATACATTCCCTCTATTATTTGTCTTGCAATGAAATCCACAGTTGTACAATAAAAACAGGACAGAAATTGTGATCCATACTTGTTATCAAAGCTGTATGATTTTCACCACAGGAAATCTCACATATTTTCTGATCCTTCATGTGTTCAAGGTGTGTAGGATTTGTTGCTTTGAAAATAAAAGTGCCAAGACCCGACTGGCCAAATTGTCCCAGCACAAAGATATACACTGATATCTCTGTGAGAGCCACAGTATGTCCACCACCACATGCTACTTGGATCACTTTCTCAGAAGTGTCAGGTACTAGCTGGGGGGTTCTGTGATTGACCAGTTGCGCCCTGGAAAGACCTAACTTCCTGGACTCAGGTTCTCCAGATGTGTGCAGCTTACCCTCAGTTGTTATAAATGCTGAGTGGTAATAGCCACAAGAGAGCCAGGAGATGGGTTTCCCAATGTTCACCTGGCGGGGTACACAGACACTGGGTACTTCGCCTAGACCAATTTGTCCTTCAGAATCGTCACCCCACATAAAAAGTTCTGCGTCCTCTGTTGAAACCAGGGTGTGGGTCCTTCCACAGGCTGCATATTTCACTTTTTTGGGTTTTAAGGCTTTGACACAGGTTGGTTTCAAGACACTTGACTTGGATCCTAGTCCTAATTGGCCCCAGTTGTTACTGCCAAATATATCAAGTTTATTATTCCTATAATAGCAGCAGTATGCTCATCTCCACATGTAATATACATAGGTGTGTCATTCTTAAACCAGAACTTGCTAGGAATATTCTCAGCAAATTTTGTTTTTCCAAAGGTGAAAACAGCACCGGAAATGGGCACCTGCTCCTCGGGCTTCACCACGTCCAGAACGGTACTGGAAGCCGGAGCCTGGACCAGAGAAGGCCTGGGGCAACTCGATTGCACCTAATTGAATAGTTGGTAGCCTTTGGGCTCTGAAGAAACACTGTGGAACCCCATAACAACACTCCAGGCATGGGCAACCAACGCATTCCTGGAAGTCAACCCACTTTAACATTCTTAAAGGGCTGTTTCCATACTAGAGGGCACTCTCCAAAGAAAGATAAACAAACAAACAAATAAAAATGACTTCCAAAATCATAGGATCTTTTTAAACAAAAATATCAAAATGTGAAGCTACCTTCTCTTGGTACTGCTTTCATTGAGATCTCTAGATTTCTAAAGGCAGTGTTTCTATATTTCTAACGCTTCGCCAAACAGCAGGTTTTGTCTCCTCAAGAGATTGTGTTCTTCAGACTGTGTTATTTTCAAATGTTTGTTGAGTTCTGGCAGCAAGAAGGCTGAAGAACTACCTAACCCTTAAACCTAAGCCTCTAACCCTAACCCTAGCCCTACACACCTCTTACCTTAATGCTAAACAAAAACCTAAACCTAACCTTAACCCAAACATTTGCCCAATCCTACACTTAGGCATAATCCAACTCCTGCCCCTAAACCTAAGCATCACCTCAACTCCAATCCTAACGCTACCCTAACCTCAATCCAAAACCAAATCAAACCCCTAATCCTAATCCTTTTTCTAACCCTAACACTTAATCTTTAATGTTAACCCAAACCCAAACTAACCCTAAACCTAACTGTAAGCTAACCCTAAACCAAACCATAGATCTAAACTTCGGTTTGACCACAACCCCATCCCTCCACTTAGGCTGAATCCAAACCCTAACTCTAACCTTAACTCTAACCTAGCCTAGTCCCAAACTTTCCCCTAACCAAACCCTAGATTGATCCCTAAACCTAATCCTAACCCTAACTCTGACCCAAACTCTAACCTTAAACCAAATCTAACCCTAACATAATTCCAACCCTAACCTAACCTTAAACCCAACCTCAACTCTAATCCTTAATCTAATCCTACACTAATCCTAACCCTAACTCTTAATCATTATTCCAAGCTAATTTACCCCTAACCTACCCGAATCCTAACCCTAAGCCTAATCATAGCATTATCCCTCCCCCTTACCACTAACCCTAATCCTAGCCCATTCCTACACTTATCCCTAACCCTAATCCTAACCCATCTCTACATCTACTCCTAACATAAACCCTAACCCTAACCTTAGTCCTAACCAGCCCTAACCCTAAGGTTAACACTAAACCTAAACCTAGCACTAACACTATCCTTAGCCCTAGACGTGGCCCTAAACCTACACTTAGACTACACCTAGCCCTACACTTACACTTAGCCCTAGCCTAGTCTAGGGTTAGGGCTAGATCTAAGACTAGACCTAGGGCCAGCCTCAGGGTCAGGGGTAGGGGTAGGGTCAGGGGTAGGGCTAGTCTAGGGTTAGGGTTGGGCCAAAGGTTAGGGATAGGGTGAGAGGTAGGGAGGGCTAGGGCTAAGTTTAGGGTTAGGATTGGGAGAAGTGTTCGTGTTAAGGGTTAGGAGTAGTGTTAGGGTTAGGTTTAAAGTCAGGGTTAATGTTAGAGTTAGAGATCAGTGTAGGGATGGGGTAAAAGGATTATGGTTAGTGTTAATCTTAGGCTTAGGGTTACTGTTAAGGCTAGTGCTATGGCTAGCATTAGAGTTCGAAATAGGCCTAGGTCTAGGTTTAGGTCTGAGACTAAGGCTTGGGCTTAGATAGGGCTTAGATCCAGATCCAGAGCTAGGGCTACAGCTAGGGCTATGGCTAGGCTTAGACTAGTCCTAGGCTTAGAATTAGGGTTAAGTGCATGGATGAGGCTTAGGGTTATGATTAGGGCTTGAGTTAAGGTTACAGTTAGGGTGAGGGTTAGGTTAGTGTTAGCAGTAAGTGTGAGGTTAGGGTTTGGGTTAAGGTTATGGTAAATGTATGGTTTGGGCCAGGTAAAGGTTAGGGTCATGATCATGGTTAGCATTAAGGAGTAAGGTTTGTTTTGGGGTCTGAGTTTTAGTAAATGTATGGATATGTTAAGTGTATGTAGGGTAAAAGTTTAGGTTCAGGTTAGAGTTAAGGTCAGGGTTCAGGTTAGGGGTAAGTAGGGATGGGCTAGGATAAGAGTTAGGGTTAGGGTTTGGCCGGGATTATGGTTGTGGTCATTGTAGCGGTCAGACTAGGTTAAAGATTAGGGTTAGGTTATGGTTAGGATTAGGGTTAGGGCTTGGATTAGGGTTGTGGGAAGTGTAGGGATTGGCATTAGGGTTAGGGTCAGAGTTAGTGTTAGGATTCAGGTTAGAGTAAGAATTAGGGTTAGGATTGGTATAAGTGTAGGAATTGGGCTACAGTGTAAAGGTTAGGGTTTGTGGCGTGGTTAGGTTTAATGAGATGAACTGACACAGTGGCTACAACAATGGGCTCAAATCTAACAACCGTGAGAATGGCTTGGGATAGGGCAGTGTTTCATTCTGATGTCCAAAGGGTCAACTGTTATTTAGAGCAGACTCCATGGTCTAACCAAAAAAAAAACCCTATCAGTAGGCAAAGGGGAGGGACTCGGAAACAAGACCAAGAAGCAGTCATTTAGACAGCCATCCTGTGATGCCGAGCCGGCCCACAGGCCTGATGGGTCCATTTGTTGAGTCCACAACCAACTTCAGCAGCAGACTTTACAAACTGTCTGCCTGAGTGACATAACGCTGCTAGAACAGAAATACCACAGGGTGTAGCTTTAACAAACAAAAGATGTGTTCTGTCACATCAGGCAGTTACAAGTCTACATTCAGAACACTGCAGCAGGGGAAGGCTTTCTCTGTCGGCGCTGGAGGAAGGGCCTCGTGCATCTTCTTCCATCACCTGCAGCCCGTGTCCTTGGAGATGGCCATGTGCTTGGGCATCCCTCTTCCTCTGGGTCTGGGAGATTCTCCGTGCAGGGACCCTGTATCTAAAGGACATGCTTAGCTCCTGGTCCTTTTATTGTGGGTAGTATGCAGGTCCCTCTTCCCCTCTTTTTCTGTTTGCTTCTCTCTCCTTTTATCTCTTGTAAGATAAAAAGTGATGCAGGCCCCACATCAGAGAAACTCCCCTCACATCGGATCAAGGCTGTCATCTGAGCAAAGTTCTGCATTCTACCATAATCCTCTTGCAATTGGCTGCTCAGTCACATCAGACCACCTCACCTCACGGGGACCACTTACCTCTTCACAGGACTGCCAACCCACTTGGACTGCGACACAGACTGTGGGGGGAACACAACTCAATTCCTGACACCATTATTGGCTTTTTTTAATGTAAAAAAACAGGTGGTTTAACACTGCCAAGTTCCTTAACCCATAAGACAGGTGCCAATTTAAGCATACATAAAGAGCACTGTCTCCAGCTGAGGCTGTTAGGGCTCATCTGTAGCCCCAAAGGCCATGCCCAGTATGGCAAGAGCTGGAAACCATTGGGGAAAAGCTTGTGGTTTAACTTATGTCTTCACAGGGCTTAGAAGAACTCTCTGAACTTGACCCCTTGACCTTAGCCCTTCCAACTACCTCTGCCTCCCCAAACCTCCAGGGAGAAGGATGATTCTCTGTCACTCGTTCCTGCCCCTTGGCCAGAACTTAATGTTGTACATCAACCCAAAGGGACTTGCTCTGGAACCACACCTACTACCTGCTTGTTACACAAATTGTGCCTGCGGACAGCTCTGGTCCCTGCCACTTGGGGTGTTCATTTCTAGCTCTACTTCTTCAGTAGTAGCCCTGGGAGCAGTCCACAGGTGAGGGCTGACAACCCAAAGGCTGAGAACCTGAGTGAGGATCCAGCGACTAAAACCAAAAACAAAGAGAGATGTGTGTGAAGGCCAAAGGATGCACAATCCTTGGAGTCTGGGGGTAAATGCAAACATGAAACCCCACACCTCGCCCCCTTATGACTGACAAAATGTGCTGCAAGCAGGTAGGAGCTGTGTTACCGCATTCCCACATTCCACAATTCCTTGCAGAGTTGGGGACGGGTGGGGAGTGATGGAGAGTGAGAGGGAGGACCCTGGGTTTCCCAACCCTGCCCCCTTCTCCAGCTGGCTTGCCATGGCTCCTCTCCCTTCCCAGGTCACCACTGCCCCCAGAGAATGCATCAGTTGTCCGCCCGATTTCTTTGGGAGTTGGTTTCAAGGCCCATCCCATCTCTTCCTCTTGGGGCTTGAAATTCCAACCACTAAGCTATGGCTCTCTTCTTTTTATTCCTATTTCCATCCTTCTTGTTTTTTTCTACATTCCTGGTCTCCTCACCTCCAACCAGAGCCACTATTCATGGACAAAGGTCCCGGGTCCACTGTGGTACACTCCCCTCCACCTCAGTTGAAGAGCTCTTCTCCTCCCTCCCTCCCCGGAGGCCCCGTCCCCCTCTGACGTCTCCCTCATCTGCCTTCTCCTCTAACGGGAAGCTAACCCCTAAATCCCCAACAGTAGGGTGGCATGAAGACGACTGAAAGCACAGAGGTCTTTGTCTGTTCCTAGATATCCGTACCATCAGGTCACTAAGGCCAATACAACGGAGGAGTATAAATAATACTGCCTCCCAAAACCTAGATACTGGCAGCTAAGAGTCTGCGTATGGTAATACCCTCCTTGCACAGACTAGGGTTTGAAGTGGTGGCATGTGTTATGGTAAGCTAGATGAATACAGCATCGTAGGCCAGTCTTTACAGTAACAGTCTCTGTTGGTATAGATAGTAATTTATTGTTTACATGTCTTCATATAATCCTTGTAGCAACCCTGAGGTAGGTATTAGTATCCCCGTGTAACAGTTAAGTAAACTGATGTCCTTCGGTTAGATTACCTGCCCAAGATCACACGCGTACTAATGGCAAAACCACTGAGCATTCCGAACCCAAGGGGACTCTTTTGAGTAGTTCACAGGCTGCTGGAAGGACATGTGGAGCTGAAAACTTCCACTGGGAAGGGCTGGTTTTTCCACTGGAGCCCAGTGGGGTCTCTCACCAGGGATGGACGAGGCACGTCTGCAGGCCAAGACGGAAACAGAGCAGAAGCTTGGAGCATGTAGGAGTCGTGAAGCAACAAGAGGTCTTTCCGTGTGGTGAGAGGTGCTACTGTCGCTTGTCGTCGAGGAGTTAAGTGGGACTCCTGGTGGCCCTATGTGCACAGAGTAGAACTGCCCCATAAGGCTTTCAAGGACGGAACCTCCCAGAAACAGATCTCCAGGCCTCTTTGCCAAGGCACCTCTGGGTGGGTTCGAACCAGCAACCTTTCAGCTATTAGACAAGTGCTTAACTGCTTGTGGCACCCAGGGACAATATCTTCAAATATGCATAGAGCCCGGCTCGCAGGTTTGGAGGGAAGAAGTTGTCTAGTGGCTCTAAGTCCAAGTGCCAGCCACGGGGCAGGGGCAGCGGGCCGGGAAAAGCTGCCACAGAGTGGTTCCATCTCAGCTTGGCCAAAGCACTGACCCCAGGGGCCAGGAGTCCTTTGTCTTTGCTAGAGCCTGGGGGATCTGATGAGAGCCCTGAAACCTCCACCACCACCACCCTGTCCCCCAAAAGAAAAATACAGACACACAAGTACAAATGCTTTGCATACAATTTCAGGGAGTCTGTGGACCCCGCATGGAGAATCCCTGCTTGAGGGAAAGGGTGTTACCCTGAGTAAAGTTACTGCTATAAACCCACCCCGGTGCTGCCCACGGCTCCTGGGTCGGTTTCCCTTCTGCTTCCATTTCAATTTAGAATGACGTGAAGTGTGTTTTTAATGGGAGCCGAGGCAGGGGGTTCAGCCTAACATTAGCCAGAGGGAAAGCAGTGTGGCATGGCAGTGGTGGCAGCCAGGAGGCAAAAATCAAAGAGAAAGCGGAGTCACGGGTACCACTGCCCTTCCCATCAGAAGGGCACTTCAAAGGTTTCACTGTGAAATTTGGAGAGCGGCTGTGGGGGTCATCTGGGCAGTGATTTGTTTCCTTTGAAAAGGGAAAGCCATTCCCTTGCTGGCTACAAGATCACAGGGTGGAAAGTTCTGCAGACAATGCCCCCACTGTGCCCTTCTCCCATATGGTCCCCATAAATACACCGAAGCACTGACCCAGTCATTCATGCACCCATGACCAGGCCCCCTGTGAACACCCAGGTATTTACATATATATGCTCCTCCATGGAAGGAGGACTGGGCTGGGGAAGACCTCAGGGCAGATTCCACATTGCGACTGGGGACCATGCACTCCCCACAGAGAGCCAGATAACCTGGGAGAAGTGGCAAACCCACAGAATAATTCAGTGCCCCGCAGCCCCAACCACGTCGGTGGCTCCAGGACCTTCTGGGGAGGGTCCAACCAGAAACCGAAGCTAAAGTTTCCCGACACTTAGGGGCCGGGGTTGAGGGGGCACAGATGGCCCAGCAGCAGAGTGGGGGGAGTCCCAACGACCTGCAGAGCAGCAGCTCTGGGCTCCCAGAGGAACCACGGCCTCTGCTGGATGGGACATTAGCGGATTAGCCCTTCCAGGCCCAGCAAGGGCACATACTGAAGTCCAAGTGATCACTCAGCCGCCCCCCCCTAAATAAGCCCCTCAAAGACCCTGATGGTCGTCCAGGCCTGTGACCCCCACATCTCCACTGCCGTGACCACAGCGGTCACCTGTCCAGCTCTAGATGGATGTCTCATCGCACGTCGCAAGCGGCGCGCCCGTGAGCCGGATGTGGGCTGGGCTTGGGCAGGGATCCAGCAGGAAGGGTGGAGGAAAGCCCCCGAAGCCACTGCCCCTCTTGGCCAGGGCCAAAGGCAGCCGCTCATCCTCAGGAGACGGGGAGGGAGGGTCCTGGCTGTAGCTTGTGGTCCCGGATTGTGGGGCTCCCAGGTCCAAACCCACTTTGTCTCGTGCCAGGAGCTCCCTCTGCCGCCGTCGCTGCTGCCGCCGACCAATCAGGAGGAGCGTCAGGGATGCTGCAAGAACCCCCAGCAAGAAGCCAACAAGCCCCACCCCCACCGTATGGGCCTGGCTGGTAGGGCCCCGGCTGCCCCAGACCAAGCTGTAAGCGGCCACTATGCGTGCTGCCCCACCCTCCTGACATTCACAGGCATAGGCACCCATGGCCCCTGGGGACACCACCACCTCCAGCCCGTCTCGCCTCGGGGTGAGAGCAGTCACCCCACCAGGCTGGTGCCACACACAGGATGCCCAGGCTGAGCTTGGGGAGCAGGGCAAGACCACATGCGCAGCTGTCGCCACGGGAACTTCAAACACGACTGGGTGTTCTGTGGGGACACAACAAAAACACAAAAGGCGGTGAGGGTGCAGCCTGGGGGGAGTTGAGGAGAAATGTGGGATGACGTTGGATATGTGAAGGGGCCAGGAGGAGGAAGCCAGAAAGAGGACTCCCAAGGAGGGTAAGGCCCCGAGCCATCCACTGCCATGCCTCCCAGGATCTACGTTTTAAAGTAAGTGGGGCCTTTTCACCCATGCCGCCCACAGTTCCCTAAACCATACAGACCTCCAGGCTCCTTGGGACACAAGGCAGAGACGTCCACGGACTCCATGCCCTGCACCAGCCTATAAAGAGAACCCTTAGTAAGTCCCGGGCAGTAGTTCCCCTCCCTCCCTCAGTGTGGCTGAGCATGTACTCGCGACACCCACAATCTCTTAAATCACTCCACCGAGATGCGGAGATGAGACAGGCAAACGTCAATGCAGACGATCGATCCTGGCCTCAAATATAACACGATCCTCATTCTTCAAGAATTCAGGTGGGTTACATCTGCAGAGAGAGCAACCCAGGCAGGGACCCCGTGGCACCACTCTCAGAGGTAGGGGGAACCTTCGGATGCCTCTGCAGTGATTTGTGAATGAAGTTCAGTCTGAACACGTGAAAGCCTGGACCAAAAATAGACATAGCTGGAGGGTGAACTCCTTCAACAGGAGCGGAGCTTGAGGATGAATGAAAGTCTACTGATAGACAAGTCTAGCTAAATTTAGGGAATATGACAAGACCACAGGTCGCTATGAGAACTTTAAAGTGTAAGTACATTTTTCTCCTTTGTATGACTTGAGTGTGTAGGGTGGAGTACACAGAAGTACCATCGGCACACACACATATAGCTTAAGAGGACTCAGGAAGTTTCAAAACACTGAATGCCCTAACCTGATGAAATGTTTATTTTAGTAGATATTAAAATAGTAAAGGCAACAATAAAGCACTTGTTGTTGTCCAGTGTTTAAGAGTTCTCCAAAGAGAAACTCAAAGACTAGGTCAGAGTTCTGTAAGGTGACCAGATTTTAACACTGGTAAAGCGGGACACCATTGCCAGGGGTGTGGGGTGTGGGGGGTGTTCTTGATTAAAAATTTGGTCTATAGGGAGCAACAAAAATTTTCATAGAACACAAAAATAGTACTGTAATATTTTAAAATTTTCAACATAAGTACAATTTACAAATATAATACATTAAAATTATGCATAGTATTATTTTATTCTTTGGCATATTTCTCATTTGAGTGAATTTTTTAGTAGATTGCTGTCATTTAAAAGGTCCTGAAATTTTTCACAAGAATTTGTTATATTTCCACACATAAAATGGCTTTCAAAAGTCTCAACACTTAATTGTGATTTTTCTGATGTTCACATTTTATTTTCCATAGAAAAAATGTGTTTAGTCGCAGCATTAGTTCCTGGTAAGGACAGCGCGTATTCCACAATTTTTAGTGCATTATTTTATGGGACACGGTTTGTTTCAAAATGATGAAATATTTCTATTTGTTCTCTATTGTGATTTTGCTGGTGCCCAAGATTTAACCTTTTCCTTATCAATATATATTTTTGATACTGATACCTCATTAAAAAGATCCTTTTTAGAAACATTACTATATGGGGAATTTTGAGTAATATGATCGAATGATTTTTGCACATCATTCCAATTAAATTCTTGTTTTAATGTAACCCAATGAAAATGTTCAATATCATTGTAATGTACCGTCTACTCTTCTAAATAATCTATGCAGTTACTATAGAACTTTTTAACATGATTCATGATATCTGCACGATTTTGCACGTTGTTCTTCTAGCTGGCTTATACTATTATGGATAGTTAGTGGAAGAAAATTATTTTCTAACCGCTCTTGACACTGAAATTTTAAATTATTAACTTCAATTGCTACTTCGATTACCGAAATTTTGTCACCTTCAATAAGTTTTATAGCATTTTGAAAAAGATCTGCTTGATTGTGTACAACTCTAGCCAAATTTTTGAAGATTCTTTTTCAAAAACTCTTCTAAAATTCTAGGACATTTATCCTGTGATAGAAAGTAAGATTTCCAAGGATCGCATATTTTCAAAATTCTTTCGACACTGGCAAAAGAGCTAACCAGCGTGTTTTACTGTATCCAAGTATTTTCTGATATTCGACTGCCGCAGTTTCACAAAATTCTTTAAGCATTTCAACGCGCACAGTGTATATATAGAAATAAGAATATATTTTAATAACAATTTTTCCACATCTATGGGCAACAAATCAGCAGCTATTTGAATGGCGTTATGTATTATGTATATACCCTTCCCGTTCTCCCGCCGTTCCCTAGCTTGTCGTGCATTCTTTCCAAAAATCAGGACTTTTCAAAAAACGCAGTGGGACATGGCACAAATTGTTCGGGACTGTCCCGCCAAAACCGGGACGTCTGGTCATGTCCGGAGCCATGAAGCCCGGCCATTACTTGGAATTTATTAGGACTTTCCTGGAGCCGTGAGGCCCGGTCATTACTTGGAATTCATTAGCCTGCGCCAGCTGTGTTTGACATACTTATCTTGCCAGACATAGATAAGGAAGTCTCTATCTGTCTGCATGATTCTGTTCTGCGGTCACTATTCCCGGTATGAACTCTGCTCCAACCTTGGGTAAACATGTGTGTAATGATTATATATATACATCTGCATCCTGATTCCCCCACCATTGTTCTCAGGGAAACATCTGCATTTTGTTTCCCCCACTATTGTTCTCAGGGAAACACCTGCAGCTTGTTTTCCTTTCCCTGGCCTATATAAGCTATAACTTTCCACTCAATAAATAGGACTTGATCAGGATATTGTCTTGTCCTCATTCTCCGTGCCTCTTGTACCCCCCTCCAGGATCCACGGTGAATGTCCTGCGGGACCTTATTCTTAACCAAAGTAGGAAACTGGCCAAATCTGCCATTCAATGAAAAACCAAACTCACTGCCACCGAATCCATGTGGGTTTCCAAGACTGTAACTGTTTGTGGGAGTAGAGCGCTCATCTTTCTCCTTCAAAGCTGCTGGTGGATTTGAACTGTCCACCAGGCTGATCAGAGCCCAGTGCAATGGGTAACCACTACACCACCAGGGCTCTCGCTTACCTACACATTCACTACTGCCTACTTACACAATAGCCACCCAAGAGCTGCTGTACATATCCCCATCGTCTGAGCAAAAGATGGCACACGCTTACGTTTGTAATTCAAGATGAGTATCAGAAAGAAGACAAGGTTAAGCTTTTTGGTTACTCTGTTATCAATTTAAACACTTTCACTCTATTTTAAACTGGTGTGGCTTGATCTGTTTTATTACTAAAGACAAATACTTTTACTTTTAACAGATCTGCAGGCTTTTAATTAACTAGAATTCAAAACAGGAAATCTCAAGTTCTGTTTGAAAAATTACTTTCCAAGTATGGTAGTCAATGAAAATTACCTCATTGAGAAGGCATGCATATTAAGAGTTACCCAATACACATAGCAACGAAATCTAACTGATGGACACTGTTTGGATCCCGACTGAAACAAACTATTTCCTTCAGATTAAATGCAAGAGGGAAAAGTAGAACACTGACTAGATATTTGATGAGATCAAAGAATTAAGTTTTTTGAAATGGTAATGAAAATGTGGTTATATTTTTAATAGTCCCAAAATATTTAAGTAAGTAATGATGTTGCCTTAGTTATCTTAGTTGCTGTAACAGAAATACTGCAAGTGGATGACTTTAACGCACAGAAATTTACTTTCTCACAGTTTAAGAGGCTAGAAGACAGAATTCAGTGGGCTGCTCTAGGGGAAGGTTTTCTCTCTGTCAACTCTGGAAGAAGAGCCTCGGACAAACCTCTTCCCTCATCTGTTTCTTAGTTTTCTTGTTTTCGTCTCTTTTAAAACTCAAAGAGATCAACTCAAAGTACACCCTACTAATCCTACCTTATTAACACAAGAAAGAGAACTCATTTCCAAATGGAATTGTAACCACAGGCATGGAGATTAGAAATCACAACATATAGTTTTGGGGGACACAATTTAATGCATTACAGATGTGATATTTGAGATTTCTTCAAAAGAGTTGAAAGTGATTTAGGGTACTGATGGGAAGAAGATTGGCTGGTATTGATGGCTATTAAAACTGAGTGATGGGTACGCGTTAACTGAGTATACCTGAACCCAACCCTGGGGTCACCTTCCAGCCAAACAATAGACAAGCCAATAAAGTGAGCAATGCCTCCAGGAGGAAGGCACTCCTCAGTATCATCACCCATACAATCAGCCTAAAGCAATGCTAGGAAGGGGCAGGCAAGAAGGTCAAATGTAAATAGAGAAGCCAGAGGCGAAGGGGGAAGAGTGCTGTTACATGGAAGGGACTGCAACCAATGTCATGAAAAAAAATGTGAATACATTGTTGAATGCAAAAACAATAGACTACAATAAAATAAATAAACAGCCTCATCTAAGGGAGGAGGGATTTAATTTGCATCCCTTACTAACGTCTAATTGCGATGACTCCACAGTTCTCTGTCACCCAAGCTTTCCACTCCACCAACCCTACATGGAACTTGCATTCTCAGCCTAAAGAGTCCCAGCCCAGACATCCATGTTCTAAGCAATAAGATGGAATAGGGAGAAAGGGAAGGGTAGACATGAGTAACCTTCTTTTAGGAAAATGACTCCAAACCTATGATATAACCCTTCTACTCATGACATGGTATGGAAGCTGAATAACAACCTCCCACGTTGTCCACATATTAAGCCCCAGAACTTGTGAATATTATGTGGCAAGAAGGATTTTTGCAGATGTGATTAAGATAAAGAGATTATCTGAGTGGGCCTGAGGTGGTCACAGGAAGACGGACGATCAGGGCAAAAGGGAGGAAATATGGAGACAGAAGCGTGGCGATGGAGTAATGCAAGGAAGGGCCAGAAGACAAGGAAACAAATTCTACTCTGAAGTCCGGTTGGAACCCTGATTTCAACCCAGCCAAACTGATGTAGGACTAGGCTTCCGTAACTGCAATGGAATAAATCTGTGCTATCCCATCAAGCTAGTGGTAATTTACTACAGCCGCAATACGAAACTAAGACGCGGCAACATCTCGCTGTAGGAAAAGCTGAGAAATGGGGATTCTTTTAGGCGGTTAAAAATGGAGAGCTCTACTAGCTGAGAAAGACAGCAGATCTTAGGAAGTAATCATCACGCATGTGACTCATGGAAGCGCTGAACTTTTTGCTGAAGAGAGTGACATATAGCTTTATGTCGACAAAAGAAACTCAAAGTACTATTCTCTCCACTTCTGAAATTTCCCCTAATAAAAGGGTTTTTTTAAAAGAGTCCTATTCTTGGTGAGATTCATATTGAAATATATGAGAATAATATGACATCAGGGATTTGCTTGGATATAAAGGGAGCAGGGTTTGATGATGGATAACACAAGGTTGGCCAAGAGTTAAGCACTGTTGAAGCGGATGCTGGATATATGTTGTTGGTGGTAGGTACCATCAAGTCAGCTCTGACTCAGCAACTCTATGTGCAACAGAAGGAAACACCACCGGGTCCTGCACGATCCTCACAATTGTTCTCATGTTTGAACCCTGGGTTACAGCCACTGGGTCAATACAGCTTGCTGAGGGCCTTCGTCTCCTTCGCCCCTCTACTTTACCAAGCATGATGCCCTTCTCCAGGGACTGGTCTCTCCTGCAGTACGTCCAAAGTATGTAGGACAAAGTCTCACCATCCTTGACGCCAAGGACTATTCTAGCAGCACTTCTTCCGAGACAGATTTGTTGGTTGTTTTGGCAGTCCATGGTACTTTCAGTATTCTTTGCCAGCACCCTAATTCAAATGCATCGATTCTTCTGCTGTCTTCCTTATTCAGTGTCCACCTTTCACATGCTTAAGACACAATTGGAAATACCATTCCTAGGGCCAGGCCTACCTTAGTTCTCAAAGTAACATCCTTGTCTTTCAACACTTTAAAGAGGTCTTGTGTAGCAGATTTACCCAGTGCAATGCATCGTTGGATCTTTTTTGACTGATGCTTCCATGAGCATTGCTTGTGCATCCAAGCAAGATGAATTCACTGACAAGTTCAACTTTTCTCCATTTAACATGATGGTTAGGATCTACACGGTTGAATATCCTTTCATAGGCAATAAAACTCAAGTGAGTATCTTTCTGGTGCCCTCTGCTTTCAGTCAAGAACCTTCTGGCATCAGCAAGGATATCCCTTGCTGCGCATCCTCTTCTGAATCCAGCCTGAACCTCTGGCAGCTTCCCGTCATTGTACTTGTTGGCCGATCTTCAACAAAACTTACTGGCATGTGATGCTAATGCTACTCTTCTATAATATGACTTCTGTGTATTCCATCTGGCGAAGTCCAGGTGTATAGTCACCATTTGTGTTCTTGAAAAAAGGTACTTGCTATGAACAAGGCATTGGTCTTTCAATGTTGTATCGTGAGCTCTCCAGCTTGGTTTCTATCACCACGATCACATCTTTCGATTATTATTCCTTCCTCTTTGTTTCCAACCTGTTTATTCCAATCACCAATAATTATCAATGCATCCTGGTGGTATATTTGATCAACTTCAGACTGAAGATATTGGAAGACTTCTTCAATTTCTGCATACTAGCTTTAGTACTTGGCTAATAGTTGTATTGATTAGGCTTCCTTGAATGCTGATGGAGAAAGTCATACCACAGGCAGCACTGTCCTTCAAGACCAATCGTGAAGTGTCTTTTTGACAATGAATGCATGCCATTCCTCTGGGTTATAACATTCCCAGCAGATGGTTTTCTGATTCAAAATGACCAGTACAGCCCATTTCAGCTCACTAACACCTAGGATATTGATCTTTCTGCATTCCGTTTCATTTTGAAGACTTCCAATTTTCCTAGATCCATACTTCATACATTCCAAGTTGCAGATTTTTACAGCTGCTTCTTCTCTTTTTGAGTCATGTGCCATTGGCATTGAGGACTTTCCTCCACAGGCTTTACTGCATACATGTCATGATGGTCATCGACTCTTCTTGGAGAGAACAGCTTTTCTTCTATCATGTTTGAGTGTCTTCTGACCCAAAGGTCTCACCTTCCGGCACGCTCTCTGATCACGCTGTTTCTACTCCTTGAGCCTTCAGTATCTTGCACTGTTTCGATGCTGTCCATAACATTTTCAGCAGCTAATTCCTTAGAAGTGGACAGCCTTTCCTTCTAGTTCTTCTTCACAGTCTGCTCTTTGTCTGGAGCAGTGGTTTCCCACCTTCCTAATGCCACAACCCCTTCACACAGTTCCTCATGTGATGGTGACCCCCAACCATAACATTATTTTCATTGCTACTTCATATCTATAATTTGCTACTGTTATGAATTGGGTGACCCCTGTGAAAGGGTTGTTTGACACCCCCCAAAAAAGGGTTGTGACTCACAAGTTGAGAAACGCTGGTCTAGAAGCTCTGCTGAAACCTGGTCACTGTGGGTGACCCTGCAGGTATTTGAAAGACCAGTGACACAACTTCCAGCATCACAGCAACACGCAAGCCACCACAGTACAACAAACTGACCAGTGGTGAGCAGAAAGCAAGAGGAAAGAGTATTTCAAGAAAGGAAGTCATGGTCAGCTGAAAGTTCTTATAAGATTAAAACTGAAAAATGCCCATTAGAATTGAGCCCTAGTGGTATAGCGGTTCTGCGTTGGGCTGCGATCCAAATGACAGGCTAGTCAGAACCACCAGCAGCTCCATGGGAGAAAGATCGGGCTTTCTACTCCCCTGAAGAGTTACAGTCTCAGAAACCCACAGGGGGTCGCTATGAGTCAACATAGACTCTATGGCAGCGAGTAAGAGAGTTGGTAAGCTAGAGGTCAAGAGCAGCCCTAGCAGGGGGTCAAAGATGGTGAAACTGTGGCACACGATCAACTGATTTATGAGTTATTACGGGCTGGCAGATGGACACACTAGTGACAGAAACACTAACAAATGGGAGGGCAAGAGGTATGGCCCAGTGGTAGAGTATTTAACAGCAAAAGCACACAGGGCCTGTTAACAGAAGGATGATGGATGTTAACAGACATGGATAGATGGATGGAGAAGAGTCAGGGGCAGCTACACTCACCCTCCATGCTCCCCGGTATGGGGCACACAAGCCCCCAGTCGGAAGCTCCAGGCACAGACGGGGTCTTGGGCCAGGATGCACTCTGAGCAGCTCTGCAGACGGCCACAGTTGGTCGTGTTTACTAACGTCACCTCATTTGGGGAGCCAACCAGAAGCCATCCCTAGAGAAAGGGAATAGGTTAAGTGGAATACAGTGGCTCTTCCAGACCTCAGCGTCTGGACTCATATGTCTCCCTGGCAGACCCACCCAAACCTACAACTCACGTGGTACAACTTCATGCTCTCAATGGGCTGTGGCTTGGAGAATAAGGCCAGGTCCTCGAGGACGCTGAGCTGGGCTCCAACCCGCACCGCTCGGTGGAGGTGTCCATCCTCTAGCAGCAAGAAAGGGACAGGACACAATGACCTCACCGCACCTGCGAGGCAGGATGATGTCTGCACTGGCTAGCACGTACTAGACGACTATTAAACACACCTGTCCCCAGGTAGAGCACATCATAGTCTTTTCCCGAGAGGCTGGTCACTGTGTGGACCACAACTCTGAGATAAACTGTATCTGCAGTAACCAGCAGGGGATGGCCACCCACTGGTAACACCGGCCTATCCATGAGCGGGTGGTCCCGAATGAAGGTGAGCACACGGTCGGGCAGGGCGAGAGACGAGGCAAACTGTTGGAGCTTCATGTTGTTGGTGATGCACTAGGGGAAACACAGGACTGGGTAAGCAAGCTCCCCAGGGGCCAGGAAGCATTAGAGGTGCTTAGATGGGCTGTTGCCCTCACAGCAGCTCTTTATCTCAGGCCTGGGACTAAGGCGCTGGCCTGACACTCTCACCTCTCCAGGTCTGGGCTGGGGCACATCGTTGTCCGGGACAGGCAGTCCCCTGTTGCAGTCATGTCTCAGTTCTCTGAAGGAACCATTCAGCGCTGTCCGGATGTCTTGTGGTAAGAAGGCGCAGACAGCAGAGATGGCAGCTCCCTCCCTGGAAGAGTCACAGGTTGGAGCCAAATAGTTGGGGGGCAACGGGTGGGCAGGGTGGGGGGAACAACTCATCCCTTGTCCAATGGATGGCTCTCCAGAAAGGCACAAGGAGCCATGCCACCATAGGAGGGAGTGCCTCCCTCTGGAGAGACAGCACAGACAATGGGTCAGTCCCCATATCTCCCAGCCCGCACCTCTCCTCTACACCATGACCCCCTCACCACTGGGAGGAAAAGATGCCATAAAAGATGGGGGTCCTTGCTCCATTCTCAGGTCGAAGGATGGCCATGTCCTGCAGGACACTGGCGGCCCGGCTGTGCTCAGGCCCTGGACACAGCAGATCAGCCTTCAGAAATGTCGTCCACTTCTGCTGGAGGGTTTTCCGGCCCCCAAGGTCCCCCTGGAGTGACAAGTGCATGGGAATTTCGCTTGAGAATGCCGACGCTCTGCTCCGGGAGGGGGTGTGGAGGCTAGCACCTGCTTCTTCCCTGACTTCTGGACAGATACAAACAGACAGGGAGGCGGACACACAGAAATGCACAGAAAGGGACACAGAGAGAGTAACTGTGGAGGGAAAGGCGACGCAGGGGGTTGATATCGAGGGGAAAGGGCTGTGATACAAAACACGGCCCGTGATTTCACTGTGTTCTTACGGAGTATGTGCAGCTTGCTTTCCACGAGTTACCTCCTGACGTCCTCAGAACCACCTGGGTGGGCAGGTATCATTAGTCTCTCCCTTTGCCAGACGAGGTCCGCATGTCTGTAGCTGTCTAAGAGCCTGCCCACAGCCACACAGGCAGGATGTGGTGGAGCAGTCCCTGCCTATAACCTTCACACTAGGCCACCTGGGGGTAAGCATGCCCCACGGGTAGTGCCAGGGGTCAGAGAAGTCAGAGCCCCTCCCGCTCCTCAGCCAGGGCACAGATAACAAAGACAGAGGCCCAGAGAGGAAAAGACAGCAGGAAAACGAGAGCAGGAGCCAACACACAGCTGGGATCAGGGTCTCACCGCACACACGCGGGCCACCCGCGGGACCTTAATGTGCTCGTATGAGTCAAATGCCCGGGAAGACTCCGTAAAGAAGAAGTAGATTTCGTCGTCTCCATCTTCATCCCCCCACTCGGCTGGGCTCAAGGCCACGGCTGCGACAAAAGCTGGGGCTGGGGAGACCGGGGGCCTCAGATCCCCATGGACACAGCCTGGGGCCCCCGACCTCCACCCCTCCGGCCCTCCCTCCCTCCAGCCCCACCGTTGAGCCAGGATGGCAGGGTGTCTGTCCGAATCCAGTCCTCAGTTCGACCCTCAGCCCGGGAGATAATCGACTCCGTCCCCAGGTAGTTTTTCACAGTGGCCACATAGAGGATGCCTCCTGTCGAACAAGAGGGAAGAGAGATGCCATCAGGGTCCCTGGGGAAAGCCAAAGGGGTCAAAGGCAGAGGAGCACTAAAGCAGGGTGGGGGGACTACCAAGGAGCCCTAAGTGCCAGGCACTGCTGAGCACACCACAGATGCCACCCCACTTCAAGTAAAAGCAGGGAATAAAGTGCACCTGCACAGCAAGCGAGCCCAATCTTCAGGGTAAGCTGCTGTGGAGGAAGAATAAAGATGTCTCCCATGGAAACCTGGCTTGAGGCATAAACATAAAGGCTACACATGCTGCTTTTTTTTTTTTTAACTTAGGGACTTCTTCACCCGAATGCTTCATCTTGCTGTGCATATAGGGTCACTATGAATCCAACTGACTCAATGGCACCTAACAACCCCACCACCAGCCCAGAAGGGGGATGCTCTACACGATGTTTCCAGCTGACTGAAGGTCTCCCAGAACGATACTTGTAGGAAGGGATGAGGGCTTTTTCTAAGCAGGAGTGGCTATACAGTTGCTATTCTACTGAAACTTTAGGATACTCTAGAATCACATGGGAAATTGATTTAAATGCAGATTCCTGAGTTCTGGACCCAGCAACCCTCATTCAGTAGATCTGGGAACGTCACCCAAGAACCTACACTTCAGACAAGAAACCAGAAGCTGTTCTAATGCAGGGAATTCAATCCCTCACTTTGAGAAATACTATCCAGGTGGTGGTCTCACAGACAGGAGAGGCCAACAAAGAATTGAACTTTCCCTCTGGATACAATGGAAGGGCTCAGGCATCCTAAAGGTGGTGAGGTTTGGGGAAGACAGAAATTATAGACACTCCGGAATAAAGGTGAAGTTCCATGGTTTTAACACGAGTGAGCCAAGGGACTGGTAGGCACAAGTGGCTAGGGAAGTAAAAGAAGGTTGCAAACATGTTGGAGGGATTCTAAGTCCCATAGGTGCTCTGTAGAAAAATAGGCATCTGTTCACCACCTACTACATGCAAGGCTTTGTGCCAGGCACAAAGCACATCTTTGCCCTCAAGGATTCCCATCTAGTCAGCAAGGTGCTGTGTCATCAGATGGCAGGTAGTGGATATAAGAACATAGAGTAGGAACAAGTCGCATCTGTATGGGGGGTGGGGTGGTGGTGGTGGTGGTGGATGATATCTGAGCTGGGTATAAAAAGAGGGATTTGCCAGTAGAAGGACTCAGGGAGAAAACCAAGCAAATTATGAATAGGGGAGTTGTGTTCAGGGGGAGTCGGGCTCTGCTCTTGGCTGCAGCTGAGCTGGGAAAGGGTCAAGTGAGTAGGAAGGAAGCTAGAGATGAACAAATGGATACTCAATTGTGATGAATCTGCCTAGGCATGTGTCCTTTATCTTATGGGGAGTCAGACAGAGTTCTTGAGGATTATCCAGTCAATTGGCCTAATATTGTTCCTAAAGATTCTCTTCCACCCTAGTATCTAAGCGACAATTATTCATTATCATTCACCAGGAGCAGCAAAGAAAGATGACCCAGAAATCAGTGCACGAACTGGACTACAGGCTTAAACTGCTTCCATAAACTGCTGGCTCCCTTTCCAAGACCAGAACTGGATGGTACTCAGCTGCCATTACTGCATGTTCTGATCAAGGACTCAGGACAAATCTATCAAAAGTTGGGGAAAGTTGGGGGGAATATGAAATCCAGGATAGGTAAATCTATAGAGATCATAACTGGATTAATGGTTCCTTGGGGTTATAGCAGGGGAAGTTGGAGGGAAATAGGGAGCTAATAATGATGAGTACAAGAATAAAGATAATGTTCTAAAACTGATTGTGGTCATGATTGTACAACTCTCCTCAATGTGATTGAACTATTGAATTATATGATATGTGAGTTATATGCCAATGAAACTGTTGCAGAAAAAAAGTTGAGGGAAAGGTGTAACAGAATTACAAATTCTTTCAGAATACATATTTATAGGCCCCTCTGGGGATGGAGGAAACCCTGGGCCTCCTACCCTGAGGAAATCTTCAAACTTTAAACTGAAACTATCCACTGAAGACATCTTTAAACTACACAGCAGTTTAGCTAAATGAGTTAAAAATCAAAATGCCCACCTTCAACATTGCACTCCTTTAAAGCAGGTCTTGATAGAGACTGACAACAGACACGTTACAGCATAGATGAGAAGTTTAGAGGACAGTAAACCTAAGTCAATGCTGGTGAAAAAACATGGGTAGGGATCATGGGGATAGTGTTGCAACATGAAGAATGTAGCCCATGTCACTGAAATGCTCATGGAGGAACCGTTTAATGGGTGTGTGTGCTCTGTTGTGTACATTTTCACCAAAACCAAAAGGACACTGGACTCCCTGGGGCATGCAAATGATTAACATGCTCAGCTGCTAACCAGCAGGTTGGAGGTTTGAGTCTACTCAGCTGTTCCTTGGAAGCAAGACATGGCGGTATCCCTCTGGAAAACCAGGTATTGAAAACCCCTAAGGAGTGCTCTTATATTTTCACATGAACAGTCACCATGAGTCCACTGCTTTGTTGCTGTTCTTTCTTTATTTTAAGTATAAACCTGCAGAGAGTTTTTTTTGAGAAAAAACATAATCTGCTTCTTTTTTAACGATAATACTGAGAGGCAGAGAAAGAAGGCAAAATCACAGGATGTTTCATTTTCACCCCCAATAGCGAATGCACTGAACAGTGAATGAAAACTTGGGCTCTCGGAGATCAGGCCTGCAGCTGGGGTGTTGAGGAGTGGGGTGGGTCCCAAAGTGGAAGAAAGGAGGATCAGGGAGAGCATAGAACCTGGGAGAACCTAACTGCTAACCTCGAGTGCTTCGTGCCTCATCACAGCCAGCTCGGGATGAAGCTGAGGACATGGAAACAGAGCTAATCTGAGGCAGCGGTGGCCCAATATTTAAAGGCAGCATAGATTGGTGGTGGGTATTCTTGAAACACACACTGGGAAAGGGGGTGGGGCGCAGAAGGATCCTGCGACACTATGAGGGAACTGCTGAATCTCACTGAGGCCTTAGATGGGCAAGCACTAAACTTCGGAGGAGTTGTAAGGGTAGAGAGGCAAGTAAAATCCTTGGACAGATAGTGACACTTTCGCCAGGAAAGATGGCTAGCACACAGCGTGGCACTTAAGGCAAGCCTGCGAAGGCACGCCTGTGAGGGAAAGACACAGACAGCCTCCCCACATACCTGCCTTTGCGTCAGATAAGTCAAGCCTCCTACACCACCCCACTTACAGCCTGCAACCAGTTAAATGGCTCCCTTCCCTGGGTCCCAGCATTGAATAGAGATCCAGCATGAAAAACTGTAGCAGCACTGGAAAATAAAACAAAACTAAGGTTAAGAGTGCTCTCTAGTGGTTCTCAAAGGAGAAGATCCCTCTACCCCATTGATTGTGACTTGCAACAATCCTGTGGAGCAGAATGAAGCTGCTGGCTTCATTCTGGGGGCTCCCGGGGCTGAGTCTGCACAGGTGGGCTAGCATCACTTTCTCCCATAGAGTACATGGTGTAAGCCCTGGCCTTTCAGATGGCAGCCAGGTGCTTAGCCACTACACCACCAAAGCACTGAATCAAAAGAATTTCCCACCAAAAAAAATAGTTTAAAATGACGATAACCAAATGCCCGCAGTCCAACAGCAACAACTAAACAGTAAAACACACGCAGTCAATGGAAGGATCCGTGCAAAGCAAGACAAAAAGAGGAAATGTCTCCTATGGAAATCAGATAATGTTCAGACTGGGATGCTAGATATGTTTAATGAAAACAAAAAACAAACTACAGTTGTTAGGTGTCATTGAGTTGGTTCTGAATCACAGTGATCCTATGTTCAACAAAACAAAACACTGCCCAGTCCTGCACTATCCTCACAACGGATCTCATGTTTGAGCCACTGGGTCTTGTCAAGGGTCTGGCTCTCCTTCACAGCCCCTCTGCCTTACAATGTCTTTCTCCAAGTAATGGAGTCTCCAGATAACGTGTCCATAAGGGACAACCTTGTTTCTGACCACTTCTGTCCTTTTTGCTCTTTTGTTGTTGTTGTTCAAGTTTTGGGCTTAAGTTAATGATTTTGAATTGTCTCTTTTAATTTGGGCATTTATTGCTATGAATTTCCCTCTGAGTACTGCTTTTGCTATATCCCAAAGGTTTTGAAGTGTTGTGTTTTCACTTTTGTTCTAAGAATGTTTAAAATTTCACTTTTGATTTCTTCTATCACCCAATGGTTCTTTAGTAGCTTTTGTTTGTTTGTTTGTTTGTTTGTTTATATGTATTTACTCATAGCATAGTGGATTACACATTGGCCCGTCAAGCAGAAGATCAGCAGTTCAGAAGCCCCAGCCGCTCCACGACAGAAAGATGTGGTTTTCTACTCCCATATAGATTTAGCTTTGGAAGCCCACAGAGGCAGTTCTCTTCTGCCCTACAGGGTCACCATGAGTCAGAACTGACTTTATGACAGTGACTTAAAATTTGTTGACTTATTTTTTTGTCCTTGTCTATGTTCTATTCTGGAATATTATCCATATGTTGAAGAGGAATGTGTGTTTTTCTGATACAGGGTGGGGTGTTCTATAGATCTACATTAGGTTCAGTTTGCTTATAGTTTTAATGTTCTTAGTCATTTTATTTTTAGATATTCTGTTTGTAATTGGGAGAGAGGGCTTTCTACTCCTGCAAACAGTCACAGTTTCAGAAATTCACAGGGGCAGTTCTACCCTGTCCTACAGGGTCACTTTGCGTCAGTATTGACATGATGGCAGTGAGTTTGTTTGTCACTGAAAGTGGTGTGTCTCATCTATTTTGGAGTTGTCTGTTTTTCACCTCACATTAGTATACGTTTCGTGCATTTTGGTGTATTGTTGTTAGGTACATATATATTTATAATTGTTCATATCTTCTTGGTGGATTGACCCTTTTATTATTCTGTAATGTCCTTTATCTCTTGTAATATGATTTTTCTTTCAAACCATTTTCCAGACATCATACCACTCCATAGATCAATTACATCAAGCATTGCTGTACAATTGCTACCACAGTTTCAAAACATTTCTTCCTTCTTGTTCTCCTTGATATCCGCTCCCCCGCCGTACCCTCCAGGAACCCTTATTCTAGCTATTGTCTCCATAAATTCACCCATCCTGAGTTTCAGATACTAAAAGAGCATAGAAAAATACAGAGCAGAGGGACAACATACAACAGAGATAAACCCCAATATGAAAAAAGAATAGGGAAAACACTAAAACCCAGATCAAGCCCAAAATCTATTAACAGGGAGATAAATAACCAGGTATTAACTGTTCGAGTCAGATTTATCATTTTAATCTACTATAGTCATCTCTCCAATACTCTCTGTTTGGTAACCAGGTTATTCCCATCCTGCGATGATGTTTAGAAGGAAGTGACTGCCAGATTATTAGGCTTATTCCCTGTGCTTATCCTGCAAATATATTTGGGGTTTTTGTTGTCATCCATGGCCTTCTTCAAACCTGAATCTCACAATTTAAGTTCTGATACTATTCCCTCCTTCAGATTTGGATTATATAATTTATAACCTTTGGAACACGGGTGTTAGTGTGATTCTTCCATGTGGGCTTAGTTGGCATCTCACTCAGATGGCTGTTTGTTGGGAAACAAGCCTTTAAGACTCCAGACACTATTTATCTGACAGCCAGGCACCATCTAATTTCTTCACCACACTTTACTATATATAGCACCCCTCTCCTCTGCACTTCCTTCATGAGGGCAAGTATGAGCAGGGCCATGCAGTAAAAACCAGTTCTTACACTGAAGCCAGGATTAACTGCAAGCACACAATCTATGTTCCTTATGGAGTTTCTGGGGAGAAATCTACACTGATTCTTATGAAAGCCTGTTGGTGTGCTACATTGTGTTGTTCTCTTCCTGCTTCCAGAATTCTTTCTCTCTTTGGATTTCTATTACAATATACAATATACAACAGGGAGTTGATACTTTTTGTGTGTCCTTGGATACAAAATTGGAGTTCATGTAACTTTCTGCATCTGCAGGCTTGGTGGTCTGTTCAGATCTGGGAAATTCTCTCTGATTATCTGTTGGAAAATTGTTTCTGTGTCTTTATTGCTGATATATTGTTACTGTTGTTAGTCAGTCAGAGTCAGAGCAGCCCTGTGCACAACAGAAGGAGACTCTGCGCAGTCCTGCGGCATCCTCACAATGGTTCTGATGTTGGAGCCAGCCCATCTTTTCCAGGGGCTTCCTGTCCTTCGCTGCCCCTCTACTTTACCAAGCTTGATGTCCTTCTCCAGGGACTGATCTCTCCTGACAACATGCTTATGAGGTGATTGAAAATACCATGGCTTGGGTCAAGTACACCTTAGTGGACATTCAGTCATTTCAAGAAGTAACAGAGAAGCAAGAACCAATAGTACTAAAGGAAGAAGTTCACCCTGCACTAAAAACATCAGCCAAAAGGAAGAGCAAAAAGACAAAAGCTGTCAGAAGCAAGGAAATAATAAAGATCTGGGCAGAAATAAATGAAATTGAAAAGCAATAGAAAGAATCACCAAAACTAGAAATTAGTTCTTTGAAAGCATTGATAAAATAGACATACATCTGGCTACATGGACAAAAGAAAGGGGGATGGGGACAGAAAGGGCAAATAATCAAATTGGAAAATGAAATTGGTGATAATCTATAACCAATCCAACAGAAACGAAGCCCTAAAAGAAAAGAAATGAAGCCCTAACTGATTACTATGAAAAATTGATCTCCAACAAATTTGAAAACCTTGATGAGATGCATAAATTACTAAAACCACTACCTACACAAACTGACATGCATAGTTGGACATCTTAAACAGATCCAATAGCAAAGAAGAGAATGAAGATTAAAGACAATGAAGATAATACTCTGCTAATTACAATAACAACAAAAAATCTAGGACCCAATGGCTACACTGGAAAATTCTACCAAACATTCAGAGAAACATTGACATAAATTCTACTCAATCTCTTAAAAAAACACAGAAGAGGAAGGAACCTTACTTTTCTCCTTTTATGAAGATGGCATAACCCAACAGCTAACCCGGTCAAAGATAACACACATACAAAAGGAAAATTACAGACCAATGTCTCTTACAGACATAGATACAAAACATTTCAACAAAATTCTAGCCAGCAAACTTCAATAACAACCCCCACAAAATCATACACCAGGATCAAATTACATTCATAGCAGAATTACAACCTTAGAAAACTAATCGGTGTCATATGCTACATAAATAAAGCAAAAGAAAAGAACTATATGATCGTATTTCTACAGAAAAAATTTGTGACAAACTCTAGCAAGTGTTCATGATAAAATTCTCAGCAAAGATATAACAAAATAATAATTTATAAATTATCAAGGGCTCATGAGGGAGGAGGGAGCGGGAGAGAGGGGGAAAAGAGAGGACTTGATGCAAAGGGCTTAAGTGGAGAGCAAATGCTTTGAAAATGATTAAGGCAAAGAATGTACAGATGTGTTTTATACAATTGATGTATGTAACTGTATGGATTATGATAAGAGTTGTATGAGTCCCCAATAAAATGTTAAATAAATAAATAAATGCTTACTTTTTTTTTTAAAGAAAATTCTCAGCAAAATAGTAATAGAAGTGAAATTTCTCAACAATTGCAGAACCAGGAGCCAATATTATATACCGTACTCTGTGGGAAAACTCACAAAATGCAATGAAGGCAGAACGAAAAGGAAATAGCACAGGACGGGTTTCTAAAGAGAAATGACAAAAGTTCCCTGCTTCCATTAAGTTTCCAGTGAGTCCCCTCCGACCACAGCTGAGGGGTGTGACTAGCCCTGTTATCAGTCAGTGAGCATTGGAACGTTGATGATGGCAGACGCAGTCAGGTCAAAACGCCCTATTGACCCATCCATCTAAAGCTATTTCGGTTTGGGGGGTTTTGTTTTTTAATGTAGGGGAAATACATGTGGATTGAGCTCCTGGTGAATCCTCACTGACCATGGGCCAGCCCTGGTGTGAACCTAGCAAGATGTGAACAGGCTTGCTAACATGGAGAATGCATTGGAAAGTGGATTGTTGCAGATGCAGTTAGGGTAAAATTTAGCCCCCTACCATTTCACTGAGGAGCTCTGGTGGTACAGAAGTTAAGCATTGGACTTCTAAGTCATCAACAGCTCCTCAGGAGAAAGACTGGACTTTTTAATACTGCAAACTGGTACAGTCTCAGAAATCCACGGGCAGTCACAATGAGTCAGCACTGACAATGGTAGTGAGTTTGTTTTTTTGTTCTAGCTTTTAATATTTCCTGCTTTCTTTTTGATTGAAGTGTTTTAACCTGCTTTGCTTTGTTATTCTTGTTAGTTAGTTTGTTAATGTTTTTCTGTACATGAAATCCAGGATCGGTGCATCTATAGAGAGAACAACTAGAGTAATGGTTCCTTGGGAGCACGGTAGGAGGGAGGGGGGTGGAAACGTGAGCTAATAACGAGGAGTACAAGAATGAAGACAATGTTCTAGAGCCGTGGTGATGAGTGTGCAACTCTTCTCAATGAGATTGAACTATTGAGGTGTGTATGTGAATTATATGCCAATAAAACTTTTTTTTGAGGGGGATTTCCCTCTGTCCCTTCTCTTCTTCATAAAGGTTTTAATTATTATGGTAAGTAGTAGGGAGAACCAAACCCACCTCACTGCTGCCTCGCACTTGAGTGCCTTGATGGGCAGCGGTGCTGTTCAACCACTGGGGAGGGGAGAGTACAGTAGGTCTGCAGAGGTGAGGGAAGAGGACGGGCTCTATGGACATGCTGACTCTGAGATGCAATGGAACGCTGAAGTAGAGAGGTCTGGAAGGCTGATGGGTATTTGGTCTACAGCCCCAGATAATGTCTGGGAAGCCAATACAGATTTGGGAGGTAGCAGAATCCAGGTAAAAACAGAAGCCACACAGGTGCTTCCGGTCTCTGTGCTGGAGGGTGAGTGCACTGAAGAAGAGACCTTTAATGGAAGTCTAAGTAACCCCAACAACTAAAGGATGAGCATAAGACCAAAAAACCTACCCCCCCCAGAAGTGAGTCATAGTCATCAGTGCACTTCAAGTTAATGAGAAAATAACTGTCAAGATTGTCATATTTTCCTAAATATTAACTGTAGAAATAAAGACACTGAGAAAACATGGTTAATTTTATCTAGATGAATCATATTTGGAGACAAGATTTCTTCAGCTTTTCCAAAAGGAAATGCAAGTACCATAAATACATTAAAAGTTATTCAACCTCGCTTTTTATGAAGATGGCACCGAAGGCAAAGAAGGAAGCCCCTGTCACTCCCAAAATGGAGCCAAAGCAAAGGTGCTGAAGGTCAAGAAGGCTGTGCTGAAAGGTGTCCAGGTCACACACACACAGAAGATCCACATGTCACCCACCTTCCAGCAGCCCAAGACCTTGAGGCTAAGAAGACAGCCCAAATACCCTCAAAGAGTGCCAACAAAAAATCATATCATTGACTGCACACCTCCATGATAGGATCGCTGAAGACAAATGGGTGCATAAGCAAATGTGGCGAAGAAAGCTGATGGTGCCCGGCTATCAAAAGAGAGTGTCTGGGGTCTTAAAGGCTTGAAGGTGAACAAGCGGCCATCTAGCGCAGAAGCAAAAAAGCCCACATGGAAGAAGCACACCAGCCAGTGCGATCACGAGGTGCCAAAGGGACCAGATATAAGGCATCATGCAAAAAAAATAGATATATATGTATATATATATGTGTGTGTGTGTGTATGCCATACTGAATGAAGGGGGAAGTGCAGAGTGAAGACCCAAGGCCCAAGTGTCGGCCACTGGAGATCCCCTCATAGAGGGGTTTAGGAGAGGAGATGGGATAGTCAGGGTGCAAGGTAGTACCGATGAAGAACACAACTTTCCCCCAGATCCTGGATGCTTCCTCCCCCCAACTACCATGATCCGAATTCTACCTTGCAGGGCTGGATAGGGCAGAGGTTGTACACTGGTGCATATGGGGGCTGGAGGCACAGGGAATCCAGGGTGGATGATACCTTCAGGACCAAGGGTGTGAGGGGCGATGCTGGGAGAGCAGAGGGCGAGTGGGTTGGAAAGGGGGAACTGATTCCAAGGATCCACATGTGACCTCCTCCCTGGGAGATGGACGGCAGAGAAGGTGGGTAAGGGAGACTCCGGATAGGGCAAGATATGACAAAATAACAGTGTATAAATTACCAAGGGCACATGAGGGAGGGGGGAGTGGAGAGAGAGAGGGGAAAAAAAGAGGACCTGATGCAAAGGGCTTAAGTGGAGAGCAAATGCTTTGAGAATGATTGGGGCAGGGAATGTGCGGATGTGCTTTATACAATTGATGTATGTATATGTATGGATTGTGATAAGGGTTGTATGAGCCCCTAATAAAATGTAAAAAACGACAAGAAGAGGGAAAAAAAGAAAATGATTAGGGCAAAGAATGTACAGATGTGCTTTATACAATTGATATATGTATATGTGTGGATTGTGATAAGAGTTGTATGAGCCCCTAATAAAATGTTTATAAAAAAAAAAAGAGCGCCCCCAGAGGAAGCAAGTTGACCACTATGCCATCATCAAGTTCCCTTTGACCACAGAGTCTGCCATGAAGAAGATTGAACACACTTGTGTTCATTGTGGATGTCAAGGCCAACAAGCAACAGATCAAACAGGCTGTGAAGAAGCTCTATGACACTGACGTAGTCAAGGTCAACACCTTGATCAGGCCAGATGGTGAGAAGGCATATGTGCGACTGGCTCCTGACTATGACGCTTTAGATGTTGCCAACACAATCGGAATCATCTAAACCGAGTCCAGCTGGCTAATGCTAAATATAAACTTTTTCAATATATATAAAAAAGAAAAGGTATTCAACCTCAATAAATGATTGTGAGGGACCTTCTACCACCACAAAGCTAAAAGCTGAGTGCATCTTTGAGACCAGCATCCCTGCACTGAAAAGCTTCTAGATCCATTGGCGATTGATGGCAAGACACATGGATATCTCCAAGGAACACTAAGCCCACAAATATGAAATGGAGACAAGGAATGCTCCCCTAACACCTGAGCCAAGAGAGAGAGAGAAAACCTCCAGCAAGAACTGGCCATCTTACTTTGGACTTGTAGCCACTTACATTATGAGAGCCACCTTAGGCTGTTGGCTGTCATACTGTAGTGTCTCACATGTTGCTGCGATGCTGGAAGCTATGTGACCAGTATTTCAAATACCAGCAGGGTCAGCAGAGTGAACAAGTTTCTGTTTTCAGATTAAGACTACGCAGAAGGATGTGGCAGTCTACTTTTGACAAAATTGGCCACTGAAAACCTTATGAACAGTGGTGAACCATTATCTGGTAGAGTGCAGGAAGATGAGTCCCTCAGGTTGGAAATCACGCAAAATATGACTGGGGAAGAGTTGCCTGTGCAACACAGTCGACCTTAAGGATGTGGATGATGGAGAAATGCTTCTCTAAGACCTGCAGTCCCTACTGTGGCATGACTCAACAGCTGCAAAAATCCATAAATAATTGAACATGAGATGTATGAAGTAGAAATCTAGGAAAATTAGAAATCATAAAAATGAGTGGAGCACCTAAAGATTGTTTTCCTAGGCATTAATGAGCTGAAATGGCCTAGCCCTGGCTATTTTGAATCAGATAATCATAGGATCTAGATTTCTTCACCACATTTGCTCATATGCCCATTTTGTCTTCAGCAATTATCTGGGGTGAGGGGGTGGGGCGAGCATCACAAAATGCCAGTTCATTAGAACAAACTGTACTTGTATTCAGGAGGGTATGAGTTAAGGCCCAAGGTCCATCCACAACATCAGTGTATTGTCTTATAAATATATGTACATAGGCCAATACTTCTACAAAAAACCAACTTTCATATATATATAATGGAATACAATGCATACCTAAAAAACAGTGATGAAACTATGAAACACCTCATGACATGCAGGGATCTGGAAAACATTGAGTGAAGTTAGTCAATCACAAAAAGGCAAATACTGTATGCGCCCACTGCTATAGGGACAAGCTACAGGACAGGTGCAAGCTCAGGCCTGTAGGACATCCAGTCTGCTGGCCAGGGAAGCCAGAAAGCCTGGTAGAGAGCCTGACTGGTGCCAATGAACCATGAAGGTCACTTTTGTAACAGGCTCCTCATGTCGGCCTTGATCAGATTGTCAAAAGAAGGGGAGAGGAGGGTGACCACTTACTGGCTGCCATGTGAAGTTATGATGAGGTTCCCCCAGACTGGCAGACATTCCTATCAAAGGAATGAAGGATACTGATGGGAAAGTTAAGTCAGGAGAGGGGAAAGGGAGCAGACACAAGTGGAAGAGGACAAGTTCATGTCTGTTGGTAGAAAAAGGGGGAGGACCAACTGCCAAGTGAGAAAAACAATGACTAACACCACTTCTAAGGACCCTAAGGGGAAGTATGCCTGGTAGTATGCACCTAAGAAGCCACATTGGCCCAAGTTTCTGTACACCCCTTGGGGACCCAGGTCAAGGGCACTGAATCCTGGCTCTTTAGTCACACAGCACACTCCAAAAGCCGTATCAGAGGGATCTCATGTGGAAACTCTACTAGGTTAACTATATTCTACCTCAAACACAACTGTAACCTGAGGACTTAAGACTGAAATTACCTGGTGTGTGAAGAGGCAGGAGACAGCTCTCCCAAGAGTATGGAACAGTAGGTGGATCAACATTGACTTAGTACATCAATGCCCGACTTGGTGTGTAAGATGTGTATTATTCTGGCAAACCTATGATTGAATTGTCAATGAATATTATTATAAATTTTATCTGATCACCAATTCTCATTGTTTGTGTAAACTGCATCCAGCTACATAATAATTTATTCTGTACCAGTAAGTCAATATTGATCCACCTACTGTTCCATACTCTTGGGATAGCTACAATACTGCTTGATGTGATTGAACTATAGAATGATATGTCTGGATTCACTCCTAATAAAATGGTTTGGAAAAATAGATAAAAATATAGATGACAAGTTTTAGTTGGCCACACACAAAAGAAGATCTGCATTGCCAGGGATGACAAGTTGAAGAGGAGTGGTGTCACACGTATCAACAAAAAGAACATGTTAAGATCTATTCTAAAGTGCAACGCTGTCAGTGATAGGACAGTATCCATGTGCCTACAAGGAAGATCAGCTAATGTAATTATTATTCTAATCTACGTGCCAATCGCTACGGCCAAAGTTGAAGAAACTGAATATTCTCACTGACTTCTACAGTCAAACAGTGAATCAAGATGCACTGATAAACATTAGTTATTGGAATGCAAAAACTGAAAACATAAAAGGTCCAGCAGTTGGAAAATATGGCCTTGTTGATAGAAACAGCACAAGAGATTACCTAGAGAGAATTTTGCAGGACCAAGGACTTGTTTCTGGCAAATACTTATACAGTAGGCAAGTCACTGTACAGTGACTATACTGTGACTATACAGGACTATGCAGTGACTATACTGAAAGGAATACAAAGGCATCAAATTGACTACGTCTGTGGAAAGAGATGATGGAAAAGCCAAAGCATGGTAGGGGTAGACTGAGGAACAGATTCCCACTACTCATATACAAATTCGAGTTGTAACTAAAGAAATTCAAATTCCAAACAAGTCCGTAAGATCCAAAGCACGAGTTTTAGCATATCTCACTTGAATTTTGAGACCATCTCAAGAATAAATTTGATGCAGTGAACACTGATGACAAATTGTCCCTAAGGAGATGCCACTAAGACATGATAAATGAAGAAAGCAGTGGGTCATTAAAAAGGATGAAAAGGCTGAAAGGACGTAAGAGACTCCGAGACTTGCCCTCAAAAGGGGAGTAGTTAAAGCAAACAGAAGAAATGATGGGGTCACAGAGCTGACCAGAAGATTCTAAAGGGCTACTCAAGAAGACAACCTATTAGAATGAAATATACAAACATCTGGATTTAGGAAACCACAAGGGAAGAACACAGTCCGGATTTCTCAAACTGAAAGAAATGTGGGGAGGGGTGGCAGGGAAGAAAATTTCAAGCCTCGAGTTGCAATACTGAATGGGCAACAATTTGCCATGATCAAGAACCGATGAGCTTGAAGGGAGAAGTCTAAGCTGCACTGAAGGTCTTAGCAGAAAAACAAGGCACCGGGAATTGGCAGAATATCAATGGAATTGTTTCCAAAAACTGATGCAGCACTAAAAGTGCTCACCTATGTCAAGAAATTTGGAAGACAGCTGTCTGGCCAAACAGCTGGAAGAGATCTTTATTTGTGCTCATTACGAAGATGATCCAACAGCGTGCAGAAATTAACTAACAGTATAATTAATATCAGAGGCCAATGCAATTATGCTAAAGATAATTCAAAAATGGTTCCAGGGGTGCACTGGCAGATAGCTGACAATAATTTAAGTCATATTCCAATGAGAAGGTAGAACTGGGGGAAACTATTGCTGACATAAACCAGATCTTCGCTGAAAGCAGAGAATACCAGAAAGGAATTTGACTGTGTGGATCATAACAAGTTATAGATACCATTAAGAAGAACAAGAATTCCAGATCATTTAATTGTGTTCATGCAGAACCCATACATCGACCAAGAGGCAATCACTCTATCAAAACAAAAAGATCAATCAGAAAAGGTGTGTATCAGAGTTATAAACTTCCACCAGACTTATTCAATCTATACGCCATGCAAATAATCCAAGAAGATGGACTAGATAAAGAAAAATATGCCATCAGAATTGGAAAAAAGACTCATAAACCACTTGCCTTACCCAGATGACACAATCACATTTGCTGACAGGGAGTTAAAACACTCATTGATGGAGATCAGCACAGATTATACCTCATCACAAAGAAAGCAAAAATCCCCACAACGCTACCAAGAAGCAACAACATGCTAAACGGAGACAAGAGTGAAGTTCAGTTATGGAGGGTTTCGTTTGCTTGGCGCACGGTCATTGGCTACAGAAACAGCAATGAAGAACTCAAATGACCAGCCGCATCGGGCAAATCCGCTGCAAAAAGACCTCTTCAGAGTGTTAAAAGGCAAAGATGTTTTTTGAGAACTAAGGCTTACATGATCCAAACCACGGCATTTTTCAGTGGCCACATATGTACATAAAAGGTGGTCTATGAATAAAGAAATGATGCATCTGAATTACAGTGTTGGAGAAACATATTGAAGTTCCTGTGGGCTGCCAGAAGAACAAATCTGCATTGGAAGAAGTACAGCCACAATGCTTTTTAGAAGCGAGGATGGTGAGATTTCATCTGATGTATTTTGGACGTGTTATCAGGAGGGATGTATCCCTACAACTTGGTAAACAGAGGGCCAGCAAAAAATAGGAAACCTTCAATGAGATGGGATGACAGTAGTGGCCGCAATGAGCTCAAACACTGCAACCACAGTAAAGATGGTGCAGGCCGAGGCAGTGTTTCATTCTATTGCACACTGTGAGTCAAAAGTGATTCAAATCCATCGAATACCATAAAACTTTTATACTTTTTGAACTAGCAATTCCCAGTCAATTGAGCCCAGTCAATCTGGGGACTAAGTCTTGTGCAATTAATTCGATATATGCAAAAAATATACATAAGAATGTATGTACCAAAAGAAAAAAAAGAATGTATGTACCTTGAGGCTTCCTCACCTCACCCCCATTACCATGACCCCAGTGCTGCTTGTCAATTCAGACTAGACCGGAACATGGACACAGGCATGGGAGCTCATGACACACGGAATCCAGGGACAGGAGTGGGGACAGTGACACCAGAAGGGTAGGGGGAAGTGGGGGAGAAGAACGGAGAGAGGGGGAACCGATGCATAACCATACACCACTCTATAGGGGGAAGGGAGACAGCAGTGGATGTGAGAGATGAAAATTATAACAATGTACAATGTATCAGAGGGTTCTCAGGGTATGGGGGTGGGTGAAGGGAAAATTTTTTAAAAGAGCTGACACCATGGGCTCAATAGAAAGTAAATGTCTAGAAGGGAATGAGGACAATATATGTACAAACATGCCTGATTCAACAGATGTATGGATTGTAATAGGAGTTGTATGAGTTCCCAATAAAATGATTTAATTTTTTAAAAAAAGAATGTATGCAAATGATTTCCACTGTGGCATTTTACATTTCTAAAAATTTGAACATAGGGTTATATGGGAATAATTAAATTGTGCTCCATTCAAATTGATGGCATGCACACATGAAAATCATGTTTTGAATAATTAAACAACTACTCTAATGAGAAAATGCTCACTATATATTGAGATATGCATGGAAATTTTAATTTAGTATAAATACATAAACATACACACAAAATAGAAGAGAATATTATAAGTAAATAAGAATAGTGGTTTATCTGGTGATAGAATTACAAACAAAAACTCCACTTTTTCCTTTCTACATTTCCTTATCATTTTTATCATTTAAATCAACATTCCCAATATTACATCCTAATAGTTTCTTCATACAATCTTTAAAATTTTTCCTTAATACTTCTATTATCCTTAAGAAAATTTTCTTAGATCCCAACTCAAAAAAGCTCCAGTTCTTATACAATGTTGCCACTATTTTCCACACTGATATCTTCAAAGCAGAGGTAAGCAGGGTATAACGGATCAATGCAGGAAGTCCCAAGTAAATAGTGGCACTTATCCAGCCCAGTTAAGTCGGAAGTTCAAAAGAAAATGCATAATATTCTGTATGGACTGATGTGGCTCTGTGCCAGTTTTAAACCGTTAACTGCCATTCGAAACCATTACAGAGTGAATTCTTGGCACCTCTGCCAACTGTCAGCAGAAAGGCAATTCTGCATCTCATTTTCTGAGAGGGAAAAAAAAGGATATAAAACTTTTTAAAATGTTCTCATTGGTAGTATCGATGAAGAACACAGCTTTCCCCCAGATCCTGGATGCTTCCTCCCCCCAACTACCATGATCCGAATTCTACCTTGCAGGGCTGGATAGGACAGAGGCTGTACACTGGTGCATATGAGGGTTGGAGGTACAGGGAATCCAGGGTGGATGATACCTTCAGGACCAAGGGTATGAGGGACAATGCTGGGAGAGTGGAGGGTGAGTGGGTTGGAAAGGGGGAACTGATTACAAGGATCCACATGTGACCTCTTCCTTGGGAGAGGGACAGCAGAGAAGGGGGGAAGGGAGACTCCGGATAGGGCAAGATATGACAAAATAACGATGTATAAATTACCAAGGGCATATGAGGGAGGGGGGAATGGGGAGGGAGGGGGGGGAAAAAGAGGACCTGATGCAAGGGGCTTAAGTGGAGAGCAAATGCCTTGAGAATGATTGGGGCAGGGAATGTATGGATGTGCTTTATACAATTGATGTATGTATATGTATGGATTGTGGTAAGAGTTGTATGAGTCCCTAATAACATGTAAAAGAAGAAAAGAGAAAAAAATGATTAGGGCAAAGACTGTACAGATGTGCTTTATACAATTGATGTATGTATATGTATGAACTGTGAAAAGAATTGTATGAGCCCCAATAAATTGTTAAAATAAAAAAAAATGTTCTCACTTTGTCACATAATAATTTTATTTGTGAAATCTGTGTTCTTCTATCACTTCCTAATGTGAACTTGCTTGCTGAATGGAACAGAATCGTGACTCACAGGGGCTGACAAAGAAAATATGTTAGTGATTATATCAGAATACTGAAAATGATAAGTTTTTTGTTGATGAATAATTTTGTAGAATCAAAAGACATTCACATCCACTAAAATGAAATCTTTCCTAAGGATCCTGACTGGCTCAGAATTCTGCCAAAATCACTTGATAAAAAGCCAAGAAAATGCTCAAGAAAAAGAAGCTATTGACTAAAATGTTTTATTTAAAGTTTTGACAATTTTAACATATGAATGGCAAAATGACAACCTAAATATTATGTACACTGGATATGTACACATTATTTTTAAAGCCTTTCATGCTATTTTATTATTTTTCAGAAAAGGTGATTCACTATTTGACTCTAGTCTTTATAGCTTTTAAGACTGTTCCTATAAACAAAGTCACATATTTAAAATTTTAAGAATTAGATCCTCTGTCCCTACTTTGTTGTTCCTAAAATATTGCCAAAAGCATAGGTAAGAATTAGTTTATACTAGCCTTCATGAAGTGATCACTGAAGATATGATTGCTACAGCAAAGTGTGGTGAAGAAAGCAGATGATGTCCCGCTATCAACTGAAATAGTATCTGGGGTCTGAAAAGCACCCATCTAAGTGAGGCATCAACTAAGTCCACATGGAAGAAGCACACCAGCCTGTGTGATCTGAAGATGACAATAACAAAATCCAAATAAGATGACGGGAAACGTAGGAGCTAAAATTGTGAGCAGCCAATTTGTAGACAATGCTTCTAGGCTATGTGTCGGATTTTCAGCGACTTCCTCCTCCCAAATGGGGAGCGGAGAACTTCATGGTCTGTTCTTAGTCTGGAAGCTCCACGGAACCCTGTTCACTGTGGGTGACGCTGCCGGCATTTGAAATACGAGCGACATAGCATCCAGCATCAGAGCAACACACAAGCCACCAAACACAAGTGGCTTATAACTATAAATAACCCGTGGATCACCTTGAGAAGAATGGGAACTCCAGAACACTTCATTGTGCTCATTCGGAAGTTGAACGTGGAACCAGAGGCAGTTATGTACATGAAACAGGACATACTGCATGGATTAAAATCAGGAAAGCGTGCGTTAGGGCTGCAGCTTCGCACCATACGTGTGCAATCTGTGTGCTGAGCAAATCATCAGAGAAGCTGGATTACAGGAAGAAGGATGTGGCATCAGGGTTGGAGGAAGGCTCATTAACAACCTGAGTTATGCAGATGACACAACCTTGTTTGCCAAAAGTGAGGAGGACTTGAAGCACGTGCTGACGAAGATCAGGATTGCAGCCTTCAGTGTGGACTGCAACTCAGTGTAAAGAAGACCCAAATCCCCACAACTGGACCAATAGGTAACATCATGATAAATGGAGAAGAAGCTGAAGTCATCAAGGATTTTGTCTTGCTTGGATCCACAATCAACGATCATGGAAGCAACAGTCAAGAGATCCAAAGAAGTGTTGCACTAGGTAAGTCTTCTGCACAAGACCTCTTTAGAGTATTGAAGAATACAGGTGTTACTTTAAGGACTAAGGGGTGCCTGACCCGAGTCATGGAATTCTCCACTGCATCCTATGCATGTGGAAGTTGGGCAATGAATAAGGAAGACCATAGAACAGTGGTTCTCAACCTTCCTAAGGTCGCAACCCTTTAATACAGGTCTTCGTGTTGTGCTGACTCCAACCATAAAATTATTTTCGTTATTACTCCATAATGTTAATTTTGCTACTGCTATAAATCATAATGTACATATCTGATATGCAGGATGCATTTTCATTGTTACAAATTGATGTCACCACGCCAGGCAGATAATCCTATGTGGGCATATCTGCATGTGGGCGGACCCGCCTGGAGACGGATAGAGGAGCAGTCTTGGTTCCTAAGACCATTGGAAAGATGTGTTTTCTGATGGTCTTAGGCAACCCCTGTGAAAGGGTCGTTCGACCCCCACAGTGATCACGACCTACAGGTTGTGAACCGCTGCCATAGAAGAATATATGCATTTGAATTCTGATGCTGGAGAAGAATATTGAAAGTACCATGGACGCTAAAAGAACAAAGCCATCTGTATTGGAAGAAGTAGGCCAGAGTGCTCATTAGAGCAAGGATGGCAGGACTCCGTCTTACCCACTTTTGACATATTGTCAGGAGAGACCAGTCCCTGGAGAAGGATATGTTTGGTAAAGTGGAAGGGCCGTGAAAAAGAGGAAGGCCCTTAAGGAGACAGAGTGACACAGTGGCTGCATCAATGGGCTCAGCCATTGGAACAATTGTGAGGATGGCGCAGGGCCATGCAGTGTTTCGTTCTTTTGTGCACAGGGTTGCCACAGGCCAGAGCGGACTTGACGGTACCCAACAACAACAATTAGAGAAGACTATGGAGGACAGTGGCCCAAAATCCATCTGCAGAGTCACTGCCTGACTAAGCCCCTGGGAGATCCCGTCTGGCCGCAGTCCAGGGACTCCAACTGCTTGGCTATCAGACAGAGATTGTTGCAAGCCTGAATATGGTGGATGGAACTATGGTGTAGTATGATACTTGATCAGCTGACCTCCCACATGACTCCATCTGAATTTGCTCTCTGGCTTATTTTAATATTGCTGGTGGGTTTTTTCTTCCTCTTTATTTTTTACTTTTTAAAATTTTATTTATTTCTGTTTTGTTTTCATTGTTTCTCTTATATTTTCCAGTTTATGAAACACCGAAGAAGTGGATGGATGCATAGAGACAATAACTGATGCAATGGTTTATCGGAAATGGTGGAGGATAGTGAAGGGAATTGGGGAGCAAATAATGACTGTGGGAGGGGGAGAGTGCACAAGACCTGATTGTGATAAGGCATATGCAACTCTTTTTTAAAAGCAACTTAACTCTGAAAATGTATGATGTGAATTTTATATCAATAAAACTGGGAGGGAAAGCATTACTTTTATAATAAAGGAAGACACATAAGTCAGTGAAGAAAGAAAGGGGAATGAAGAAACATGCTAAGCAAGTTGATTAGCAAGATCGGCCATTTTGATTTCGATCCCCATCTCATGCAAGCCAACAAACTATCTTCCAAATAAATCAAATGTTGGGTGGGAGGGAGATTGTAAGGGAGAAAAAAAGTTCTCTAAATGAGAAAAAAAGAAATTGCAAAGGAAAAGATAGTAGATTGGAACACTAATATGCTATACCACAAAGCAGAGAATTTACCAAAAACGAAATAAAACAAGTACTAAAATGTTAAAAAGTTAAACTTCACTAGTATGTAAAGAAATACAAATTAAAACAAGGTGCCATTTTAAATCTCCAATTGTCAAAGATTTTTCAAACAACAATAAATTCTGATGAAATTGGGGGATTGGGTGGAATTCTCATTCCCCATCAGTTTAGGGTGTAAATTGGTACACCTTTTCTAAAAACCCAATTAGCAACACTTAATGAGCTGTAAAATGTTTACACCCTTTGACACAGTAGTCCATTTCCGGGAATCTAAGAAAACAGCCTAAAATAAAGACAGCAACTTCTGCACAAAATTTGTATCACAGCATTTTGGATAACTTTACATTATTTTGTTGCATGATTGAGTAGGAAACTAAATAAACTTGGAAATAAGATATAGATTACTTGGAGTTATTTTCATCAAACTATTATAAGCTTGCAGGATGAGCATCTCAATGTCATTAAAAACTTTTTTTCGAGAATCTTTTAAATGACATAGAAAATGTCTGTGATAAAAAGCTGCATGAAAAACACAAAACTATACCCATAAGGCATGGAATTTTGACATTTTTATACATTAAATTTTCCTTTAGTCTACTTGTTTAATATTATCACGACAAAGCAGCTGGCTGCTCACTAACTATGGAGGGCGTATGTGGGATAGTCTGACCCTATGTGCCACATAAACAGTATGTGACCGGACCATTCCAACACTTGAGCAACTATATCTATTGTGTTCAAATATACATACATAAACAGCAGGGATTTATTTAATAATCAACCATGAGTTCCCTGAGTAACACAAGATTGGCCAGCAAAATACATGTCATGAATATGAGTGTTCATGCATGCACATTTTTAAAAGGCTAGAAGGAAGTATGTACTAAAATACTTTTCAGCAGTGGGTTTCTAAGTAGTGATATTCTAACTAAATAGAGCAGACCCTAGGTACAAACATTAAGATCAATTAACGTAAAATAAAAATGAAAATGCCCTTCCTTCCGCCTTCTCACCAGTCATATTTCAAGGGCCCATTCACCACATGTAGCTAATGGCTCTGGTTTGGGATAGCACACACATAGAACACTCCCACGGTGGCCCAAAGTTCGTTTGGACAGTGTTGTAGATTTTTACGTTCTTCTTTATTCTGTTTCCAAATATAATAGGCATTGTAGTAGAGATCCCTCGTAAACAGAAAATAAACACTCAGAGAAAATCAAATGAGGTTAACAGAGGAGACATTCATTCACCTTAAATGTGCCCTGAGAAACCACACTCTAGAGACTTACTGGATATCCATTGGGGGGGGGGGGCAGGGGAACCAGAGGTCACAAGCACACTGGAAGAATAGAAAAGGCTACTAAGAGACATGGGAATCATAGGCATTCTGAAGAAAGCAAAGGACACAGACTTTCCAACAGCGGGTGGGGAAGGAGGTAATGACAGCAAGAAGAGACAGGTTCTTGTCTCCCCCACTCACCAGCCATTACAGCTGCTGACCGCTGCGCTGGCTCAAAAGGACATTTCCCCCGGCCACTCTCAAGTCTTTCAACCTGCCGGAAACTGGACACATCCTACGGCCAGAAGGGTGCAATTGGTTTAGGGGTCACAGGGAAGGTTTACAGAGATGGTCAGAAGAAAAGCCCAGTTCCCCATTCAGCTCCCATTTCCTGCTACCACTCCCATATTCCCAGTCTACGATCCTGACCCCTGACCCACAGACCCATCCTGCCTTTCCCATCTCGGGACCCTTCTTTTCCCCAGTTCCTTTTCCCTCAGTCTCTCTAGTACCCCAAATCTACATCCCCTGAGCAAAGAACACCTAGGACGGCTTTATGAAACACTAAAAAGTAGACAGGCAGATTTCCCCCTGAAAAATGGGGGAAGTTAGAGGATGTGCAACAGGAGAAAGGGGCCCAGGGAAGCAGGTAGGCCTCCTGATGGCTGGAACCCTGGAGAAAAATAAAGAAGAGTGTCACCTCATTGCACTCCGAAGTCCCGGGGCCTAGATGAAGACAGGCCATCCTCTCCCTGCTCCCACCCCAGGGAGGAGCTAGAGCCAGAGCCAAGGACACTTCCAAGGGAGGGAGAAAACTTGCCAAGTCAGTGAAGACTGGCCTACGGCTCAGGGCAGAATGTGAAGTTTGGGTAGGCAAAGGGCTCCTCACCCACGGGCGAGACATGCGTAGGAAGCAGGAATGTACGAGTTCCACCAAAGTCAGCCAGAAGTGATCTTAACCTGGCCTCCGGCACTTAAGAGACTTCAAGATGACACCTAAAGATGGATATCAGGGACAATTTCAACCGAGATCTGAGGAGGTAATTAACTGTGGCTGGCTGCAAATCAAAATGATGACACAAAGTGCCAGGCATGATATCGCTAGTTCATAAATAAGATGGGCATATGGTATGGCTGGGCCCTAAGTGCTTCGATATTAGTGCGACTAGCAACAGGGCAAGCAGTGCAAGCCCACCAGCCGCTGTGTGGGAGAACGACGAAGCTGCGAGCGCCTGTAAAGTTTTATAGCCTCGATCCCCTTCATTGGGTTGCTCTGAGTCAGGATCGACTCAATAGTAATGGATTGTTTTGGTCTTAGTTTGGTTTAGTGTGAAGTATCCTACTTGCCCATGCTCATTTTTCCTCTACTTTACAACATGGCAGGCCAGATGTTATTTTACTGAGAAAGCCTTGAAGGTGGCCTGCTAACATTAGATGTGATCTGAGTCCCCACAGAGAGAATATTGGGTCAAGAAAATCTACTGATGTGAAAGAATGCAAGTACTTCACCTCCGCAGGAGTGGAAATACCCTACCCCAAGAAGGATGGATGGTAATTTTGTGAGAGACTGCTAAAATGTTGGGTACTTGGGAGGTGGGATGAATACCTGTTGGTGCCCTTAACTCTCACTAAAACTATTACAGTGACCTCCTGTTTGCTGTGTCATGTAGGCTCACCTCCCATGCACTCTACACGTCCACCCCAGATGAATATATCTAGAGTATCAGTCATGCTTTGGTAATAATTTTTTATATATAATAAATTTTTGAGCAAGAGAGTGGCAAAATGGTTCATGATTGCCTGGAGTAAAAACTCTTTAGACCAACACACATTTCTTAAAATGAATTCTAATCTGTCTAAACTGGATCCTCAATATTCCTTTTTTTTTCAATATTCCGTCTTAACGCCTTACACAACTCTCTTATATTTTACCAAGAACTAAAAGACTGCGCTATTCTAAGTTCTCATTCAAATTAATCTTTATACACATTTTTATATTTTGACTCACTCCGTTCCTTGGAATACTGCATTCCCGATACTCTTAGAATGCTGTGCCACTTGAGTCCCTCTTCCTGACCAGTTGTTCATGGTCGCCTTCGGTCACTGCTCTCCTTTCTCACCCCAGGTGTGTATCTTAAGGCTCTGTCCTTAGACCTTTTAACATGGTTCTCAGAGATAGTCATCCTTACATTTCCAGCCACAATGTCTCTGGAGGTTGTTGTTGTTGGGTGCCATTGAGTCAGTTCTGACCCAAATCGACCCTACGCACCACAGAAGGAAACCCTGTATGGTCCTGTGTCAGCCCCACAATGGTTTCTATGCTTGAAACCATTGTTGCAGCCAAGGTGTCAATTCATTTCCTCGAGGGCTGTAGTAGTTACATAATTCCATGTCAACCTGATAAATAAGTGTAGGGGTAGAGTCTAGCCTGTCAGTCAGGTCAAAGCCTGACGAGGTCGCCTTGTGGGATTCTGGGAACTTGCCTCTATGAGGATTCTGGGAATTTCCTCTCTCTCCATTTTCACCTTCCTGTTGATGAGACACATTGAGCCACGCTGAGAACCTACAAGTGCCCTCAAGATGGATCCACTGCCATTGGATCTACAAGACTTTGTACCCATTGACCTGTGATCTTCCTGCATTCTGCATCATTGCATGTTGCTGTGTGAGTCTGAAGAGGGATTTATGGACTAGTATTGTACTAATGGACTAATATCAAACTTATGAACTTGATCTCGATTGGGTTGGGACATTTTCTTTATAATTACTCTTTGACATAAAGCTCTTTCTTATACATATATGAGTGCTTCCGGATTTGTTTCTCTAGCCAACCCCGGCTTAACACAAGGCCCTTCCCATTTTTGGCTGCCCCTCTACTTTACCAAGCATAATGTCTTTTTCCAGGGACTGGTGTCTCCTTTGGACAAGTATATAAGATGAAGTCTCACCCTCCTTGCCTCTAAGGAGCACTCTGGTCATATTTCTCCCAAGACAAACTTGTCTGTCCTTTTGGCAGTCCATGGTACTTTCAGTATTTTTCCCCAGCACCACAGTCCAAAGGCATTGGTTCTTCTGTGCTCTTCCTGATTCAGTGTCCAACTTGCACACGAGGCAGTGGAAACAACTGTTTCTACTTAATCCTCAAAATAACATGCTTGCTCTTCAAAACTCCAAAGAGGTCTTGTGCAGATTTACCTAATTCACTCTTCTGATCTCTTGACTGCTGTTTCCATGAGCATTGATTGTCCATCCACACAAGACAAAAGTCCTTGACAACTCCAGTCTTTTATCCATTTATCTTGATGTTACATATTGGTCCAATTGTCTGTGTATATCTTTCCCCAAAGTCTCCTCGTTTGACCTCTACCAAACTCAAGCCATGTTTTCAACTGATTGCTGACATATGATTATGTTTAGGGTTATGTAGCTGGTAGAGGCAGCCAAGATTTGAAACCAGCTTTGTTTGGCTCTGCTCTATTGTCCTGTCTGTAGTCCAGCTTGCAGCCGGAGACCTCATCCGACTTCCATTTCTCATGGTGTCAAACCTGCTTCATGTAACAAGGACCATCTTTGTTTCTCTGACTACCTAGGAGAGGCTCTTTATATGTCTGCAACCTGTCAGCTCAGTGTGGACCTTGCTATCCAGCTCTGACGTAAAGGACTTGCCTTCACCACAGCTGGCTTTCAGAGATTGTGCTGATGGACACAACCAAGATACAGCGAAGAATTTAAGCATTCAGATAGAGAACATAGTGGAGTGTCCTTGGCCCTTGCAGACCCCAATTAAACATCTCTTTAACCGCACAGTAATCATATGTTAGCTAGTTAATAGGAGGCTCACTTTTTCAAAGGTCATAAGCCTTCATGACATGATGTCATCTGGGGAAACTACAAGGAGACTAGTTCTGACAGGTTGACTTTTAAGGGCTCGTTGGTGATCTCTGTGAGGCAGATCAGCAATCAGTTGAAAACATGAGCTTTAAATCAAAGAGTAATTATATATTAAGAAAATGTCCCAACCATATTGTGGAAAGGACTCCACGGGTGCCCAACTAATCCCAAGGCCAACTCCAGGGGAGTAAGTAGGGCAATCAAGCAAAGATCATTATGGCGTCCGGAAGCCAGACATGTGAAGATGGTGTGTGACCAAGGAGGGTTTGGAGATATCTGTTGACAAGATCAGAGCGGTAAAGATGACTGCAAACTGCTTTGCAGTCCAAGATCCTGGCCAGAAAATGGAATGGTTCCCCTCCCTCTTCACACTCTACTGAACAGACAAGGAAGCCACTGCAAACAGGACATGCGCTACTTTGTACAAAAGTTTGTTCTCAGAGCCTCTGACTCACTACTGACAACTGAGGGGAAAAGCTAAGGGTCCAAACACATTGAGACCCTGGCTGAGATGTCACCAGTCCCAGATATCCATGTGGGATATATGCATTCCAAGTCTGCCTGGGTTTGGGGGTGGAAATGCCCACAGCTGCTGCAGCAGGAAAGAGGATCCCGAAGAAAATGTGGTTGACGGATTACCCACTGTGAAGCCAGAAGATGCTGCATTAATAGTGACCTCATAAGCTGTGAAAGCAGAGGGTCACAGCGCAGGGGAGTGAGAAAGGGTCCTGAAAGAAAATCACCTGCTATGAGAGGAAGAAACAGGCATAAGCTACACTAATTAATAAATGGACGTGGGCTGCTTGGACAAAACATACCCCAAACCAGGGAAACCTGAGTTCCTGTCTCTGTCAGCCTCTACTGGACTGATCCTCTCCCTATTGCAGTCAGCATCTGTAGCTTCTTTCACCCGCCCCCTATAGCTCCCTTTAAACTCTACACACCTCACCTGCCATAGATAGACCCCCTCCTCCTTCCTCTTATGTCCCTCCCTCAGGGGCAGGCAAAGGTTCCACCCTGCGAGGGCACCCCCAACTCCATGGCTTTTCATGCCCCCCATCAGGATGGCTCATAATAAACCCCACGGCTCCAGGTCCCCCACCCCCAACCCCAAAATAACTCACACTGGTGCCGGCACCCTCTCCCTCTCTTCCCACCCCTGTCACTCACAATAACCCCGCACTTCGGGTCAAAAGCGAAGGTGCCACAAGTGAGGAGGTGGGAGGCATTGGCAATGGCGAGAATCTGGACAAAGTTGTGACATTCGTCCTGAGGGTTAGAGATGGTTAGAGAAAATCAGACGCAGAAGGCACAAGGCAGAGTTGGGTAGTGTCAGGACAGTGAGATGTAGTTCTGGGATTGGAGATGATGGGTGATGGCATGGCACTGAGTCCCTGACTGGGGCCAGGAGATAGGGCACTGTAGGGGCTGACACAGTCACAGCTGGGCCCGGATTCACACCTACCTCCTTCTTGCCTTTCTTCCTACAGTTCCGCCTGTGCGCCTCAGGCACCGTCCAGTCAATCTGAGAAAGGAAGAGTGGCTGATTGTCCCAGATTCCCTCCACCCTTCAAACGCCCACAAGGCCAGGGAAAGTGGACAGTTCCACAGCCTCCATCAATTTGTGAACTTCAGAGACCCCTGGGACATTGGTCTCCACAAACTGGACATCTTTCCCCACTCACGATTAATGATGATGATCAATGTTCATCTTAAAGAAATAGAGCAGAATACATCAGAGTGTACCACATACTCATAGCAGGGGATATTGTTTCAAGAAATGCTGTGTTGGTTTGTGGGGGTTTTTTCAGGACACAGTGGGTATATTGTGTCACATTGTACGTGTATGGCTTATTTACAAATGGTTCTCACAGGAGTTGAAAGCTACCGCTCTAGCGTGTTGTGATTCTAATGGTTCCTCTGTCTGCTCTCACCTGAAACCAAATCCCTGTAGCTTCCTCTCCATCTCCACAGACCTTCTTCACAGCCTCCCAGCATCATGACCCCCATCAACCACAGTCTATACCAGCAGTTCTCAACCTGTCGGTCGCGACCCCTTTGGGGTCAAACAACCCTTTCACAGGGGTCATCTAATTCATAACAGTAGCAAAATTACAGTTGTGAAGTAGCAATGAAAATAATTTTATAGTTGGGGGGGTCACCATAACATGAGGAACTGTATTAAAGGGTCATGGCATTAGGAAGGTTGAAAACCACTGGTCTATACCCTCAGTTACCATCTCCCCAATTCCCTTTCACCAATACTCACCCTCTTATAACCACTGTTAGTTATAATGAAAATCACACACATACACACATCCCATAACCATGGCACTAATCACATGCTCAAGGATCTGGGGTCCTTCGAACTCTCAACTCTCACCCGGCGGGGTGTCTCCCCTAAGAAGGGCAGAGATAAAGCCAAGATGGTGTCCCGGGCGCCGACATAAAGTGTATGAGAAGCAGGATCCACAAGGAGAACTGAGTAATTCTGAATATGAGGGACAGCAAACCGAGTGAGGTAGGAGTCAGCCTCTGGCAGAAAGAGAGAGAGGAATGATATGAACCGTTACATTATAAAGATTGGGTCCACAGGGACAAAACCAAAGAGGTAAACACTGTTTCTTCCAGCTTATTTATTTAGCAGTCATGGGTGGGAGGGAGAACAGAGTTTTGACAGGCTGACCACCTAAGCATCCCTAGAGGCCAGGCGATTTAACACACAACCCCATCAAGTATGCTTTTTCGATAAAAATAGACTAGCTATTAAAGTAGCCCCATAAGCATCAAGTCTGTAATGGATATTCATAGCAAGGAGATATAAAACTTGAAAATACCTACAGAAGGTTCAAATACTCTCTTCTGCTCGTGTTTAATTTTTTATCACTACTTAATAGTAGCTTACTTCACCTAGAATTGAACTGTTTCACTCTGTTCACCAACACGTTGGGATTCTATCTTCCCTCTCTTTCCAACGTTTTGACCCCCTTGCCAGTTCCACCCAAAGTCAAGAGTGGAGTGGGAAAGAGCATGTACTTTGGGAACCGACTGACCTGGATTTAAATGTGGCTCTTCACTTACCAGCTGTAGGAGCCTGTGTGCATTACCTGCCCTGTCCGAAGGTTTCAATGAAGTTACATATGAAGTACTCAGCACTCAGTGCATGCTCCACACACGGGTCTTTCTTCCTCCATCGGCATATATATATTCTGCCCTGAACAATTCTAAAACCCCTATCAGCATTCAAACCTCTTATATGTTTAAAGATGATAGCAAATAAGTCAGCATGAATTTGCCTTTATCACTCAACCTCGGGCTCAAGAGACCCTATCTCTGTAAAAACACAGCTCTAGTCAGCCTGCTCCATCTGCTCATCTCTCCACATGACTGTAGAGGGCCACCAGCCAGTCATTTCTGTGATAGATGGCGCCCCACCTGTAATAGTTAGCCTAAATAAAGCCATTTCATATTAAGCAATCATTCTGCACCAGTCCTAAAGTGCAACCTAAGGCCTTATAGCATTAAAAAACAAACAAACCAAAAAGCCAAATAGCCCCTTGTTCCTAAAACCAGCAAAAGACTATCCTGTACCAGGAAATTGTGCAACCGCAAAGTCTGCTTGCTCGGTTATGCTGCTTAACCGCAAGTTCTGCTTCTGTACCAGCTTGCTTGCACAGCTCAGCAGTTAAATGAAACCTTATGAAAACCCAAGTTTCTAAGCAGGGGGGACCGGCGAGCCATTTTTTTAAGGCTGATGGTCCCTGCACTGCTGCTTCTTCTTCTTCTAATAAACTTTTCTATTTCTTTCAATCTCACATCTCAGTTGTTCTTGTCTGGCTCATGTACAACACACCCACCCATCCTCCCCACGCATATACTGATCTCTGCGCTGTATCCAGCCCACTCTCTTGGGCTTAGATCAGTGCTGGATCATCCCATCTCCCTTGCTACCCACAAATCTACTTCACCGTGCCAGCCAGATCTCTCTGGACCCTAGGCATGAAGCCAGGCTGACAATCTCAACTCCATGTTCTGACTATTGCTCCTGCACATTACTGAACCCCCAGGTTCTGACCAGCCTGCCTGTCTGTTACTGATATGAAGTTTAGATGCAAACATAACCAGTTGTGAGCTTGAGGCAACAGGTTGTGATATCAGCTTCAGTAATTCTGTCTGCCCAAGGTGCTAGCACTCCTTACTCTGAGAAAAAAACCAGGTCCCTCAGCACTGGAGTGCCTACCTCGGCAGAAACCTGGAAATGAGAATCACTCCTGCGACCACTTTTAACTGCGTGGCCTCTGGGGTTCCTTCCACGTCTTTTGAAAGGGCGACTGTCCCTCTTTCCTCCCAAAGACATTACAGATCCTGTCAACCGAATGTTCAGTTAACGCACGGTAGGGAGGCGGGGAGAACGGCTGGGTGGATTGGGCATCTGGAGGATGGGAGCCTGGGTTAAAGATGTGCGGGGCTGGGAAGTGGGTTACGAGCTTCGACCTGTGAACATGGTAAGAGGTTTGGAGGGAGGCTCGCCTGAAGATGGGGACCGAACGCGAAGAGTGGGCATATGGAAATACTGGGCTGGGGGTGGGGGTGGTCAGAAGAATGGGCGGTTGGAACTGAAGGATGGGTCTGAAAGCAAAACGGGCACCAAACTGGACACCAGGTGTACGTGTGGGAAGGAAGCGGAAGGGAAGGAGCGAGAGGAAACTTCGAAGAGGACACCCCAGAAGAGCCCCCATTCCCTTCCTGAGGCGCCGGGCCCGGCGCTTCGGAGGCTAAGGAGCCAAGGATGCAGCCAGGGCGCATCGTGGGCGCCAGGGAGCGAGGCCTGAGCAGGGGATGCCGCGAGGGAACCCCGCTCGGTGGCCCGGCAGGGTCTGCCCCAGGCGGCGAGGGTGGCGATGGAGCTGAGAGGTCACTGGGTTGGGCCGCCTTGGTCCAAGAGCAGGTGGGTGCTGCTGGCGGGGACCTGGGCGGGGACCTGGGCGCGGCGCGAAGGACTGAGGATGCGCCTTACCGGAGCTGGGAAGCGAGGTCCTGGGCACTGAGCGGGGGACGCGGCCGGACACCGGGCCGCTCAGCACGACCAGCAGCAGCAGCAGCAGCAGCAGCGGGAACGGAGAGGCCGGAGGCGGCGCGAGACCCGGGCGGGGCCGCACCGCAGAAGCCCGCATCTTTGGCTCCGCCCGGCTGCCGGGCGAGGCGCGCGCGGCCCGCACCGCTCTGGGATCCGGGGCCGCCGGCGTCGACGCGCCTCGGCGGCTCCTGCGCTCGGCTCCACTCGGAGCGGCTCGGCCTGCGGCTGCGGACTGACACGCAGCCCAGCCCCGAGCCCTCGAGAAGAAACCAATAGGAAGGCCGCTCTCCTCATACAGCCAATCGGGGAAGAGTGGAGGCGGGACTTAGGCGACGAGTCCAGCACCCGGAGAGGCGGAGCTGGAGCCAGGTGGCTGTTGGAGTTGTGCAGCCGAACGGGACTGCAAGTGTCACTCTGTGGAGCTGCTCAGCCAGCTCCAAACGCTGAACTCTCCTCTCCTAGTGGGTAAGTGTCTCAAAATGACTCCTCCTGCAGACATTTAATGAGGCCTCTTATTGTGCCGAACACTAAAGAGACAAAAAGAAAAATCGCGGTCCTCGTAACTTGGACTGCTCCGGCTCAGGGGGCAGATATGTAAAGAAGTAAGTACAAATAGACCGTAACAAGGCAATGTCGTGCGTGTGCGGCGTGCCGTGTGGGTTAGATCTGGTTCTTCCTCAAGAAACCGTGGAGAGGAGCAACAGTGGTTTAATGGACGTAGAACCTAAGCAGGTGCCTCTTGGGAAACACCTTCCCGGTCGGGAGTCGCCTATTGGCACCCTGGGACCTACCTGTCAGCCCCACCCTCAACCTTCATCTCCCACCGGGAACTTGGGGCGGGGTGGGGGGAGACGAATAGCAAGGACCACAAAAGAAATCTCTGTCTATTCATTTTTCACATCGACTTACACCCCCCTCCCCACCCCCTCGCTGCCCTGTGGGCGCCTTAACGAGCCCTGGTGGGGTAGAGAGCGGCGCCCCGCGCTGCTCACCTCAAGGTCAGCGGTTCAAAGCCACCCGCAGCCCCGTGGGACGGAGGTGAGCGCCTCTAAAGGGGCTGTGAAATCTTAGAAACCCCAAGGGCCCGTGCTAGGCGGCTGGTAGGGCCCCTGTGGGCTTGATAGCAGGGCGTTGGGTCTGTGGTTGGGGGGCTCCTTCAGAGGAGCGTAGCCCCAGATGGGCCCCTGCTCAGGAAGGAGACGCCTCTCTCCCAGAAGAGCCAGTCGGCGACCGGAGAAAAGCCGATTCGGAACTGAAGGGAACTTTCTGAGGGGGGGCTCACGCCCTCTCCCACGGGCCAGGGCCAATGGCTCGTCCCTCCTGGGACCAGGGACGAGCGACCCGGGGGCCCTCCGCAGGTGCCCCCGCAATATTGTCCTGACGTGGCGGTCGGGGAGACCGCCAGGCGTACGGTAGTCTTCCCAACGGAGGCCGGAACTCTCCTGAGGGGACCACCCAGGACTGCCCCTAGGCCCCGGCCGGAGGCGCGCGGCGGCGGCACCGCGCCCTCTGGGAGCCCCGCAGGGAGCCGCCCGCCCGGCCGCCGCGCGCCACCAGGGGGCGCCCGGCCGCCGCGAGCCCGCCGAGCGGGAACCGGTCGGCGCCTCCGGGAGAGGGAGGGAGCCGTCGCCTCGGCGCCGCGCCTCAGGCGGGAGCTCGCGCGGGGGCCTCGCCACGCCGCGTCCGCGTGAGGGGCGGCGCGCCGCCGGCCCAGGTGAGGATGGACGGATGGAAGGACGCGCGGGGGAGACGAGGGGGCCGAGCCGCCGCTCCCGTCCAGGGCTCCAGGCCTGAGTAGGCCCGCTGGCGGAAAGAAAGGCACCGCGAAAAAGTGAGGGAGGGAGGGAGGAAGGAGGGAGGGAGGAGGGAGGAAGGAGGGAGGGAGGGAGGGAGGAAGGGAAGAAGGAAGGAGGGAGGGAGGAAGGGAGGAAGGAAGGAAGGAGGGAAGGAGGGAGGGAGGGAGGAAGGAAGGAGGGAAGGAGGGAGGGAGGGAGGAAGGAAGGAGGGAAGGAGGGAGGGAGGAAGGAAGGAGGGAGGGAGGGAGGAAGGAAAGAAGGAAGGAAGGAGGGAGGGAGGGAGGAAGGAAGGAGGAAAGGAGGGAGGGAGGGAAGGAAGGAAGGAAGAAAGAAAGAAGTAGGCCCACACAGGGGAGAAATTAATGTATAACCCCCAACCCTATTGAGGGAGAACCATTGAATCGCCAGTGGAAAAGTGAATTGCGGGTTATAAGAGCGCAGGCTGAAAATAGAGGCTGAGCCTTAAAGGATGACCAGGATTCAGGGGCAGATTCCGAATAAGGAAGCCCTGCATGTTTGGGGACCTGAAAGCCCCTCAGGGTGAGCCAGGGGTGTCGGGCAGCAGGTGGCAGGTCGCGTCAGAGTGTGGGCAGAATCAGGATCCGGACTTCTCAAGAATACTTGGAATGCACGGAAAGGTTTTTGTTACCGAACTGACTTGACAGTGTTGGGGGGTTCGAGGCCTTGTTCTGGATAGGACCAGTTTGGGCGTGGGGAACTATTTTTTTTAACATTTTATTAGGGGCTCATACAACTCTTATCACAATCCACACATATACATACATCAATTATATAAAGCACATCTGTACATTCTTTGCCTTAATCATTTTCTTTTTTTTTCCTCCTCTTTTTTTACATTTTATTACAGGCTCATACAACTCTTATCACAATCCATACATATACATAGATCAATTGTATAAAGCACATCTGCACAATCCCTGCCCCAATCATTCTCAAAGCCTTTGCTCTCCACTTAAGCCCTTTGCATCAAGTCCTCTTTTTTTTCCCCTCCCTCCCCGCTCCCCCCTCCCCCATGTGCCCCTGGCAATTTATACATTGTTATTTTGTCATATCTTGCCCTATCCGGAGTCTCCCTTCCCCCGCCCCTTCTCTGCCGTCCATCTCCCAGGGAGGAGGTCACATGTGGATCCTTGTAATCAGTTCCCCCTTTCCAACCCACTCGCCCTCTGCTCTCCCAGCATTGCCCCTCACACCCTTGGTCCTGAAGGTATCATCCACCCTGGATTCCCTGTGCCTCCAGCCCCCATATGCACCAGTGAACAACCTCTGCCCTATCCAGCCCTGCAAGGTAGAATTCAGATCATGGCAGTTGAGGGGAGGAAGCATCCAGGATCTGGGGGAAAGCTGTGTTCTTCATCGGTACTACCTCGCACCCTGACTGACCCATCTCCTCTCCTAAACCCCTCTGTGAGGGGATCTCCAGTGGTCAACACTTGGGCCTTGGGTCTCCACTCTGCACTTCCCCCTTCATTCAATATGGTATATATATATATATATATACACACACACATATATACATACATATATCTTTTTTTTTTTTGCATGATGCCTTATACCTGGTCCCTTTGGCACCTCGTGATTGCACTGGCTGGTGTGCTTCTTCCATGTGGGCTTTTTTGCTTCTGAGCTAGATTGCCGCTTGTTCACCTTCAAGCCTTTAAGATCCCAGACACTATCTCTTGATAGCCGGGCACCTTCAGCTTTCTTCACCACATTTGCTTATGCATCCATTTGGCTTCAGCAATCCTATCATGGAGGTGTGCAGTCAATGATAGGATTTTTTGTTCTTTGATGCCTGATGACTGATCCCTTTGGGACCACTCAATCACACAGGCTGGTGTGTTCTTCCATGTGCACTTCGTTGCTTCTGAGCTAGATGGCCGCTTGTTTATCTTCAAGTCTTTAAGACCCCAGTCACTATCTCTTTTGATAGCCGGGCACCATCAGCTTTCTTCACCACATTTACTTGTTCACCCACTTTGGCTTCAGCAGTTGTGTCAGGAGAGTGAGCATCATAGAGTTCCAATTTAATAAAAGAAAGTATTCATGCATTGAGGGAGTACTTGAGTAGAGGCCCAAGGTCCTTCCGCCACCTTAATACTTAACCTATAAATATAGACACATAGATCTATTTCCCCATCCTCCTATATATATTTGCATGTACATGTCTTTGTCTAGACCTCCATAAATGCCCTTTGACTCCTAGCTCTTTCCTCCATCTCCCTTGACTTTCCTCCTGCCCCACTACCATGCTCTGTCACCACCTGGGCTACAGCTATACCTCTTCTCTACACAACCTTACCCAGGCCTGCCACTCCCCCCTCTCTACCATTTTGGGTCCCATGTTTTTCCCTTGTCCCTGGGTTTGTTAACACCACTTCCTTACCCCCACTACCCCGCCACCCCAAGTCCCCTCGGAACTGTCGGTCCCGTTGTTTTTCCTCCAGATAGTTCATCCAGCCTGGCCTATTCAGACAGACCTGTGGAGACACTAACATACACGAAAACAAGACAGAGGAAAACAAAGCAACAGTATACAACCAGACAACAAAACAACAAAAACAAACCACTGACAAAAAACAAAACACTTCACAAAAGAAAAACTTGTAGTTAGTTCAGGGATCGTTTGCTGGCCCTTAGGAGCGTTTTCCAGTCCAGTCTGTTGGGGCACCACGCCCTGGCCCCAAAGTCCACTTTCAGCATTCCCTGGGGACCTTGCCACTCCATTCCCTTGCTGTTCCGCTGCACTCCCCCAGTGCTTTGCCTCGGTGTGGTGGGATCAGGTCAGGTGCAATTCCCACACTGTGTCTCTGGTGCTGTCCCCTGTATCGCCCTTAGTCACTGAGGGGCATCATTTCTCATAGTGGGGCCAGCCATGTTGTTCTCTCTTTGGACTGGCTGCCCTACTCAGGAACATCCTCCTCACGGCCTGGTGGGCCAGGCTGTGTTCCACTCTCTCCTCCTGCCCCTTCATCTGCTCCCGTGTGCTCTGATCAGATATGTCCATCTCCCGGAGCTGCAGAGTCAATGTCGTCCTTTGGAACAAATTCTTTTCGGGGGAGGGGCAGGAATCCACTTCATTTATGGTGCTGGGGCCAGCCTCCCAGACCTCTCCACTGGTTCCCTACTCCACGCCGGGATATTGCATTCACTCCTTGCGGCACTGGGTTGAAGTCTGGTCCCACTTTCCCTGTGGAGATATAAACAATACCCTCCCCTTGGGTGGATTAGTGCCGGCATGGGGAACTATTAAGTGGCTCTTCTTGGCAAAAATGAAGAGTGTAGGGTCAGATGTAAAGTCATATGTGCTTACTACACATCAGATGCATAAATTGATCATGTTTGAAGACACAGAAAAGAGAGTGCCCACTACCTCTCTTGTCAAGTTCGTCTTGGCATTGCTAGTTAGATGTCAGATGGTAAAAAATGACTGTCCGGGCAAAAGTGGCTGTGGACTTAGACTGCCACCAACCTTGTATTAGCAGCCTCACACGACTCTACAGCCCCTCCAGGACTTCTTTCAGCACCATGTGCTTAGACCTAGAAGGCTTCATACATGTCTGAAAATGTATTTCTTTGAATCCATCTCTACTTGACATGACAACCTAAGGGTTATGCCCAAACTCAGCCGGGTAATGCTGGCCCCTTTAAAACAAAAGGAAATATATATCCTCAAGGTCAAGTGCTTTAAGACCTAGCTATCTGTTTCACATTGTCTCCCGATCTCTTCTTAACTGTTCTTTCAGTTCACCCTCTCATCCTACACATTTTGTGTAGTACTTTTAGATCTTTTCCTATTTTCGACTTCTAGCCTCTTGTTAGCCCTTTTTATTTACTGTTCCTGGAATATTTTACACTCTAGACTGTATGGCCTTGGCACAAGAAACACCATTTTGGATCAGGCGCTTCCATGTTAGTTCTTGAAACTTACCCCTCACCAACCTCCCCCTCCCTTCGGTAAACCACAAATGTCCAAAAGTGCATGTTCTTACTAACAAGATGCTTGCTCAGCTAGTTTTCCCAACTCCCACCCAATTCCCGGAAAATTTAACAACTGCTTCCCTTTTTTACAATCCCTTGTGTAGGCACATCCCCAGCACCCCCCTGTGCCTGCCAGCAAGGGGAGTATAAAAACACAGCTAAAGTTTCCCACTGCGCGGCTTCAATAGCTCAATACCCTGAGTTGCTGAGCCTGCCCACAAGCTTCTCAATAAAGCCTGCTTCTAAAACTTTGTTAATTGGATCTCTGGTTCTGTTTCACGCCCAAATAAACCTTACATAGACCTTAAACTCTAAACAATCTTTTTTGGTGATTTATCCTCTTAGAAAACTCTAGTCCCTAGGAACCTTGGATTGGGCTGGCGAGGCACTGCCCTTGGGGAAAGGCAGTGCGGTCCTGCCGGGTCTAACCCCTGTCCCCTGTCTCAGAGATGGGGATGACTCTGCGACTCTGCTGTTCCTGTCCGGCTCTCCTCACATCTAACCCCACACACAGGCTCCTGTCATTAAGTTTGCTTCAGACTCCAATTCCCCATGAAATATAAGAAACTGGTCCAACCCGCAGGGAGCCTTATTTTTGCCCTTGCTATGTATTCTTTTCACAAGGAGTGACCAACCACATATATTTTTGCCATCTAGCAAAGCCCTATCAGTCCTTAAATTATCTATACAATCTTCTCCAATTATACCCTCTTCCTGCAATTTGATTATATTTAATTAAAGTTGTTTTTCTCGTGAGTTCTTCTGATATATAAGTGCAGATGGATTACTCAATTTAAAAATATTTTTCAGTATAAGAAAAGATTGGGATGTGGAGTCAGTGGACATGTACACTTGTACTAATTCAGGTACTTAGCTGAGTGTCTACGGCCCTGTTTCATGTCTGCTCATGAGCATAATGCTACCCCAATATTTCTCCCAAAAGTATCCCAAAGGGCTGAACCCATGTGAGGTATTCATAGTCATTGAATTGGGTTTTAAGAAAAGAACATGCTTATACTGTGCATTTATCAAATGATGTAGCATGACAAGTAAATTTATATCACTAGAGAATTTGGAGCGGCTTTTCAGGTTGTAAGGTATCAAGATTTTGATGCTTAGACTTGTCGGTTTTTTAGTGGATCATTCACAATATCATTAAACAGAATGAAATAACCTCTGATGTGAAAGTCTCTTTCAACCCTCACTAACAAGTCTCAATTCCAACTCACAGACACCTCTAGGACAGGGTAGTACCCCTGGGGGGTTCTGAGATTGTAACTGTGGGGGTAGAAAACCTCATCTTTCTCCTACGGAGCAGCTGGTGTTTTCTAACTACTACACTTGTAGTTAGCGACCCAACATGGCCCCTGTGCCATTTCACTTTCTCTCTAGAAAGGAGAAATCCTGTTAATCTCTCCAGAAGGCCTATACTATACCCTCCAGTGTGAAAATCTCAGAGTTCTAGCCAAAATCTGGAGAGGCTTTGTTATAAACACACAGCTTTGTTATAAAGGTTAGTTTGGCCCACCTGGTAAGCATGTTTTCTGTGTTTTTTATATTCCTTCCTAAGTTTGAATCTGCTTCCAACATTTTATTCTTTGCATTTTCAATGTAAAATATTCCAAGAAAACTTTTTTCCAAATCATTTTATGAGGAGCTAACCCAGACACAATACTATTCCATAGTTTAATCCCATCAAACAGTATTGTACAATTGCTACCAAAATCAGTTTCAAAGCATTTTCTTCCCTCTTGACTCCTTAATATCAGCATCCCTTTTACCCCGCCACTACCTCCCCTGCCACCCCCCCAGGAACCCTTAGTCTACTTGTTATCTCTATAAAACCACCTATCCTGGGTTTCATACACCGGAAAACATAGAAAAACACACAGCCGAGATTCATGAAGGCTACCAACAATGACAAAATACAACAGAGATAAACCCCCAATATGAAAAAAACACAGAAAATATTAAAACCAGGTCAAGTCCAAGGTGCATCAGATGAGAGATCAATTGACAAGGTTCTAGCCATTCAAGTCAGAGTTACCATTTTGGTCTACTTTTGTGTCTCTTCAGTGCCCTGTCTGATCGCCAGGTTATTGGCCTTCCTCCATTATGGTTAGCGGGAAATCACCAGAGACTTATTCCCTGTGTGGATCCTGCAAATGTGTTGTGGGCTCCCACTGTCATCCATAGCGGTCTGCACACCAGAAGCTCACAACGTAAGCTCTGATACTACAAGAATGCTGAATGTGAGGTCCTGCGCCATTGTTACTCTCTCTGGGTCATTTCCAGCCATCTGGCCACAGCCACCGTCATTTCTGTCACTGAGTTCCTCTGGCTGTGTAGCTAGAGTCTGTCAAGTGTCAGCATCCTCATGGGCAGCGCTTTCTTCTATAACCCCATTTATGTTCTAGTCAAGTTTCATTTCTGGCACTAGCACTTTTCATCTCTGCTGCTCTTCATCTTTGTTATAAATTATTTCTCTCACTTACTCATTTTTGTGAACTGCTCCATGTGTTTATACTCGGTGACAGACTTGGAGATAATCCAGCTGCAGGCGTGTAGTCAGCAACCGAAGCTAGGAAAAATGTTATGATCAGTCACTGATGGACTTGCACATCTGTTATTTACAAAGTGATTTGTAAACTGAAGAGCTAGCTGCTATTTAACTTTATAGCTTTGCTCATCGTAGTGTTGGAGAGCTGTTGTTATTGAATTAAATTGTCGTAGCTGAACTCTGTACAGATTGAAACCATGCAAAGTGCAGACTGCCTATACACCAATGGCAGAAAAAGGGCTTCGGATGAGAGGGAAGATGGACAGGGGAAGTAAAGACTGAAACTTCTCCATCAAACAAGCCATCTGTGGATCTATTAGTCTGTGTCAGCCTCAAATGGATTATTCCATGTAGAAATTGACCCCATGCACTTGTTAAAACATGCTTATGACAAGTGCTTTCTTAGTCATTTAGTCATTGGTTTGGATTTTTAGTTCAAGGTTAATTTCAACAGGTTAGCTTATATTTGCTAAAAAGTAAATAATAATTTATTGTACCCAGCACGTAATTGAAACTCCATTAAAACAAAATGTTGAATAGATGAATACAAAGTTCCACCATTCAGAAAAGGGAAATTGGAATAAAACAACTGCAGGGTCATTTGGAGGAGTCCCTGGTGGTGCACAGGGCTGACATGCCCTGGCGTTAATTCAAAGGGAAGTTGGAGGCTCAGTCCACCTAGGCATCTTGGAAGAAGTCTGGCTATCTACTATTAAAATTAGCTGTTGAAAGCCCCATGGAGACCGAAAGGGGCAGGGGGAAAGTAGGCAAATGGAATTAGGGAACCCAGGTAAAACGTGAAAACAATGCTATTATATTGAGGGGATTGCAATTAATGCCACAAAATAAAATGCATGTGAATTGTTGACTGGAAAACTAATTTTCTCTGTCAGCTTTCACTCAAGCAATGCACACACACACACAAAGGAGCCCAGGTGGTATAGTGGGTTGCCTACTGGAGTGCCAACCACAGGTTAACTACTAGAACCCACTGGAGAAAGGTAAGGTGCTCTTGGAATCAGCTAGATGGCAGTGGGTTTGGTTCTGGGGGGTGGAGCTCAGTTCTACTCTGACACACGTGTCCAACAACAACTAGCACTCACTTTAAACAATGCACTTATCTTAAAAAAGAAAGAAAAGTACCTTTTAGTGATGACTGAGGGCCAGGGTAAGAACCAGCCATTCACAAGAGCCCTTTCACCACCCAAGTTCTGACGTGCCAGGTATTTGGCCTGACAAGAATGATTGATGAACTTGCTAGTGTACAGAGGAGGGTGGGGGGATGCTTCACTCCTGACTGGCCATTCAGCTTTCCAGGCTGTCATTCAGATTGAGAAAAGTTGAACAGGACAAGTTGGTGAGGAAGGAATGGAGAGAGCATGATCCCTGGACTTCCTGGCCCCCAAACTCCTTGACTATCCCATGTAATTGTATGTAATTTTTTTGTTTCTTGGTCCATTTCCTCATGCTGTCTCCCTTAGTCTAAAGTCCATGTGGGAAGGGGAAAATGCAAACATCCTTGTTAGTTTCAACTGTTCCAGCCATGTTGTACATAGATATGTCATGTTATCATATATATAAATGTATATATAATTTTGTACATTTTCATCTCCCCATAAAAGAGAAAAGTACATTTATCTATACACTCTTAGAGAATTCATAAAGATCATAAAATGTAAAACGCTTCTGAAAATGATCATAATTGGCTTTTTTCCTGTCTGTTGGGAAAATTAAAATAGCTTTTATTTTCTTGGCATTCTTTAGCTAAAAAACAATAAAACCACTTCTATTCCCCAATAACCCATTTCTTTTTCTAAATAACAATTTGATCTATGATTGTCCTAATAGTCTTTTTAAAATATATTTTTTTGCTAATTATAACAACTATGAAAAACCTGGTGTTAAAGCGGGGTGAGTGTTGGGCTGCCCATGCAGGTAGGTGGTTCAAACCCACCAGCTGCTCCATGAGAGAAAGCCGAGTCTGTCTGTCTCCCAAGAGATTTACCATCTTGAAAACCGTGGGAGCAGTTCTGCTCTGTCCTATAGGGTTGCTATGAATAAGAATTGACTTGATGACAATGGATTTGGTTTGGGTTTATAACACATATAGAGGGGGTTTCATCAGACATTAATGTATAATTTAATAATTATAAAGTAAGCAACCAGTCATCATAATAAATATCAAGAATCAGATCATTGCCAATTTCCCAGAGGCCCACCCCCATTTATTCTCTTCTAATTCCTTGCTAGAGAAAATCACCCTGATTTTTATGATAATCATTTCCTTGCCTTATAGGCTTTTTCCTTTTCTTTTTTCTCTCCTCCACTGTCGCATTAGCTGACCACGGCCACTGGCACAGCCCCAGGGCAAGGTTGCAACTGTGACTTCTCTCTCAGCACCAGCTGCCAGTCCTGCCTGGCCCCACAGCCTGGGGAGAGCTTTACAGTTCCAGCACGATGGATTCACCCTAAAAAACGTATCTGTTTCCAGTAATTTTGGAGCCCTGGTGGCATAGAGGTTACGTGCTGGGCTGCAATCTACAAGGTCAGCAGTTCGAAACCACCATACTTTCCTGGGAGAAAGCCAGGCTTTCTACACCTGTCAAGACTTACAGGCTCAGAAATTCACAAGGACAGTTGTACCCTGTCCTGCAGGGTCCCCATGCCACTAGTTCATTCATTTTTATCTCTGTATGTGTGCACATACTACAGTTTATCCATTCTAATATAGATTGGCATTATCTTAGAATGGCTAACCTATACTGTTTCTAGTAGGGGTTAACTGTGAGCGAAGCTGTTGCTTATGAGCAGTCCTTTTTGCTGCTGATCTGCCTTTGTCCATATATTTTAGTTCATGTCATGATTCACAGATTATATGATTATAAACAGCAAGTCCAAAAGATCCCCCGATACATTATTATAGCCATTAAGAGAGTGTAGCAATGTTCGTGGATTTAGTGCCAAGTGTGATTCCTTTCTGGATTTAGTCCCGTAGACCACTGTTCATTGTGTCCACCAAGCACACACTTCTGTTTTATGAAAGCCAATCATTTCTTTTCCTTCCCTTGTAGGTGTCAAGGATATCCAAGTAGCGGCTGCAGCCCCACCTCTGGTCTCACTGCCATGTATCATGGGCGCACTGCCGGCAAAGGGTCCGCCATCCCTGCACATTTTTACCAGCAACCCTCACGACTCCTCATTGTGCACGTCACTCTACCTTCCTGGTCTGGCATCTGCTCCAACCTCTGTGAGGCTCTGCAGAACTTTTTCTCTCTTGCCTGCAGCTTGATGGGCCCCAGCCGCATGTCCCTGTTCAGCTTATACATGGTGCAAAATCAGCACGAGTGCATCCTCCCCTTCGTGGTGAGTGGGACCATATTTCATACGTCTATATTTTGTTCTGAAAATAAATGTGAGACTTCTGGAGTTGGGAATCAGAATGATTACTTACAGCAATAGCCACGCCAGTTCTCCATACCCAATACCCACAGGAGATTTAGGATGTTAGAGAAGAACCCCAAAATTATGAACTCTGAATCTAGAAATTACTTTGATCCCCCTGCCCTACTCCTGCAAAAAATAAGAACAAAAAGGAGGGTGAGAACTTTGGCTCCTTCATCATTTAGGTGAAAACTGACCCTGAGGCTCTGAGGTTTAGCTCCCTTTGAAATGTAAACAATTGGGGAAATAAGTCTTTAAATTTTCACCTGTGTTCCAGTTTCTTCTACTCTGAAAGCCAGACCTGTGAAGAAACGAAAATATTTTCTCTACAGTTCCACGTAGGACTCCTCCCCTTGGGCTTTTAAAAGACAAAGGATAAGCCAGAGGTGGTGCTCTCCCACACGTACACAGCTGCCTCACCTCCTTCTCAAATAAAATCCAAATCTTCCCCTTCTCCTCTTCGTAAGGTTCAGAATGACAGAAATGAGAAAGGTACTCCACAGTGCTAAGTGTAACCCCTTCTTTGAGGCAGCTTTGTACCAGTGTATCCCATTAAATAGACATAAATTCCATTATTTAAGATCTCCAAAGAAGGAAGTGTTCTAAATCTACTGCTAAATTGAATCATTTTTAAGTGCCGTAGTTTCTATTACTGAAAATGGAAAGATAATATGCTTGTTGATATTATAAAGTATAAAACCAATATCCATTGCTTTGTAGTTCTTTTATTAAAATATCAAAACGGGCCATTATGAGTTGGAATCAACTCCATAGCAGTGGGTTGAGTCAGGTTGGGTTGTTGTGAAGGTACTTTAGTCCTAAATCATCTCAAAAGGAGTCATATGGGGAAAGTTTGTGTCAGTGCTCCAACTGGTGGTTTTTTTTTCCTGTGCATTGTGGACTGGGCAGAGATAGAAATGATGGAGAATGGATGAGAATTCAACTGATCCTTCCTACAACTTGAATAGAATTTAGTTCCTGTATTAGTTGTCTATTGTTGTGTAACAAAATATCCCTAAATGTAAAGGCTTAAAACAATAAACATCCACTATCTCACAGTTATAATGGGTCAGAAATTCCTAAGTGATTTAGGTAGTTTTGGGTGTCCTCATAAAGTTTCAGTCAAGATGTCAGCCAGGGCTGTATTCACCTGCCTTGGGAATATTTCTAAGCTGCAATGCAGAGAGGAGGAGCCCAGCTGTGACCCAATCATCTCCATGGATTGAGGAAATGCCTTTGGAAGTTCAGGAAAACCAAAGCAGCTGTTCCACTTTTGCATGTGAAGAAAATTACCCACAGCCAAGAAAATGACCCCGTAGAAAGGATTAGGAGGAATAGCACCTAAATAGATGGAGAGCATGTCCCCATCAGCCAAACTGGAACTCCTCAAAATTCATAGTGAATTGGTTACTGAGAATGGTCCTGCCCTGGTAATGGGGAACGGACTTAGCTTAGCATCATCTAACAAATCACAAATACAAAATCCAAAAGAAGCAAGCTATTTTTCAAATAATTCAACTGTATCCCACCAAAAACAAAGCTCAAGAATACTACAGAAATATAAAAATACCTAGAACCCAACTAGGTAAAATTCACAATGTCTGGCATCCAATCAAAACGTGTCAGATATGCAAATAAGCAGCAAAACATGGTCCATTATTGGGGCGGGGAGGGGATCAATCAAACCCAAGAGCTAGTACAAAAGTTAGAGTTGTATCCACGGATAATAAGAAAGTGTATCATTTGGTTGCACATAGGGCCCCAGGAGTCAGAACTGACTGAGCAGTATTTAACAACAACTTTATAATTGTATTCTCTATGTTCAAAAAGCTAAGTAGATGGATAGAAGATGTTAGAAATCAAATCAAACTCTTAGAATGAATACTCTACTCAATGCTGCACATTTACAATTGATAAATACACTCGATTGGATTAATGGTAGATTAGAAGAATGATTAGCAAACTTGAAGGCACAAAAATCAAAACTACCCAAAATGATGCACAGAAAGAAGAAAATAATTTAAAATATGAATAGAGAATTCATGGAGTGTGGGACAACTTCAGATAACCTATTGTATGTATAATTAGGGCTTCTGAAAGAAAGATGAAGGAGACAGAAAAACTATTTAAAGAAATAATATACCAAAGGATAGGGACAAGGTGGGGGGAGGGGTAGAAGAAGGGAGAACCGATTGCAATGATGGATGCATTCCACCACCACTCTCTCCCATGGGACAAACAACAGAAACGTGGGTGAAGGGAGAAAGCAGTCAGTGTAAAACATGAAAATAATAATAATTTATAAGTTATCAAGTGGTCCCAAGGGTGGGAGGGTGAGAGGGAGGGAAAAAAGTTGATACCAAGGACTCAAATAGTAAGTAAATGTTTAGAAAATGATGGAAACATATATATATAAATATGCTTGAAACATGTATAAATATGCTTGAAACAATTGATGTATGGAATGTTATAAGTGCTGTAAGAGCGAGCCCCCAATAAAATGATTTTTTTTAACGCTGGGGGGGTGGGGTGGGGGTTGGTGGTGGTGTGTGTGTGTGAGAGAGAGAGAGAGAGAATATCTAAAATGATTTTTTTAAAGAAATAATGGCAGATAATTGTCCAATTTGATGAAAACTGTAAAACCACAGATCCTAGAATCTCACTGAATTCCATATGGGGGAAAAGCCACAAATAAAACCACAGCAAGGCGTATTTTATCTGCTAGCATGAAGGAATCCAACAGCTTTTTGTATTTTGATCTTTTCCTTTGTTAGGTTTACATTTCCATTTTGTTAATCCTTTGAAAGAACCAACTTCTTGTCCTGTTGACTCTTTCTATTGTTTTCCTGATTCCTGTTCTGTTTATTTCTGCTCGAATGTTTATTGCCTCCTTTCTTCTGGTGGCTGCTGCATTCTTCCTAAGTGCTGGAGATGTTGGGTTAAGGTGCTGATTTGGGTTTGGATTCTTTCTTATTTTTTGATATGTTCTCTTGCAAAAGTTTTGGTATATTGTATTTTCATCTGAGTCACTGAATTTGTTTATTTTTTAATTAATTTTAATAAGTCATTTTATTGGGGACTCTTACAGCTCTTATAACAATCCATACATCAATTGTATCAAGCACATTTATACATATGTTGCCATCATCATTTCCAAAACATTTTCTTTCTACTTGAGCCTTGGTATCAACTCTTCTTTTTTCCTCCTCCCTCATGAACCCTTGATAATTTATAAATTATTTTTATTTTCATATTTTACACCATCCACTGTCTCCCTTCACCCACATTTCTGTTGTTTGTCCCCGTTGTGATCAATTCCCTCTTCCTCCCCCTTTTCCCCCTACCTTACCATTACCCTCATGATACTACTACTCTCATGATTGATCTTGAGGGGTTTATCTGTTCTGGATTCTGTGTATCAAGAGTTCTTCTCTGTACCAGTGTGCTTGCTCTGGTCTAGCCTGATTTGTAAGGTAGAACTGGAGTCATGATGATGGGGGGTGGGGCAGGGGGAGCATTAAAGAATTAGAGAAAGGTTGTATGTTTCTTTGATGCAATACTACACCCTGGCTAGTTCATCCCTTCCTTGTGACCCTTCTGTGAGGGGATGTCTAATTATCTACAAATGGGCTTTGGGTCTCCATTCCAACCCCCCTCATTCGAATCAAAATGGTTGTTTGTTTTGGGTCTTTTGATGCCTGATACCTTATCCCATAGATCACATGGGTTGGTGTGCTTCCTCCATGTAGACTTTGTTGCTTCCCTGCTAAATGGCTCCTTGTTTACATTCATGCCTTTTAAGACCCCAGACGGTATATCTTGTAATAGCTGGGCACGAGTCAATGAATTTTTTATTTCATTTTTAAATTTCTCCTATTGCCCAATGGTTTTTAAGCAAAGTAGTGATCAAGTTTCATTTATTTGATTTTTCCCCCTTGCCCTTCCTATTTTTGATTTCTAATTTTACAGCATGTGGCCTCAGAAGATGCTTTGTAACATCTCTCTCTCTCTTTTTCATCTCATTTTAAACGTTGTTAAAGGTTGCTTTGTGGCCTAACATAATGTTCCCTTCTGGGGCATGTCGCACGTGCACTGGGAAGAATCTGTATTGTGCTGTTGTTGGGTAGAGCGTTTCAGCTTTTCAGGTGTTGCTAAACGCCTCTACTCAGGTCTAAATTGTGGAGTAAATGGCAGGCTGAAGGAGTCGTTCAACTGCCCTTAGAAATTCAACAATGTGAGCAGAACCTTGTCTCAAACCCATTTAAGGTTCATTAAGCCTGTGAGGTCTTGCACAAGAAATCCAGATATCATACTTGTGTCCAACTATGTAAGGTGCTGGGCAGTCTAGATGTAGCAATTGTCCCAGCTTGTGCTGCTATCAACATTTCGGTGTCTTTATGTTGTCCACAGGGGAGTCAGGCAAAAGATGGGTGATACAGCACTTCTGTTTTGAGTACTGCAGCATAAACATCCAGTCATTGTTAGTCCTTGAAAGAGGCTTATAGACGCTACCAGAGTTCCTGAAAAGTTTCTCCATCTAATGAACTGTTCTGATAATTTTGTAGTTTGTCCTGTTTGGTTCAGTAGAAATACTTCAAAGTGGTGTGTGACCACTTGATACAGACCCAGATGGAATCAGGAGAGGCAGGGAGTTCATTGAATCAGACCCTGAACTACCTCTTCTGAGAACACAAACCAGAGTAAAATAGAAAGTTATCTGGAAGAGCAAGTGAAAATAATCAGGATGGAGGGCTGTTGAGGAGTGAGTCCAGGACCCAAACAAAGGCAAACAGCTCTTTTTACCCTCAAGTGACTGTGCTATGTCTCTCTGGCACTCCTCAGCACATTCGGCCTCAAGTGAGCCCTTGATCGCTTAAGCACTCCATTAAGAAAGGCAGACAACTTTACACTAACAGGCACTGACAAGTAATCAAGAAACATAGAAAACAAGGAACAGTGAGTTCCTCCTTAGTTAAAAGCTCAAGAAGATTGCTAATTATCTTGTATACAACTATAGAACAAGCCAATATTCGTTTAAGGAAAAACATGACCTTAAATTCATTGTCTTTGACCTATATAAATATCTGGCATTTTTCTCTCTGCAGTCAGATCGCAATATAAATGGAGAAAAAAAAGCAGGTGGGAAATGTTACCTGGGAAGACTTGATATATTTTGTCATATTTAATTTTTAGTAATATTAAATCTGAATGTTTATAAGGAATCATTAAGATTCATTTTATAAGCATTGTACCCTTAATATAAAGAAATCTGACCAAAAGTATTTCTCTCCTCAAAACAAGGATTCAAATGTCTTCCCTTCTTTCCGAATTATTTTACCATTATTTTATTTTTTAAATAATTTTATTGGGGGCTCATACAACTCTTATCACAAGCCATACATCCATCCATTGTGTCAAGCACATTTGTACATTTGTTGCCCTCATCATTCTCAAAACATTTGCTTTCTGTTTGAGTCCTTGGTATCAGCTCCTCATTTTTCCCCTCCATCCCTGCTCCCCACTCCCTCATAAACCCTACAATATTCATATATTTTGTCATGTCTTACACTGTCCGACATTTCCCTTTACCCACTTTCTGTTGTCCATCCCCCAGGGAGGGAGTTATATGTAGATCCTTGTAATCTGTTCTCCTTTTCTACCCCACCTTCCCTCCACCCTCCCAGTATCACCACTCTCACCACTGGTCCTGAGGGATTCATCTGTCTTGGATTCCCTGTGTTTCCACTACCTCTCTGTACCAGTGTACATCCTGGTCTAGCCAGATTTGTAAGGTAGAATTGGGATCATGATAGTAGGTAGGAGGAAGCATTTAAGAACTAGAGGAAAGTTTTATGTTTCATTTTTGCTATACTGCACCCTGACTGGCTTGTCTCCTCCCTGAGACCCTTCTAAAAAGGGATGTCCAGTTGCCTACAGATGGGCTTTGGATCCCCACACCACACTCCCTCTCATTCACAGTTATATGATTTTTTGTTCTTTGATGCCTGATACCTGATCCCTTCAACACCTCGTGATCACACCGATGGGTGTGCTTCTTCCATGTGGGCTTTGTTGCTTCTCAGCTAGATGGCTGCTTGTTTACCTTCAAGCCTTTAAGACCCCAGGCGCTATATCTTTCGATAGCCGAACACTATCAGCTTTCTTCACCACATTTGCTTATGCACCCACTTTGTCTTCAGTGATCGTGTTGGGAAGGTGAGCATCATGGAATGCCAGTTTAATAGAACAAAGTGTTATTGCATTGAGGGAGTACTTGAGTGGAGGCCCAATGTCCATCTGCTACCTTAATACTAAACCTATAAGTATATGCACATAGATATATTTCCCCATCATCATATACAAATATATTTACATATGTGCATGCCTCTATTTGGACCTCTATAAATGCCCTTTGCCTCCTAGTTTTTTCCTCTATTTCTTTTTACTTTCCTCTTGTCCCACTATCATGTTCAGCCTTCATTTGGGTTTCAGTAATTCCTCTCGGCTATACACTCTCCTCACCACTGATTTTGGATCACTTGTTGTTCTCTTGTCCCTGGGTTTGTTAATACCACTTCCTTTCCCCCTACTTCCCCCTCTCCCATGTCCTCCTGGGAACCATTGGTCCTTTGTTTTCTCCTCCACATTGTTTATCCAGCCTATTTTATCTAGATAGACCTGCAGAGATAATATGCACAAAAACAAGACAGAGCAAAACAAACAACAATAAAAAACCAATGACAAAGAAATAGAAGAAAAGCCTATAAATAGTTGAAGGTCTGTTTGTTTACCTTTAGGAATGTTTTCTGATGGAGTCTGATGGAGTGCCATGCCCTGGCCCCAAAGTCTATTTTTGGTACTCCCTCTGCTTCCTTTGCTGTTCCGTTGCACGCCCTTAGTGTTTTGCCTCGGTGTGGTGGGGTCAGATCGGGCGCACTTCCCACACTGTGTCCAGTGTTGTCCCCTGTAGGGATATGGGTCATTGAAGGATGTCATGTCTCATCCTGGGGCTGGCCATATTGTACTCTCTGTGCTTTCACTGCTGTGAGCAAGGATATCGTTCTCAAGGCCTGGTGGGCCAGGATGTGCTCCACTCTCTCTTCCTCCCCCTTCATTTGCTCCCATGTGCTCTGATCAGATATGTCCCTCTCCCTGAGCTGTAGCTTCAGTGCTGTCCTCTGAACTAAATTCTTTGTGGGGGGAGGGGTGGCTGTCCACCTATTTGGGATTGGGGCCAGCCACTCAGACCTCTCTACTGGTTCCCTGCTTCATGTGGGTATGTTGCATTCACATCTTGGAGCATTGGGTTGAAGTCTAGTCCCTCTTTCCCTGTGGAGATATAAACAATACCCTCCCCTTGGGTGGGTTAGTGCCCTGTTGCCCCACTATCACAATAGTTTTTGTTTTTAAATCCTTTTATTGAGGGCTCATACAACTCTTTTCTTTGTTTTTTCAAACATTTTATTAGAGGCTCATATAACTCTTATCACAATCCATACATATACATACATCAACTGTATAAAGCACATCTGTACATTCTTTTCCCTAATCATTTTCAAAACATTTGCTCTCCACTTAAGCCCTTTGCATCAGGTCCTCTTTTTTCCCCTCCCTCATGAGCCCTTGATAATTTATAAATTATTATTTTGTCTAGATGCCCATCAGTGGAAGATCAATAAATCTGGGTACTTACACACAATGAATTACTCTCCAGCCTTAAAGAATAGCAATCAAGTTTTGAACCACCTCATAACATGCCTGAGGGCATTATTGCCAATTGAATTAGCCAATCACAAAAGAATAAATATTGTATGAGACCACTATTATTAAAAGTCATGGAAAGATTTTCACACTAAAACATTCTTTGATAGTTACTAGGAAAGGGCATGCTGTGGGGGCAGGGAAGCATGGGCAGGTTGAAACCAGTGCTAATTTGGGTAAAGGGAAGAGGAATGCAATAAGAGGAAGGTTGGCAAGGGAGGCAACAGAGGCCAATACTATTACAGATACAACATTACCATAGGGGTGGTCAATGAGTCGATCCTTGGCTAGACACTCAGGCTGAAAAGGTGTGAGACGGAGAGTATGCCCACAAGTGTGTGTGTGTGTGTGTGTGTGTGTGTGTGTGTGTGTGTGTGTGTTTGACAGAGGATATTTATATGTGTGTATTTACTTTTGCTGAAAATATATCCATGAATGATTAGGGCAAAGAAGGTACAGATGTGCTTTATACAATTGATGTATGTATATGTATGGATTGTGATAAGAGTTGTATGAGCCCCTAATAAAATGTTTAAAATATATATCCATGAATCTGGTAGCGCATACAAGGGGACAAAGGTATGAAAGCTTCTTAGATATAACCAGACACCTTGAGGAAAGAGTTTCAGGCTTGAGGGCTCAGGATCATAGCTCTAGGGGAACTATGGTATGGCATAGTTCACAAAGACAATATTCTACATCCTACTTTGATAAGTAATGTCTGTAGTTTTAAAGTTTATGATCCCCCATCTTAGATGCAACTATTGTTCTCTCCCCATCTGGGTTAAAGAAGAGTTATAAAAATCTAAAGACATATGGGAACAATTAGTCCAGTGGAAACAAGAGCTTCAATGACCCTGAGACCAGGCAATCTAGGTGGTGCCTGGTTACCACTACCAAATGCTCTGAAAAGGATTGCATTAAAAGATCCTGGACAGAGTGGGAAAAAATGTGAAACTAAGCTCAAAATCATGAGACCAGACTTACTAGTTGAATAAAGACTATGAAACTTTACCCAAAGACCACGTTCAGAGGGTTAGGGAAAAGGGAGGAATGCAAACAGGAAACGTGAAGAGGACGTGATAAGTGACTGCACAGGGATTGCAAATAGAGTTGAAGAAATTAGACAAAATGTGTATGGACTGTTGAATGAAAAGCTGATGATCTATAAACCTTCACCTAATTCACAATACAAAAGTTATATAAGGTTGTGGTTACAACATGACATTAGGATTAATTGTGCTATAAATTAAGTACAATGTATATTTACTCATCCTTAATATCTTTTTAGGCTAGGTCGTCTACAGAAACAAATATAGCAATACTGATTTATATATATCTATATATAAGGGTTTTATTTCAAGAAGGCATATATCAACTCAAGTCTGTGAGTCTGATACTAGCCCATAAGTCAGTCCCTCCTCAGACTAATGTAGCTGCAAGCTGGCGATGCAAAAACATGAAGCAAGCAGTCAGAAGATCACAGGCTGATGGGTGCAGAGTCCTCTGGATCCAATGCTGGTGAAAATATGGCAGACGAAAAATAATAATCCATTTTTAAATGGGCAAGTGATATGAACAGATAGCTCAACAAAGATGATGTCCAAACAGCTAGCAAACATATAAAGAAATTCTCACAATCATTAGCCATCCAAGGGATGCAAGTCGAAACAACAGTGAGATACCACCCAACACCAACAAGGACAGCAAAGTTAAAAGAAAATAACAAATGCTGGAGAAATTGGAACCCTCATATCCTGCTGATGGTACTGTAAAAATATAAGCCAATGTGTAAAGTAATATGATGCTACCTCAAACAAGTAGGAAGAAATTCTATATGCTCCAGCAATTCCTCTGCTGAGTACATACCATAAAGAAGTAAGAGCCATCAGACAGACAACCTAAATGCCCATCAGTAGAATGAATAAAGAAACCTATGTACATACACACAATGGAATACTATGTATCACTATAAAACAATAGATAAAACAAAAAGATGAAATAGGATACATGCCTCACACTATACACAAACACATATTTAAATGGATTAAAGATTTAAGTGTGAAAACCAAGCTGTAAAATTTTTAGAAGAAAATTCAAGGGTAATGCAGTCAATGATATCTTTTAACAATGGATTATCTAATATAATAGCAAAAGCAAAATACATCAAAAGGCAAAATAAATAAACAGGATCTCATAAAAATTACAATTTAAAAATTATTAGTTGGGAGTTAATACATATATCTTATCATTCCATAATTCAATCATGTCAAGCAGAATTGTCCAATTGCTACCACATCAGTTTCCAAACGTTCTTTTTGTCCTAGACTCCTTGACATCATCTCCCTTTTAACCTCCCCGCCCTCCAAATTAAAAACTTTTGTACATCAGGAGATTTTACCAAAAAAAGTGAAAAGGCACTCAACTGATTAGGAGACTATCTTCAGAAACCATATATCTACAAAGAACCTAATAAGCAAAATCTGCATAGGACTTCAACAACTTAACAATAAACCAGTCATAAAATAGACAAACTACTTTGATAGACATTTCACCAAGAATGACATTCACCTGGCCACCAAACACATGAAAAAATATTCTACATCATTAACCATCAGGCAGATGCAAATCAAAACCACAAAGAGATACTAGTTCACTCATTTGGATGACTAAGAGTAAAGAAAGAAGGGAAGGAAGGAAGGAAGAAAAATGAGAGGGAGACAGGAAGAAAATAACAAGTGTGAGGATGTGGGGAAACTGGGACCCTTAGTCATCACTGGTGAAAATGCAAAATGATGTATAGCCTTTGTGGAAAACAATGGTCCATATATCTAGAGAGAGAGAGAAAAAAAACTGCCATATGACTCAGCAATTCCACTCCTTGGTATATACATATGCACTTATGTTAATTGCAACACTATTCACAACAGCCAAAGGGTGCAAACAACCTACAAGCTATGGACAGCAGATGAATGAATAAACAAAAGGTGGTAGATACATACTCTTACAATGGAATACTACTCAGCCAGTAAGAGAAATGAAGTCTTAATGCATGCATGCTACATTATGGAGGGAGCTTGAATATATACTGAGTGAAATAAGTCAATTACACAGGCACAAATATTGTATGATCTCACTGATATAAAAAAACAAGAACAGACAAACGTATAGAGACCAAAGTTTATAGTAACCAGTGGTGGGATTCAAATAATTTAACAACCAGTTTGCTGCACTAATAATCATTTTAAGTATAAAAAAAGATATACTAGAAGGTAGTTTATTATTTCATATAATTAATACTTGAAAGAACAATAAAGAGACACACAAAACTAGATTATGAGTTTTGAAATATTAATGAAAATATTAAATAATACTTGACAAAAAACACCTGAGGCTTCTTAATTAGCATCCTCACTTGCAATAGTCTTTGCTTTTATCTGACCATGTGGAATTTATCCTTAGAAGGAGAATCTCATTCCTTTAGAGATAGGTCAATTAGATAATATTTGATATATTAGAAACAGGCAACTTATCTTCTCTGAACATATTATGTTTGTCTTTGGAAAACCACTTTCCACTTCTGCTGAACTTACAGGAATTGTTCTGACAATATTTTTAGCTCTTTGGACACTTCCCAGAATTGCATAATTCTCTCATAATATCTCTTGGTAACTTGGGGCATAACACAAAGCTGAAACAAATGACAAGTCACTCTGGTTGTTGAGCACTTTTCTCTTTACATTTTATGTTTGTTTAGTGAAGTAACAAATGCAAAGGAGTAAAAATGTAGCATTTCATCGAAAATATGAGTTTTATGAAATGAATAAGTGTTACAAGCATAGTTCTGTCTAGTTTTTATGCCCATGGACAGAACGAGCATTGCTGAAGGCACTTAGAACATGCTTTTGCACAGATGAACATTAAAGTAGAGTAAGGGATGTAAATTTGTGATTTCCACATTGGGTTGCTGGGCCACCTTAGAGAGAACCCTGATCACAAGTGTTATTTTAACAACTGGGTCATTGAACTCAACAAAAAATTAGGTATTGGTTCTGCCTAACTAGTTCGAACCGACTGAATCCCACCCCTAGCTGTTACCAGTGTGTGTGGGGTGGGGTGGGGGGAAAGGTAGGTTATAGTTTATAGAACATTCAGTTTCTGATGATGCAAAGGATAAGGTTTCACAGCTGATTAATGCACTTGCCTGTAAAAAATTGAATTGGCCAGGTTGTGTGATAGATCTATTCACAACAATGACAAGAGAGAAAGAGACAGAGAGAGAGGTCTGAGTATGCAATGTACAACCCAAACACCTAAGGAGATTTGGTCCCTTGGTTTGAAGGTTAAGGGTCATGACTTTATAGAATGTCCAGTTAATTGGCCCAATAGCATGTTCAGTACTCCTTTTCTACCTGCTAGGTCATCGCATAGAACCAGAGTCTTGAAAGCTTGCCAGTGGGCATCCAAGGTCCAATTGGCTTCTATGCGCCTGAAGCAACAGAGGAAGGGGAGTCAGGAACAAGAGGAAATGGAATGAAAAGCTGCCCTTTGCCTAAGACCAGAAGAACTAGATGACTACGTTACTAAAGATATTGACCAAAGATTATAAAGAAGAACCCTTCACTAGGAAAGAGTGCTTGCCTTGAGCATTGTGCTTTCTTAAAGCTATCTTAATGGGATTAAATTGGCAGTAGCAACTCCAAAAATTAGATAAGAAATTTATGGAGCAATAGGTTCATGTAAATGAAGGAGGAAATTTTTGGAAAAGGAAGGTGAGAATGTTTGCACAACTCAAAGAATATAATGTATTGCACTGAACTATGCATGTAGAAATTGTTGGATTGTGTGTCCTGCTGAACATTATACATCTCAAAAATAAATTTAAAAAGTTAACAAGCTAAAAAATTTAACAAGCTAAACTATTAGATTATCTAGTTTTAGGAAAAGGGTAGGGGGAAGAGGTATAAATAAGACATGATAAGGAGAAAATAACCACAGATATGTTTGGATGAAATACATTCTTCTCTGTAAAAATATAATTACCAAAAATTATTTCAGAACATACAAGTTTCTAAAATGGTCATGTTCCATAAACAGAATAGAGACATTGTCAAAGAGCTACCCTCCTCATAAGTAAAGCACTGAGATCAAATAGTTTTATAATGAATAATATCAAACTTTTTAAAAGCAGATCATCACCATCTTAAAACTGCTCAATTTAGCACAAAAAGAAAAATCATTCTTACATTACTATTCAGAAATTAGGATTATGGAGAAACTTGTCTGCCACCAGCTTCCCTTCAGTTGAGCTAGATGGTGACATCAATATACGAGAACTTTTTGAATAATGTCATATGCTCATTTAGCAGTAATGTATACTGCATTACTTAGTGAAACACCATCTTCCAAATGTTGCTACCAAAAATCTATTATAAATGAAAGAATCCCATTGATCTTAGTGTAATGATATTGAAAAAGTATTGATGAAACTACCATTTGTCAAGTTGGTTGCTGTATTAAAGACGTCTACACTGTTATCTGGAATCATATTAAAATCTTTTTCTCCTTACTCCAAAAATATCCCCTGAAATCTGAAAGTCGGCCTGCCTGCCTGAGAGGGGTGTAAATGGTTGTCGAGCAGGAAGAATGTGACCAGCATCACTACATTGTCTGTGTAGAAACTGTGTGGTACTGTGGATGCTCTCAACAAAATGAAAGGAGAAAAATCTCCCCTTTCCAGAAAAAGGAAAGAGAAAAAGCATTATTATCTATATTATCATTATTATTATTATAAACAGCATAATATTGATATCAACCCTCCCTTGGCACCATTTTTAAAACTTAGGGAAAATCTAAAGTTAAATTATTTTTTTAATGAACTGAGCAAATAGTAGGGAAGATGTGAGTTATTATCTTGTGGTAGAGATGATCTTTGTAAATATGATAATAAAAGCAGGAAAGTATACAGGGAAAAGATGAGTAGATTTGACTACATAAAAATTAATATTTTTGTAAAATGGAAAGGACTATAAGTAAAGTGAAGGACAAAAGAAAAACTTTAAGAAATAGTCACAACATATACAAGGGAGTACCTCCCAAAAACGTCAAAAAGCTCTGCTGGAGGAACTTTCATAGTACCCATTTTTTGTGTGCGTGCACCCAGTGGTGTTGATCACCTGGGAAGGTTCTCTAGGGTCACAGTGACTTTTACCCTGAAAGCAGTTACACTTGAACCTGTTTTTGTGATGGCCGATTGAGAAGAACAGCGTGTGACTGTGAAATTTTGTTTCCTGTTGGGATGGGTGGGGGAAATGGGGAGAAATGCCACAGAAACTGTTGTGATGTTGAACACAACTTACAAGGACAGTGCTATAGGAAAAACTCAAGTGTACGAGTGGTTGTCTTGTTTCAAAAGAGGTGAAATGTAGACGGGTAACAACCTCGTTCTGATTATCTGTCAACTTCCCCAATAGATGAAAATGTCAACAAAGTAAGTGGTCTTGTGCTCGAAAACTGACGTGGAACATTGAAGACGGGGAAGTTATCTGGACTGTTCTGAAGCTTAGGTCAGCGAATTTTAATAGGAGATTTGGGAATGAGACGGGGCACTGTGAAATTTGTGCTTCGGGTTCTGACTGACCAGGAAACATGCCATTCTTTGAAAAAACAGCTCTTAAACGACCCAGACTTTTTTTCCAAGGTCATTACTGATGACAAGACATGGGGCTTTTCTTACGACCCTGAAATCAAGCATCAGTCAAGCCAGTGGAAGATGCCATCATCGCCTTGCCCACCAAAAGCTTGTCAAGTGAAATCAAAGATCAAGACAATACTCATTTGTTTTTTCATGTGAGGGGCATAATGCATTTGGAGTTTGTTCCACTGGGTCAGACTGTTAATCAAACTTTCTACTTAGAGGTTCTGAAAAGATTATGTAACAATGTGAGACCAAAAAAAGGCCTGATTTGTGGCAGACAAGGGACTGAGTTTGCCACCAGACAATGCAACTGCTCATGCAGCCATCTCAGTGTGCCAGTTTTTAGCAAAAAAACAGCATGCCTCTCTTGTTTCACGTACCTTACTTACCTAATCTCACTCCACGCAACTTCTTTTTGTTTCCTCAAATGAAGAGGGGAATGAAAGGACAGCAATTTCACTCCGTAGAAGAGTTGAAGAAAAAAACAAGAGAGGGGCTGTCAGCCATCCAAATAGATGAGTTTGAATGATTCCAAGAATGGAAATCACAGATTTGACAAATGCATTAAGTGCAATGGAGAGTACTTTGAAGGTGATAAGGCTGTTTTGTAATATATATATATAGCTTTGGAAAAAATTGCCATGTTTTTGAGGGTAGTACCCCCTCATATGATTACCATGAAATTAATATTGTTAATATGTAGAGGGTGCCTATAACTAAATAGGCAAATATCTAACACAACTTTCTGCTACATAATAACATACTTGCTAGCTAGCATACAAACTTTTCTTTTTAATGAAGAGGTGATATCTTAAAAAATTAGAGGATATCTCTGGGTACCAAAGAAGGAGAAACCTGGAAATAAATTGCAATATTAAACAGATGTAAAAGTCATGTCTTTTCTTGCTGATCTTAGCCTTGTGTTTCTAGGGAGTAGGAAATAAGGTCCTGGGCTCACTTACGGAAAAGAGTCGCAACTACCACTTGGCAAAAGTTAAGACCTGTCAAAATGATATACTCTCAGTAAAAAGATGAAATCCAGTGAATTCATCCACTGGTAAAAGCAGCTGGCTATAAAATTTGTTAACTGATCTGAGCTGAGTGGAAATGAAAAGGAAATTGCTGCTAAGAAACTTACATGTGGGTTTGGAATCTAATTTTTACCTGTTCACTTGGTAAACCCTAAATTAAAGTTTAAAATGATCCTGGGTTAATAGTACTGTAAGGCATTTGACTCAAGAAAACTACACATTCTTTCTGAAGATATTCACATTCAGATATTACAGAATTCCACATATGAAGACCAGCTAAGCATAAGGCTATAGCCCCAAACCAAAATCAATGCAAAATTAAGCACCATGGGTGTGGTCAGCAGAAACAACAACAACAGGATTATAACATCAACGGCTTTAAGAAGACAGCAACTTGGGCAACTGACTGAAGAGATCCATATTTGTACCCTCCCTCCATTCCAAAGAACAGTGACACAACAGAATATGGAAATGACTGCATAATATCATTAATATCACACTGAAGTAAAATTTTGCTGAAGATCATGTAACAACAATTGCAGCAATACATCGACAAATAGGTGCTAGAAATTTAAGCAGCAGATGCAGAAAAGGACCTGGAATAAGGGATGTCGATACTAATGTCAGATGGATCTTGGCTTGCAGCAGAGAATATGAAAAATGTCTTGTGTTTTATTGATTCTGAAAAAGCACCAGACTGTGAATCATAAACTATAGACAACATTGAGAAGAATGAGAATTCCAGGGACACTTCGTTGTGCTCATAGGAAACATGTACATGAAGCAGGAGACAGTCTTTCTAATACAAGGGACTACTGCATGGTTTAAAATCAGGAAAGGTGTACATCAGGGTTGTATCCTCTCACCATACTTATTCAGTCTGTGTGCTGAACAAAGAATTGGAGAAGCTGGACTGTATGAAGAAGAATGTGGTATCAGGATTGAAGGAAGGCTTATTAACAACCTTTGATATGCAGATGATATATCAAAGTAAGCCTTGCTTGAATATAAAGGTTGACAGCCTTCAGTATAGATTAAAATTCAGGGTAAGGAAAACCAAAACCCTCACAATTGGACCAACATATAACATTATGATAGATGGAGAAAAGATTGAAGTTGTCAAGGATTCCATCTTGCTTGAATGCACAATTAATGCTCATGGAACCAGGAGATAAGAAATCAAATGGCATATTGCATTGGGCAAATGTGCTGCATGCAACCTTTTAAAAATGTTTAATATCAATGATGTCATTCTGAAGACTGATGCAAACCATGGTATTTTTAGTCACTTCATATGAATGTGAAAGTTGAACAATTAATAGAGAAGACCAAAGAAAAATTGATGCGTTTGAATTATGGTGCTGGCAAGGTATATTGAGATTATCATGGACTGACAGAAGAACAAACAAATCTGTCTTGGATGAAGGAAAATACTCTTTAGAAGAGAGGATGAAGGTACTTTGTCTCATGTGTTTGGGACAAGTTATCAGGAGAGACCCCTTTATCTGGAAAGGGACATGATGCTTGGTAAAGTAGAGGGGGGAGTGAAAAAGAGGCGCACCCTCGATGAGATGGACTGACCAAGAGTCAGTCATTCTAACTGAATAGGGAAGATTTATGGTTTAAAACCAAGGAAAATGTGCATCAGGGTTGTATCTTTTCACTATACTTTTCCCATCTGTATGCAGAGCAAATGATCGAAGAAGAATGAAGTGTTAGGATTTGAGAAAGGTTTATGAATAGCTTTCAATATGCAGATGACACAACTTTGCTTGGTGAAAGTGAGGCGGACTTGAAGTACTTGCTGAAGAAAATCCAGGCCTGCAGCCTTCAGGATGGATTGCTACTCAAAGACAGCTTGGACCATAAGATTGTAGTGAGATGGAAGAAGGCAGAGCAAGAAACCAAGGACATGTTCTTCAGTGATCATGGAGTTACTATGCTGGTACTAGATTGGGTAGAAGTAGACTTCTATGTTATTTAAGTTGCATCTACCTTGGAAGATTTAGTACTCACACTGAACCTGAAGATAACTGTTTCAATGCCATTAAATATATATCTACTTTCTTCTGAATAGAGTTTTAGGAGGAACCAACAATAATAGTGTATTTGTCAATTTTGTCAACAAATTACAATGCTTTTCTACTTTAAAATTTTCTGAAATGAGACAGTTTTGCATGAGAAAAAATAAACAAAGTATTTTAATTTTGAAAATGAAAATCCTAACATGAAGAAAAATCAGATAGAAAGCCTATTGATGTATTTGCCAGGGGTAGAATAAAAATCTTTAAGAAAAGAAGATGCACTTCTAACAAGATTTGAAAATATTGTCTACCGTATATACTCATGTATCATTGTTGATACCTTATTTTTTTTGTTGAACCTATTTTCCACTTACTTTGCTGGTTTACTAATGTTAAATGACTTGTTGTCCTTTATTTATGTTTTTTATTTAAAATAAATATTTAAATACATTACCCCACTGATGTCTCAATTTTTAGTAATTTTATTTTCATTTGTTTTGATTATTGAAACTCACCAATAGCTTCTGCCTTTTCCACCCTGCTTCAGCTGGCAAGGTTCACTTCCTGCAGGACATCCCTAAGGAGAGGCCACATGGGCTTACCCTGATGCAGCCCTGGGTGCTGGAGAAGCTTTGTGGAGACCCTTGCCAGCACTAAGATGCTTACACTGCCCCTGGATTCTAAGACTTTTTCTACCCACTGGCCTGTGATCCTCCTGCATTCAGCGTCATTGTGTGTTTTATGCGTTTGAGGAGGACTTTGTAGATTGGTGTCGGATATATGGGCTAAGTTGGACTTACGGGCTTGGACTGGGCTGGGTTGGGATGCTTTCTGAATGTACACTTACCCTAGATATAAAACTCTCTATTATACATATATGAGTTTCTGTGGATTTGTTTCTCTAGTCTTTCTAGAATAATACAATGTATTAAAAACTTCCACTCATCAAACAAAGAACAATTCAAAACATTGTACATGTAAATGACTTTCACTACTGCTAAAGTAAGTTACCTTTATGATAGATTGTTTAAAATAATTTTATTGCTGGCTATATTATTTTTGATAATGCTGAAGGAATTTGAAATTTTATTGACATCCTATCTCATATTTATGAAAACACTTTCTCAGCACTATAATAAAAACTAGGAATTGGATCAGTGCTAAATGTTGAGTCATTCTTGCAATAAGATATCTGAAGTAAAAAAAAAAATCTAGACCGTCCCATGTCAGTAAGAGTTGCATTTCCAGTTTATGTTTATGCTTAAAGCCAGCAATTATCAAAGTTGTTAGTATATGTTGTTTTGGTCAGTTGTATATAAGCAATATTATAATAACAACTCAATCTACAATATACTTTTACTCTGTAGAACCTGTAGTCATGGGAAGATTCAATTTTCAAATTGTGTTGGTCTGGGTTGTCTAGAGAAACAGTTCATAGACACTCATATGTATATAAGAAAGAGCTTTATAAAGAACAATTGTATATTAAGAAAACATCCCAGGCTAGTTCAGATCAAGTTCATAAGTCCAATATTAGCCCATGTGTCCAATACCAGTCTATAAATTCCTCTTCAGACTCACACAACACATAAAATGATGCTGAATACAGGAAAATCACAGGCCAGTGGGTGGAAAGTCTTGTGGATCCAGTGGTGATAGAAGCATCTCAGCGCTGGTGTGGGGGTCTCCACGTGGCTCCGTCAGCATAGCTCCATCTGTCTTGTCAACAGGAATGCCTCACGGGGAGAGTGTGTCTGGCCTCCATTGAGCATTTATCTCCATGGAACCTCCAAATGAGGTCATCAAGGTGTGATCTGATTGACAGGCTAGGTGCCACCCCTTCACTCTTTTTAACAAGTTAACATTGAAATTATGTAACAACCACAGCAATCTAGAGATTTTTTTTTCTAGAGACATCTGAGAGGATGCTCAATAAAAGATTGCCAGGCATAAAATTCTACTGACTAAAGATAAAATTCTTTGGGGAAAAAATGAAATGGAAACCGGAGTTCAAGGAGTAAAAGGATCATTATAAATGTCATCTATTGAAAGAAAAGAGCTTGTTCATGTCTGTTTTACTTGAATGTTGTTCAGTATCAAATCACAAGGTATTTAGATTCCATTGGATTCTGTTTAAAGAATGTCATAGTTTTATTTTAAAATGTTGGTATTTATAATATGTTGGAGGCTGAAACCTTAGCAACTACTCATACTTAGGAGAGAAAATACTTTATATGTCTACTTAAAATATATAAAAGAATATATAATTTTTCATAATATTCTTAGGGGGTGCATGAAAAGACATGCTTCAAGGCCACTTGTCTATATTTATGGTCTGATTTGCGCTCTCTCTCTTGCTCTTTTTTTTTGAGTGGTTTTATCTTCCTATCTAGATTTCAAGTGTATCTTATGTATAAAAATTATGTCCTATTTCTTGTAATTTCCTTAGAGATTTTAGAAGAGCAAAGTAAGCAGCTATGGAGTTGAGTGGGGCAGGTATCGACTTAAGCAGTCTGTGTTCCCTGACAATATTGTAGCTCATGCATTTCTGTGCTTTGCCAATATTGCTAAGTTATGTTCTTTCATCAGGAAGGGTTCCACGCCCCAAAATATAATTCTTTCCCACTCCTCACCTGCTGTTGATACTTGGAATGCCTACAAATAGTGCCAAAAATATTTATCTCAAAATTTTATTCAAAACCTGTATCCCTGAGAGAAGTAGCATTAAACTAGAATCAGATTGTATTTGATTACTTCCTAAGAAAAAGTTTTCCTAAAAGAAGATGAGATCTGTTGCCTGATCAACCATATCAAAATCTTTGCTTCTGGAATGAAACAGGAAGTACCCTCTTGAACTTTAGGCTGGGATGCCCTAATGGGAAAAGAAGCAGACAATCACTATTCCAAGGTTAGGGAATTTAGTGGTCCATGGTCTTAGTTTGGGTGGCTACAAACCTTTTGTTCTGAGGAGCCCAGGGAATGGTGACATGGGACTAACATATATTTGCTGTTTTGACTAACTCTCTACCTTTATGTGACATATGTTAGTCCTCCAGGCATGGTTCTTTCATAAATAAGTAGTACTGAAAATATTGCAATATATCCAACTCTCTATGGCATGTGTAACAAGTGTCTAGTCACCCACTATTCATGTCTACTAAGAAGTCCTACACATGTATAACAAACAGTTACTCAATTGTTTGTTACTCAACAGTGCTTTATTGACTAAAACAATGTTTCTATCAATAGAAATTATAGTAAGCCCCATCAGAATGGTTTATGAGGTACTAAAATAAGATGACCATGATGTCTCTAAAAATAATAACCAGGGACTTACAGAAACCATAGTCATATGAACGAATTTAGAGTTCTAACTTTATGATAGCCCTAATATAAGAAAAAAAATGTTCTTATGACATAGCCCTGCCTGGTATTCACCGACATAAAGAGATCACTGAAGGCATGGGCACCATAGCAAAGTGTGGTGAAGAAATCAAATGGTGCCCAGCTATCATGAAAAATAGTGTCTGGGAAATGGGTGCATAAGCAAATGTGGTGAAGAAAGCTGATGGTGCCCGGCTATCAAAAGAGATAGTGTCTGGGGTCTTAAAGGCTTGAAGGTGAACAAGCGGCCATCTAGCTCAGAAGCAAAAAAACCCACATGGAAGAAGCACACCGGCCAGTGTGATCACGAGGTGCCAAAGGGACCAGGTATAAAGGCATCATGAAAAAAAAAAGATATATGTGTGTATATGTATATATGTGTGTGTGTCTATATATGTATATATATATGTATACCATATTGAATGAAGGGGGAAGTGCAGAGTGGAGACCCAAGGCCCAAGTGTTGGCCAATGGAGATCCCCTCACAGAGGGGTTCAGGAGAGGAGATGGGTCAATGAGGGTGCGAGGTAGTACCGATGAGGAACACAGCTTTCCCCCGGGTCCTGGATGCTTCCTCTCCCCAACTACCATGATCCAAATTCTACCTTGCAGGGCTAGATAGGGCAGAAGTTGTACACTGGTGCATATGGGGGCTGGAGGCACAGGGAATCCAGGGTGGATGATACCTTCAGGACCAGGGGTGGGGGGGCGATGCTGGGAGAGCAGAGGGCGAGTGGGTTGGAAAGGGGGAACTAATTACAGGGGTCCACGTGTAACCTCACTGAGAGATGGACGGCAGAGAAGGGGGGGAAGGGAGACTCCGGATAGGGCAAGATATGACAAAATAACGATGTATAAATTACCAAGGGCACATTGGGAGGGGGGAGCGGGGAGGGAGGGGAAAAAAAAGAGGACCTGATGCAAAGGGCTTAAGTGGAGAGCGGATGCTTTGAGAATGATTGGGGCGGGGAATGTATGGATGTGCTTTATACAATTGATCTATGTATATGTATGGATTGTAATAAGAGTTGTGTGAGTCCCTATAAAATGTAAAAAAAGAAAAAAATGTAAAAAAAAATAGTTTCTGGGGTCTCAAAACAAGCACTTGTCTAAGTAAGGAATCACAAGTCCATATGGAAGAAGCACACCAGGCTTTGTGATCCAGGATTGTAAACAGTAAGATCCAAATCCAAAGAAGAGAACAGAACCAGTGCCTAAATTCTAAGGACCCAGTTCACAAAAAGCTAAGGATGATAATAGTAGTCCAAGTTCATTTAGAGAGTCCCTATGTGAATTGAGTCCAAGTTGAATCCCCAATGTCCATAGACTAGGAAGGTTAGCAGCCCTAATAACAGACAAAGAACATTGCACAGTGGGTTTTAGCAGCATTGTATATGCTGAAATATAACACCTTGTCATTTAATCACCCTCTGAACCCAATGTAAATTTATTCTAAAATTCTAATATTCTCTACTTTCTCTTCGATTGAAGTCTTTCTCTGTTTTATATGGTCATTGTTACTGAGGTCCTGGTTTTGTATGTTTATCTGCATAGGGAAACCAGGATGGGTGGATGTATGAAGACAGTAGCTGGGTTAATGACTGGTATAATGGTTATGCATTAGTCTGCCAACCACTCAGTCAGCAGATTGAAACCGCCAGACCGTCTGTAAGGGGAAAAGGAAGTTTTCTACTCCTGGAAAGGGTTACAGTCTCAGAAACCCACAGAGGCACTCTGTCTTATGAGTGGGCATCGACTCAATGGCAGTGAGTTTGGCTTTTTTTTTTTTTTTTTTGTAGTTCAGGGGCACAGAAGATTGAGGTGGGGAAATAGGGAGTCAACATCAATGGATACAAGAAGGAAGAAAAGGTTCCAAAGTTGACTGTAGCAATGATTGAACTACTGAAGTGTGTGGTATGTTGATTATAGCTCAGTAAAATAAATAAGTAAATGAAAAAAGATGGAAAGAATACAGTCACTGTACCAAAATTAACTAGTCAATATTCTGCCATTTCAAGAGTACCCAAAAAATTTTGCTTCTGAGAAAACAGCTTCTTGAATAGAGAAGTCCCCAGTGTCTTGACTTAGTGAGAAATATAGGGGACTCTCAAGGCCACCAGTTTAGACGCCAGCCAAAAGTAATACTAAGCAGTCAGGGGCTGCACCTTCCTTTGGGTGAATGACTATGTAAATGGAAACTTCCTGTTCAGCTTCCAATAACTCCACATAATCAAACTCGTTTGAGCTGCTAATTTTCATTTGTCTAATGTAGTAGAAGTTTTAATTCAGTGCGTAGAACCATTAAGTAGATATTGGTCAACGAGATCTTCAGGAAGGGAAGGCATTCCTGAGGAGTAATTGATAATGAGGTGAGTCTGCCAGCTACTCTGAAACATGGGTCACTGAAAATTTGTATCTTTGATTCCTTTTTCTCTGCAGCAAGTGAAAGGGAACTTTGCTAGGTTGCAGACCTGCATCTCAGAGCTACGCATGGTACAGACAGAAGGTTGTTTCCGACCACAGAACACTTCTCTGAAACTGGCAGTAGAGGACGGACTTCAGCAGTTCAAACAGTACAGCAGACATATGCCCACACGTGCAGCTCTGACCTACACTGCCCTGGAGGTAAGAGGTACTGCCGTTCAGGACTTCAAGCCAGCTTCCTAATTCACGACACATAGGTGCTTCAGTAGGAGCCCTTGTGGTGTAGTGGGTTACTCATTCGGCTGCTAATGACAAGGTCAGCTGTTCAAAACTACTAACCTCTCCAAGGGAGACAGAGGAGGCTTTCCACGTGCCTAAGGAATTAGTCTTGGAAATCTACAGAGGCAATTCTACCCTGCCCTATAAGGTCACTCTGAGTCAGAATTGACTCAATGGCAGTTCCTGCTTCATTATTTATCAGCCATCTATTGTTTTCTGATTCATACACAATGAGTAAAATTCCTGAACACAATGAGTGTTCAGTTCCCTCAAGGCAGAGGACATGTTTCTTTTTCTCATAACCTGTGCAGTTCTTAGTATATGGACTTAAGTAGATTATTAGTAAAAACTGAAATAAAAATAAAATTTGCATATGCCATCTGCCTCTAGATTTTGGTGTTTGTATTTATATTTACTCAGATACCCTTTAGAATTTACAGATGCTCTTAGTAAAATCATGGCAATCTCAAAAATAAACAAGTCAGAACACTATTAACAGCTGGTTATGCAGGCTTGGGGAGAAAGTGCAAGGCTTCCTACTCGCATGAAGAGTTACAGTCTCTGAACCTACCAGGGCAGTAACTCCCCTGTCCTATAGGGTCTCTGAGTCAGAATCGATTCCATGGCCGTGAGTTTGTTTGAGTTTATGCAGGCTCAAGCGACAACTTTAAAATTAGCCAGTGCATCATTACCTAGTAAATCAGTGTTCCAATCAACTACGATTTGAAGTGCTATATTTTATAATTTTATCAAGAACCATGGACAAAGAAAAGAAGCCCTGGTGGTGTAGTGGGTTACATATTGAGCTGCTAACTGCCAGGTTAGTAGTTTGAACCCAACATTAATTCTGCAGGAAAAAAATGAGGCTCTCTGACCCTATAAAAATTTACAGCCTCAAAAATTCACAGAGGCAGTTGTCCTCTGCCCTCATTGCTAAGTCAGAATCCACTTGATGGCAGGAGTGCTGAACAAAACTTTTTGATTGGCTGCTGACTATGTCAGAACATGCAAACCTTATCAAAGAATAGTATGTACTCAAAGGTTTTCAAAGCTTATGTGGCAGTTGCATAATCTCCTGTCAACTTGAGCAAAGAGGTGGAATCTAGCATGTCAATGAGGCCTCTGTGTGGGCAATGGCCTTCTCCTAGGATTCTGTGAACTCCTGTCTTCCTCCCTGGGGGTGGGACACCTACTCTCTGCTTGACATTCCTATTGACAAGCCACATTGATGGAGCCAGAGCCTTGGAGCTGGAGGACCCACGTGGAGACCCACACTAATGCTGAGATGCTTCCACCGCCTCTGGATCCACTGGCCTGTGATCTTCCTGCATTCAGCATCATTGCATGTGTTGTGTAAGTCTGAAGAGGAATTAATAGACTGGTATTGGATATATGAGCTAATATTGGACTTATGGACTTGATCTGAACTGGGCTGCAATGTTTTCTTAATATGCAGTGCTCTTTGATATAAAGTTCTCTCTTACATACATATAAGTCTCCTGTGTTTGTTTCTCTAGTCTATCCAGATTAACACAGCTTAAATAGGAATCTTGCTAAAACAATCACAAGATCAATAGGCTATGATTGCAAGACCTCTGGAGTATTAGAAATAGGCACATTCTCATTAGTCTTGTGTTGTTTCCTTTTTTTTCCAAAGTTTAATGTGTTTTGATAGCATGCTTACAGGAACAGTACAACCACAAAAACATGCGCTTGCATATGCGGCAACTTAGGAAAGTATAGTAAATAGATGGAATCTATTGCATTATAAAAATGCTACAAACATCATTTAGTTGCCATCAGTAAGAAATTTACTTTCTTTTATGTTTGCTTTTTTTTTAGCGCTTTAACTTTTATTATTTTAAACTTAATTTATTCCCGAGCCATGAGTTTTTGCTTCTTCAGTTTCTTCTGGGAAATCTTTTTCTTCTGTGCAACCTCCTCTTCTGGTTTGGGAACGATCTGTTCCTTCTCAGTCAGGATCATGCCAGTGAGGCAGGGGGAGCTCATGTGTGGGTTCATCCGACCATGAGCTCTGTAAGTCCAGCGGCGCATCTTGGGGGCTTTGTTCACCTGGATGTGCTCAATGACCAGAGAATCCACATCTAAACCCTTAAGTTCAGCATTACTCTCTGCATTTTTAAGCATGTGAAGCAAAAATTCAGCACTCTTTTTGGGCCACCGACCCTGGGTCCAACCCCATTGCTTGGCCTGGGCACACCTGCCAACACCACCATTGTACCGTCAGAAAGGCACACATTGCTTCTTCAGAGTGACGTCTTTCAAGTATTTGGTGGCTTTCCGGATGTGCATGCCTTTGATGGCCTGGGCAGTTTCACGGGTGTTCTTGAAGTGGACCCGGACGTTCGACCCTCTTGATTTGCAGGATTTTGTAGGGTTTTCTGGGTCGAGTGAGTAGCGAACCATCTTGGCAGGTCACCCAACGTGCCGCCTTCGCTGGTCGCTCTTATGTTTGCTTTTTAATCCAAAGGCTGAAATTGTCCAGGAATTTTTTCAAGTTTTATTAATATTGTTATAAAGTTGAATTGCTGAAATGTGTTCACTGAAACATTTTGACTTGTGTTAATGCTATGTTCCTGAATTTATATTTTAAAAAAATCCTGCAAATGAAAATTTAAAAAACTGCCAATACCTAGTTTCTGTCCCCTATTTTTCCATTCACAATCCTATACTTAGTTAGGTACCTTTTGACCCCTTAAGGGGGGGGGGTGTATTGGACAGGGTTCTCTAGAGAGACAAACCAGATTGCTAGTAATTATATATAAATATATTTGTAAATATGGATATATAATTCAATAAATAAACCGTTAAATAATATACAGATAGATAATACAAGAAATTAACAGTTAAGTTATAAAGCAGTGAGACACTAACAGTCCTTCAAGTTTTTTGAGAGCTGCCAGTTACTAGTCCCCTTCTGTAGAGAGAGCTGGGCTATATATACCCAGGCAGCAAACTGCAGGGCAGGTCCCCAACTCTCATCAACTGTCAGTCCCCAGCTCCAGAGATGAACATTCCAATCGTGTGGGCTTAAAGGGACCTCAACTTACAGCGACACAGTCCACAGGCTAGGCATCCCACAGGTAGTGTACCCCTTTAAACTGAGGCACAGAACAAGCAAGCCATTTATCCCTCTGCCCTTCAGTTAATCCTACTTGTGTTTATCGGCCAGGCTGGCACAATAAACTATAGCAATCCACCCCTTGCCAGCCTGGCACCTGTACACAATTCTTTACCAATACATACTTATATAATTTCCAGATATTAATGAAATCACACTTATATTTATCATCAATCATCTATCATACATATAGATGAAAACACACTGAGTCATATCTGATATAACATACTTGAACAAAGGAAATATATGCAATGATCACATACAAAGAAAATACATTGACAATTACAAGCCTCGCTTTTGCAATTTATCACGTGGTCGTAATTGATAGGTAGAACTGCCTTCTACTGCTACCCATTCTGTATTACCTTTGCCCTCAGCAAGCACCTCAGCTGGCTGTGGTTTTTGGCCTAGTGGGGTGACCCAGACCTTCATTCCTGAGGGGTCTGGGTCATTATAAGTCCTGTTAGGATTGGGTTGCTGCAACTTACCATTTACTTTAATAACAGGGCATGGTAACACTAAGAGTCAGCCTGTGGGATCTCCTGGATTCCAGACATATTCTTCTATACATCCATTATGTAGTACCAGTCCAATTTCTCCTTGGTAATCAGGATCAATCACACCACTTAGTACGGTGACACTCTTCCTGACCTGTTGATCCAAAGGCATGAGAAGTCCCAAGTGGCCAGGGGGCATTCTCAGCTGCCAGTTCAGTGGAATCCGTGCTGTGTTTCCAGGTGGGAGAGTTCCTTTCTTCGGGACCAGGACCTCCAGGCCTGAGGAGCACAGGGTTGCTGGGACAGGAAGCAAAAATGCTGCAAGGGGATCACTAGGAGTAATAGTGAGTGGTGCCACTCCAGCTTCCACCCCTTGGTTCCTGGACCCATGAATTCTGGCTATTGGAGACACAGCACCATATTATTGGCCGCTGGTTTAGAGCGTATACAGCTTCCTGGAGAACATTGCCCCAGCCCCGCAAGCTGTTGCCACTTAGTTGGCGCCGTAATTGTGTCTTTAGGAGTCCATTCCATCGTTCTATCAAGCCGGCAGCTTCAGGATGATGAGGAACATGATACGACCAGTGGATTCCATGGGAATGGGCCCACTGCCGCACTGTATTTTCTGTGAAGTGCGTTCCTTGATCTGAAGCAATGCTATGTGGGATGCCATGCCGGTGGATGAGGCATTCTGTAAGTCCACAAATAGTCGTTTTGGCAGAAGCATCACGTGCAGGGAAGGCAAATCCATATCCAGAGTAGATGTCTATTCCAGTAAGAACAAAATGCTGTCCCCTCCATGATGGAAGTGGTCCTATGTAATCAACCTGCCACCAAGTTGCTGGTTGATCTCCCCGAGGAATGGTCCCATATCTTGGACTTAATGTTGGTTTCGGTTGCTGGCAAATGGGGCACTCAGCAGTGGCAGTGGCCAAGTCAGCCTTGGTAAGTGGAAGTCCATGTTGCTGCACTCATTCATAACCTGAATCCTTGTCGCCATGTCCACTTTGTTCATGTGCCCATTGGGCGATAACAGGAGTGGCAGAGGAAAGAGGAGGACCAGTCTCCACAGTGTGTGTCATCTTATCCACTTGATTATTAAAATCCTCCTCTTCAGAGGTAATCCTTTGGTGAGCATTCACGTGAGATACAATTAACTTTACTTTCTTGGCCCATTCAGAGAGGTCTATCCACATACCTCTTCCCCACACCTCCTTGTCACCAATTTTCCAATCATGGTCCTTCCAATTCCTTGACCATCCAGCCAAGCCATTAGCCACAGCCCATGAATCAGTATATAATCTCACATCTGGCCATTTTTCCTTATATGCAAACTGAACGGCCAGGTGCACTGCTCGAAGTTCTGCCCATTGGGAAGATTTCCCTTCACCACTGTCTTTAGGGAGATCCCAGAAAGGGGCTGTAGTGCTGCTGCTGTCCACTTACGAGTGGCACCTGCATATCATGCAGAGCCATCCGTAAACCAAGCATGACTTTTTTGGTCTTCACTTAAAGTATGGGGGAGAACTATCAATAGGGGGGGGTAGAAAAAGGGAACCGATTACAGGGATCTACATATAACCTCCTCCCTGGTGAACAGACAACAGAAGAGTGGATGAAGGGAGACATCAAACAGTGAAAGATATGACAAAATAATAACTTATAAATTATCAAGGGTTCATGAGGGAGCGGGGAGTGGGGAGGGAGGGGGGAAGATGAGAAGCTGATGCCAGGGGTTTAAGTCGAGCAAATGTTTTGAGAATATGAGGGTAACAAATGTACAAATGTGCTTTACACAATTGATGTATGTATGGATTGTGATAAAAGTTGTATAAGCACACAATAAAATTATTGTATAAAAAACTATCAATAGGATTTGTTTTGCTTTGTTTTGTAGGAGTGAAATGTTTCCCATCATAGTGGATTCTTGAGCACATATGGGACCAGTTAGCTGAGTATCTTTTGGCATATGCATGATTCATATAGGTTGGTGTCTCCAAAAAAGCCAACCAGAAAGGCCTCACTTGCTTCCTGCCAAGCACTAATTGCTGCACTCCAGATGCACAGATCTGTTTTGAAGTTCTGAGCAATTTCTCACCGCAGACGCTGGAAGGGAAGTTTTCAAGCCAGAAGTTGATGGACTTAGGATGCCTAAATTTCCTGACGTGCCTCAGGCCTGTAACGATGAGGTTTGTGTCTCCCCCGAACCCCGTCCAGTAGAGGGCGCGCTCTTGCAAGCGGATTTTGTGAGCAGCTGCTTCCTGAGTACTTTTCCACAGGTTGAATTGCAGGCTTTGTATTGGACAGCCGCCTTCTCTTTCAGCTGGAGTTTGGTGAGCTAGAGGGAAAGGCAGCGAACGCGACTGAAAAATGCATCAGTTGTATTATTTTCTGAAAGAATCTATTTCAAGTGTTTCCGTGAAACCTATCAACTAGATAGTTGGGTGAAACCAGTTAAGCTACTTTTAAAGTTTAGTTATAGTTTAAGGCATAACTATAAGCTTTAAAAATTATAACTATACCATAGTCCCACAAATAACACACCCATGTAAATTGCATGCACACTCACATAACACTCATATAGCACACAGAAAACAAAGGCATAAGTGGGTTGCAGTTTGAAAAAATACATATAACATGCACATTATTTGTGTAAAATTCAATACTTCTATTACATAGCACATAGTTTTCTAACATAAAATGACCATTAGTACTTTATATAAGAGAATTATAGCTACATAAATCAACATTTGTAATTTTACAGTATCAAATTGAGTAAATTTGCTTTGGATTAACAAATGTAGAATTTGCTGTAAAATTTGTTTAAATCTTAAAAAAGATTTAAACAAGCAAAGCTTTTAAAAATGTAAGTAAATCTTGACTGCCTATGAATGAGTATAAGTTAAAACACTTTCAGACTTTGGTTAACTTAAGCATCAAATAGATTAGTTTAAAATATCTATGCTTTTGGCACTGCTTAACACTCACCCTCAGGAAAGGAACACAGAAGATATGGGTGCGATAGCAAAATGTGATAAAGAAATTAGATGGTGCCCAGCTATCAGATAAAATAGCATCTGGTTTCCAAACAAGCAGCCACATAAATTAGATGCCACCTAAGTCCACATGAAAGAAGCACACCAACATCAATCACCAAAAGATTGTAAATCATATCATCTGAAATTGAATGAGGGAATAGTGTCAGAGGCTAAATTGTGAGAATCCGGTTGCAGAAGGCTATGGATGACAGTGGGAGCCTGAGGTAGTTAGTTTATTGTGCCAACCTGGCCAGTAAACACATGTGGGGTTAATTGAAGGGCAGAGGGATAAATGGCTCAGTGAGCCTCACCTTTCAAGTTCTCAGGTCTCTTGCTTTCTAATGGTCAGACTAGGGTGCAGCTGCCTTGGCCAGTTCTCTGTTTCCGCTGGCAAGGCTCACTTCCTGCAATATTTCCCCAAGGAGAAGCTGCATGGACCTACCCGGGTGCAGCCGTGGGTGCTGGAGCACCTGTGTGGAGACCCCTGTCAGTGCTGAGATGCTTACACATTCACTGACTCGGCTTTCCTCCTGCAGTCAGCATCATTGAGTCTGTTTTGTGAGGTGGAGGAGGACTTTTTGGATTGGATTGGACATATGGGTTAATGTTGGACTTGTGGGCTTGGGCAGCACTGGGTTAGGATGTTTTCTTGATGTGCACTTAACCTTTATATAAAATTCTCTCTTATACACGAGTTTCTGTGGATTTGTTTCTCTAAAGTACCCAGACTAACACAGAGCTCAAGATACATTTGTGGGAATTACATAGAAAATAAGCATCCCATGATTTCCCTCTATCCATAATAGAGGGATGGAAGGAAAGTGGTCACTAAAGGGAGTGCATTGGAGAGGTGACATATAAAATCAAAAGGATAAACCTGACTTGAACAGTTAAAACCTTGTTAGTTGATCTCCCCTCTGATATACAGTAGGCCTGATCTGGTTTTCAACATTTTCTGTATTTTATTTGTTCATATTGGGATTTATCTCACCCCCTTGAATTTTTGTTAAATATTTTTCTGTTTTTCAGTATATGAAACCCAGGATTGTTGAACTTATAGGGATAGCAAATAGAATAAGGGTTTTGGGAGGGGGTACAGTGGAGAGGGAGGGTAAAAGGGAGCTGATGTCAAGGAGTTCAGGAAGGAAAAGAATGCTCTGAAACTGTGGTAGCAACTGTCCAACACTGCTTGATGTGATTGAACTATAGAACGACAGGCTATCTGTTTTAACTCCCGATAAAATGGTTGTGAATATGCTTTTATCTGCATCCTTCATCAATTAAGAACTATGTACAAAAGGAATTTTATATATTTAGTATTTGCCTTCCAGAGTTTTAAAGTTTAGGATAAAAGTTCTTGCAGAAACATGCAATATGTTCATTCCAACATAACAAAATAGTCAAGTCATATACAAATACCACAGTATTTCTTCAGGTCAAATGTACAATGGGTCTTCAAAGGTTCATGAAGAAAAAAAGTTCATGTGTATTATAAAGAAACTGTACATGGATTTCAAATTTGTTTTGCACCAAAATAGATGCATGCTAACTTGTTATAATATACCTGAACAGGATCAAATCTGAGGTACTAAAAAGGATGAGACATTAATTTAAAAGAAAGAAAACAAACCCTATCATAGCAACATGAATTCTGCTAAAATTGAAGCAAGAGAAAACATCAAATTTATGGTAAAGCCTTGGTGGAATCCTGATGAAATCATTACTGCTTTATAAAGTATTTATGGAGCCAGTACTGCCAAAGGAAGAAGCAATTTACAAACAGATAACTCAATTTAAGAAAGGATGACATGCTGTTGAAGATGAAGCCCATGGGGCAAAAACTACTCACATCAGTTCTCAAGGAAACAATCTTACCCACGCCTTCTTTAAAGAGAGCCTAAAATTAGCCACAGAACCAACAGCTAGTACTAGACATATCAATTGATTCCATTTACACAATTCTAACTGGAAAATTAAAATTAGGCAAGCTTTCTGTTTGGTAGATGATGTAACTGTTGCACCCTGATCAGTTGCAGATAGAAGAGCTCTATGGAAATTTTAAACAAATGGAATCAATCTTCTGAAGCATTTCTCTGAAGACTTAAAACAGAAGATGAAACGTAGCTTTTGCCAGTATGATCCTGAGGACACAGCACAATCAAAGCAATGGCTATCCAGAGGTGTAAGTGGCCAAGTCAAAGCAAAAGCAGATCTGTCAAAAGCAAAGATCATGACAATAGTTTTGGGAGGATGTGTCAGAGGAAACCAGCCTCCAACAACTGAAGGGCCAGAAGAAGCAAATGTAAGGTAATAACATTTACAGATTATAGTAAAGTCAATAGAGGTTAAGAAAGATAGGAGAGAGAATACAATAAAGGAGTCAGACACATATTTTGGTAGCATGCTCACCTCAACTCCTCTTGATGGACCACGCAGAACTGGAAGAAGTGAGAGAAAACCTTTACTATCTTGGGACATTTATAGGTAGCCATAAGACATGCATATTCAGTAGTTTCATGTGTCATAGGTGGGTGGTATTTACATTGAGGTCCCTGAGTTCACAGGTGAGGAAACCTAATACCTGTATTGGGGAAAGGTGCAAGAGGGGTTGGATGAAAGCAAAAAAGACAATGTCTGCTTGTAAAGGGAGATATAACCAACTTTAAGGCAGCAGAGCTGTTAAGGGGAGAGAGAATCTGTGGGAATGACATTTAAAGCAGGATAATGTACTTGGACTTTACCTCTAACTTCCCAAAGTGGAGGCTTTCATACCATGGAATATCAGCTTTCCAGATTTCCTCTAAGTTAGGGAATATAGTCCTCATCATATTTCCTCCAGTGTTAGTTTCCCGCAAGGATGCTCAAGGCATTTTGCTTATTGACTCTCTGGAGGGCCAGAGAACTCTACCATCTGCTTATGAACACCTGTTGTAAGAAAGTTAGCAGTAGCGTTAGCAGAAAAACATCAGGGAAACCTTCACTGGAAAACTGACACAAGAGATTCTGCTCATCAAACAAGGGCAATTCTGAAAAAGTTTCCATGAAAAATCACTAGGCCTTCACCTTACCATCCTGATATGCTCCTTCTGGCTTCTTTTTGTTTCCTAATCTTGTTTGTTTGTTTCCTAATCTTAAAAAAAAAAAAACCTTTAAAGGGCACACAGTTAACATAAAAAAGAAAAAGACTATTGACAAGGCCCCCCCATTTTTTAGGGAATGGACAAAATGGCTATAATCACCTACAAAAGTACCTTGAATTTGATGGAGCTTATGTTGACAAAAACATTTTCTACTTTTTTAATCTTTAATCCCATTTCCAGGAACTTTTTGAAGACCCCTCATGTATAGGTCAAAGGTAGATACATTTTAAAACCAAGAGAAATAGTTCAAGTGGATCCAGACTTAGTTAGCCAAGAGATAAATCAGTCTGAGGAGATGACACCAGAGCCCCACCACAGAAAAGAAACCTAATATGTACACATTGAGTGGGTAGAATTCAAGTATCCTGTCTCCTTTTTTCCTCATCAAGTCAAAGCATGTTAAGTGGAAGAGATGCTGCCAATGCTTACAGCCATCTGGAAAGACTAAAACAAAGGTATAGCCTTTCCCTGATTGCTTTCTGGGGCTGGTTTAGTCCGGTTGGAAGAGTTCTGTCCTACCAGAATGTGTTAAATGAAATTTGATGAATAAGTCATCTCTACCTATTTACAGTACACACAGTAGCCATTACCACAGATTTCTGCCACGTCCTCTAGATGTAACCTGCTGTCGTCCTCACTGTGTCAGGGAGAGGAGACACATTGATTTTGGGTTTATTTCCAGATAACTGTTCTGACGTCCCAGCCTGGAAAAGAGGTGGTCAGACAATTGGAGGAAGGCTTGAAAAATACTGACCTAGTCAGACTCAGGAGGCTTCAGGTTGTTGAGATCACAAATGGAGTCCCAGAGTATACGGAATCAGCATCCCCTGTTGAGGAATTCAGCAATGATGGTAAGAATTCAAAGACTGGTAAGATTGCTAATGATAGTCTTTTACAGGTGCAGAGGTTTTTTTTTGTATTCTTAAATTGAAATGAAGGGGGCAGATTTTACTGCAGTTCAGCCAGATGTTTCTAGGTATTAGAGATGGTTTAATGTTTTTTTTTTTCAGAAACAATATGTGTTAATAGTAAAAATCAAAATATTCTATGTATAAAAAGTAAAAATTTCTTCCTCCCTGGTCACTTTTAAACGTATACACACACACATATATACACATATTGTTTTTCATTGTGGTTTTGGTGAGTGTCTATAGAGCAAAGTCATTTTCACTCAGCAGTTGGTACTTATTTTGTTTTGTGACATTAGTCACAATTATCTAATGTAAGCACACTCTTGCCAGTTCTTCTCTGGCTTCCCCTTGTCATTGATCCAATTCAAATACGTCCTGCCTCTTGAACTCTGTTTTGGGACAAATGTTGCCTTTTGGGTTTCCCATAGTTAATTGTTCTGATGAGTAGTACACTCCTCCGTAATGTTAAGATTCATTTTATAGGCCTGTGTATTGTTCAGCTGCCCAGTGATCCCTGAAGGTGAGTTCAGTTTCAAGTCTGAAGAATGTATAAGTGGTCTATCAAGCCAGTAAGGCTGTTTTCTATTGTGAATTTTGTTCTACATTTTTTCTCCCATTCTTTCCAGGACCTTCTATGGTCCTGATCAGAGCAGTCAGTAATTGTAGCCAGGCATCATCCAGTTCTGATAGCAGGGTAATGGAGGTTGTTTCATGTGGTCCATTAGCTCTTTGTGCTTGTTATTTCCTTGAGGCTTTGATTTTCTTCACTCTTCTTTGCTCAGGGTGAGGAGACCAATAATTGCATCTTATGTGGCCACTCACTAGCTTTTAAGACCCCTAACTGTTACACACCATAGTAAGATGTAGAACGTTGTCTTGGTGAACAATATGATGCCAATTGACTTAGCAGTCCCCTGAGACTATAGTCCTATGCTCTCAAGCCCAGTGACTCATTCCTTCAAGGTATTTGGTTATATCTAAGAAGTTTTCATCACTTTGCCCTCTGTTTACTCTACTGTATACATGGATGTGTTTACGGCACGTACAAAAACATGTACACTTATACAAATACTCTCTGCCAAACCTATATATACTTGTAAGTGTGGTCCTCTTTGCCCACCCACACCACTTCAGCTTACATGTCTGCCTATGTGTCCACTCATAGATTATTCTTTGCTACCACAGGATTATGTATGTAATAGTATTTACCTTTTTTGATATCTTAATTAATGTTCTCTATTTTACCTCTCTAGGTTCTAATATCCATTGCAATGACTACCCAAAATACACAGACAAAATGCTTGATTCAAGGGTTTATTAAGGAAGTTGACAAGTTGTAATGCCAGTGAGAAATGGTCAGGGTTGACCAGGATATGTACAGTTATTTATCAGGATATATTGCAAAATTCTTTTAGGTCTGCTAATAACCGCTCAAAGGGCATGCCTCTTTACTATCAGCCTCAAGCTGAAGGCATTCAGTTCAAGCACTGTGCGTCAGCAAACCCAGCTCTCTGAATTAAATGCTCAGAGGCACCGCACACTCCAGTAAGTCTAAGCCCAAAGACACTCACCTCCACCTCCATTGTCAGCAAGCCCAACTTCCCCAATTAAATGTCCAGAAGAACTCACTACACAAGCCAGACTCCTGCATCAACGCACTCAGCTTTACTTGTTCTGTGGGTTGGGAAGCTCACCACTCTGTTCTGTGCACTGGTTCTGCTGCTGCTACTTTCATATTATAGGTGTCTTCTGGATCTAGAAGGTTCATTGTGCAGGGATCTCGAATTCAGAGGACACACTCCATTCCTGGCTTTTGCTGGTAATGAGATCCTCACTTCTGCTTTTCAGAGGGCTATTTTGTACACAACAAGGATGACATTACAAAGAATCATGTTTGCAATGGCTCATAGGTGAATCCATCAGTATCTTTCCCATCTTCTTACCAGACCCATGCAGAAAAGGTCATTTGGTGACTGTTAAAGACTTTGGCTACATGGGAGAGGGGGAGGGAGGGGGAAAGGTATTGGTGTTAACAAAACCAGGGACAAGGGAACAACAAGTGATCCAAATTGGTGGTGAGAAGGGCGTGGGAGGCCTGGTAGGGCATGATCAAGGGTAATGTAACCAAGAGGAATTGCTGAAACCCTGGTGAGGACTGAACATGATAGTGGGACAGGAGGAAAGCCAAAGGAAATACAGAAAAGAGCTGGGAGGCAAAGGGCATTTATAGAGGTCTAGATAAAGACATGTACATATGCAAATATATTTATATATGAGGATGGAGAAATAGATCTATGTACATATATTTATAGGTATAGAAGTATTAAGGTAGTAGATGGACATTGGACCTCCACTCAAGTACTCCCTCAATGCAAGAACACTTTGTTCTATTAAACTGGCATTCCATGATGCTCACCTTCCTGACAATCGCTGAAGACAAAGTGGGTGAATAAGCAAATGTGGTGAAGAAAGCTGATGGTGCCCGACTATCAAGAGCTATAGCATCTGGGGTCTTAAAGGCTTGAAGGTAAAAAAGCGGCCATCTAGCTCAGAAGCAACAAAGCCCACATGGAAGAAGCACACCAGCCTGTGTGAACACAAGGTGCCAAAGGGATTAGTTATCAGGCATCAAAGAACAAAAAATCATATCATTGTGTGCTCACCTCCGTGATACAATCGCTGAAGACAAATGGGTACATAAGCAAATGTGGTGAAGAAAGCTGATGATGCCAAGCTATCAAAAGATATAATGTCTGGGGTCTTAAAGGCTTGAAGGTAAACAAGTGGCCATCTAGCTCAGAAGCAACAAAGCCCACATGGAAGAAACACACCAGCTTGTGCGATCACATGGTGTCAAAGGGATCAGGTATCAGGCATCATCAGAACAAAATAATCTTAGCATAGTTAATAGGCGGGGAGGAGTAAGGAGTGGAGACCCAAAGCCCATTTGTAAGCTACTGGTCATCACCTTACAGAAGGGTTTGGGGAGGAGACGAGCCACTCATGGTGTGATGTAGCAATGATGAAAAATACAACTTTCCTCTAGTTCCTAAATGCTTCCTCCCCTCCCCCCCCCACTATCATGATCCCAATTTTACTTTGCAAGTCTTGCTAGACCAGAGGATGTACACTGGTACAGATAGGAACTGGAAATACAGAATCCATGGCGGATGATCCTTTCAGGACCAGTGGTGAGAATGGCCATACTGGGAGGGTAGAGGGAGGGTTGGTTAAAGGGGGAACCGATTACAAGGATCTACATGTGACCTCCTTCCTGGGGGACAGACAACAGAAAAGTGGGTGAAGGGAGACGTCAGACAGGGAAAGATATGACAAAATAATAATTTATATATTATCAAGTGTTCATGAGGGAGGGGGAAAAATGAGGAGCTGATGCCAGGGGCTTAGGTGGAGAGCAAATGTTTTGAGAATGATGAGAGCAATGAATGTACAAATGTGCTTTACACAATTGTTTATGTATGGATTGTGATAAGAGTTGTATCAGCCCCTAATAAAATGATTTTTTAAAAAACTTTGGCAAGAAGGGTTACATTAAATAATTCACCACCCCTGCACCATTGTTTGATATATACATAATGTTTTAATGGGATCGTGACAGACATATTCTGAAACTTTCTTTGCCCGTATGTGTTGGACAACTAGCTATCTATGTTAATATTAATAGATCTGCCTTTTTAAAAAAGGTTATAGTTTTTTTTCCCCAGAGTCTCAATCATTCTTTTTTTTTAAATTTTTTTTAATTTTAACAATTTATTGCGGCTGATACAATTCTTTTCACAGTTCATACATATACATACATCAATTGTATAAAGCACATCTGTACAGTCTTTGCCCTAATCATTTTTTTCTCTTTTCTTCTTTTACATTTTATTAGGGACTCAAACAACTCTTACCACAATCCATACATATACATACATCAGTTGTATAAAGCACATCCATACATTCCCTGCCCCAATCATTCTCAAGGCATTTGATCTCCACTTAAGCCCCTTGCATCAGGTCCTCTTTTTTCCCCCCCTCCCTCCCCATTCCCCCCTCCCTCATATGCCCTTGGTAATTTATACATCATTATTTTGTCATATCTTGCCCTATCTGGAGTCTCCCTTGCCCCCTTCTCTGCTGTCCCTCTCCCGAGGTTATAGGTTTTTAACTGTATGGTTCCAGCATAATTTATTCATCTGCTCCCTTACAGATGAACAATTTGGTTTATCCCAGTTTTTTCTACTACAATCCACTCTGTATGACTAGACTACTTATATGCAGAGCTGGCTTCATGAATTTACCACTAGAGCACTTATTCAGACCCAAGCATTCAGAAAGGCCTTAGGATTTAATGCTCTTCAATCACTATCTGGAAACTCTTCATTTTTTCCTTAAATTTATGTTTTGTAAGTGACTTTTGATGGAACAATGTGTGTGCATCAAGAACTTAGAGCCTTGATCTAAAGGGCCCATGATTTGTGCTGAGTCTTCCTGCCTCTTTCCCACCTCTACAGAATGGTTCTGCTTTGCTTGCTCCCCAACTCTGGTGTCCCAGCCTGCCCAGCTCAGCCATACTGACACCCAATATTTCCAGTAGGGCCTAGGTGTCAGTGCGTTTTGTGCCTCAACTCATTGAGTGAGTTACACAACAGGTCCCAAAGCAAAGCAATTGTAAGAGATCTGCACTTGCTGGAGAATATATTACTGTTTAGTGGAGTGTTACTTTAAATAGTAGATTAGAAAAACACGCTAACAGGTCAAGAAAGAAACTATAAAAGAAAAAGAAGTGTTTTATATTTTAGTATTTTATTTTATTTTTTAAACAATTTATTAGGGACTCATACAACTCTTATCACAGTCCATACATATACATACATCAATTGTATAAAGCACATCTGTACAGTCCCTGCCCTAATCATTTTTTTCTCCTCTTTTCTTTTTTTACATTTTATTAGGGACTCATAGAACTCTTATCACAATCCATACATATACATACATCAATTGTATAAAGCACATCAATACATTCCCTGCCCCAATCATTCTCAAAGCATTTGCTCTCCACTTAAGCCCTTTGCATCAGGTCCTCTTTTTTTTTTTCCCTCCCTCCCCTCTCCCCCCTCCCTCATGTGCCCTTGGTAATTTATACATCATTATTTTGTCATATCTTGCCCTATCCAGAGTCTCCCCTCCCCCCTATTTTAGTATTTTAATGGTGCTTTTCCCCTGCTTTTTAAACAAAGGACCCCACATTTTCATTTTGTACTGGGCCCTTTACAAATTATATAGTCATTCCTGTGTGTGTGTGTGTGTGTGTGTGTGTGTGTGTGTGTAATTGTACCCTTGTGCCAATAATTTCTGTAGAATAAATTCCCCCCAATTTTGATGCTTATTAACAAATAGCCCTGAAAAGAGATTACCAATGTACACCAATAGTTAATAAGAATTCCCTTCTAGAAACATTGCCTTTTTGGTAATCTTTACGAATTCAATGAAGAAAAAAATAATGTTGTGTTTGAAATTAAGCTTTTATCCTGGAATCACTCCCTGGGATTACTGCTGAGGGAAACTAAAGTAAGCCCGTATAGTGGTCTTTCCCCTTGTTTCCTTTGCTCGATTTACTTGAATGACATTTTTCTTTACACATACACTCCAAAAAGTATTTATGCCTACTGCAGACAAAGTTTTGAATGCTGATAACCACAAATAAATATATTTAAATTACACACAATCCTGCTACCCATACATCCTGGAAGAGGAAATATTCAAACTGGTTATTAAAAGATAGTAGGAGACGTTCTTCGCAGAGCTGCTGTGGTCTCGGGCTTCAACAGTGCTTAAACGGAACCCGGCGCTCGCCAGCCTCTCCCCCCACCCTCCCTGCCAACTGCACTCTCAACGACCACAGGCCTCCACCTGCCTCCATGACCACGTCTCCCTCACAGGTGCGCCAGAACTGCAACCAGGACTCGTAGGCCGCCATCAACCGCCAGATCAACCTGGAGCCCTACACCTTCTACGTCTACCTGTCCATGGCTTACTACTTCGACCGGGATGACGTGGCTCTGAAGAACTTTGCCAAATACTTTCTGCACCAGTCTCACGAGGAGAGAGAGCCCGCCAAGAAACGGATGAAGCTGCAGAACCAACGAGGGGGCTGGATCTTCCTCCAGGATATCAAGACACCAGACCGTGATGACTGGAAGAGCTGGCTCAAGGCCATGGAATGTGCGCTGCACCTGTAGAAGAACGTCAACCAGTCCCTGCTGGAGCTGCACCAACTGGCCACGGACAAGAACGATCCCCATCTCTGTGACTTCACCGAGACACAGTACCTGGATGAGCAGGTGAAATCCATCTAACAGCTGGGTGACTATGTCACCAACCTGCACATGATGGGGGCCCCAGATTCCGGCCTGGCCGAGTATCTCTTCAACAAGCATACCTTGGGAGACTGATGGAGAGAGCTAAGAGGCAGCCTGGCCTTCCCCAAGTCACCAAGGCAGCGCATGCATGTTGGGTAGACCTGTCCCTTTTCTAGAAATTGTACCCAAGCATCCATTTCCGCTCTTCCATTTGTACCTTTCCTTCAGATAAAGTCTAAAGTCATTTGATACCCAGCTGTTGTCTCAGAGATCTTGGCGGGGAGGAGCCCGGGAGCTGCCCCAGGCCCAGGTGGTCAAATTTGTTAAGCGCCCCAGTTCCACTGCAAAATTCCACTTAATAAAATGGAGCTTGCGCAAAAAAACCCAAAAAGATAGTAGGAAGTAGTCATGCAGAAGCAAACGGACATTCACAAAAATCTCAGCAACTGAGAAGATAGACTTCTGTTTCAGAAATGTTCTCATGGTTCTCTATGATTGGAGACTGTCAGGCAGCAACAGCAATGCGGCTAGAAAAACAAGCAAGGGCTAGATGAAGAAAGTACTATAGGTCTCATGCTAAGATTTCTGGATTTTATTCTACAACAGTGGGAAAAAAGCAAAGTCTATCATAGTCAAAGGTTAAGTAGTCACTCAGTGGAGTTTTGAACTGGTTCTAATTCACCCAAGACAATTTATTTGCTCTCCAGCAGTCTTTTTTGGCTATATTGGCCACTTCTAAGAATGTGCTCAGCATGTCTTAAGCTGAAAGAACTCAAGAAAAAAGTTCAAACCTCAAGTTGTAGTATTGGTAGATTCCATAGACAAAATATTGAATGATGCAGAAGCATCAAAAGAAGATAGAGAGAATACACAGAGTCACTATACCAAAAAGAACTAGTTGACAGTGTGCCATTTCAGGACGGAGCACATGAGCAAGAACCAATGGTGCTGAAGGAAGAAGTTCAAGCTGCACTGAAAGCATTAGTCAGAAACAAAGATCCAGCAATTTATGAAATACCAACAGAAATGTTTCAGCAAGCTGATAATGCACTAGAAGCACTCACTCATCTGTCAGGAAATTTGGAAGACAGATATTAGGCCAACTGACTGGAAGAAATACATATTTGTATGCATTCCATGGAAAGGTGATGCAACAGAATGGGCAAACTATAGAACAATACCATTGATATGACATACAAGTAAATTTTTGCTGAAGATCATCCAATGGTTATACCAGTACCTTGAGAGGGAGCTGCCAGAGGTTCAGGCTTAATTTAGAAGAGGACATGAAACAAGTGATATCATTGCCAATGTCAATGACTGTGCCAAAGCATTCAACTGTGTGAATCATAAACTATGAATAATAAAGTAAAAGCTGAACCAAAAATATCAAAAGGTAGCTCAAGAAGACAAAGTAAAACATTAAAATGAAGTGGACAAAACCAGAGTTAGAAAATCAAAAGGAAAGAACATGCTCAGCATATTTCAAGCTAAAAGGACTGATTCAAACCATGTGGGCTTTGTTGCTTCTGAGCTAGATGGCCACTTGTTTATCATCAAGCCTTTAAGACCCCAGACACTATATCTTTTGATAGCTGGACACCATCACCTTTCTTCACATTTGCTTATGCACCCATTTTGTCTTCAACAATTGTGCTGGAAAGGTGAGCATAACAGAATGCCAGATTATTAGAACAAAGTGTTCTTGTGTTGAGGGAGTACGTGAGTAGAGGCTATGAGCAAAATTTTTAATGACACAGGAAACATTCAAAGAAGATGGAAGAAATGCACAACATCAATGAATAAAAAGAATTGGTTAATACCATTTGTTTTAAGAACCACCATATGATCAAGAACGAATGGTACTGTTTCATGCTGTTGTTCATAGAGTCACTATCAGTCAGAACTAACTTTGTAATGCCTAACAATAACAATATACCTGTGAAAAGATCCCTGGTGGCTCAGTGAGTGAAGCATTGGGATACTAACCAGAATGTCGATGGTTCAAACCCATCAACCACCTCATGAAAGAAAAATAAGGTTATCTGTTCCCATAAAGAATCCTAAAGAGCAGTTCAACTCTAGTCTATAGAGTCACTGTGAGTTGGAATTTACTTAAGGGCCATGAGTTTAATATACTTGTGGACATAATCCTGTTTGGTTATAATGTTATGTTAATGTTTGGTTATGTTAATGGAGCCTTTATTAATGGAATACGTTCCTAAACTTAATCATTTCTGAGTTGTAAACAGACTAGACACAGAAGGATATACAAATGTAGGAGGCAAGGTGGAGCTTGGAATTGATGCTCCATCAAGGAAGGAATCAAGGAATGTCCAGGCTACAGATGTTAAAGGAGACAAAGCCTTTCTCAGCCTTCCCTTATAGCTGTCCCCTAAGTGTGGACTCTGGCCTCTTGAACTGTCTGAAATAAGTGTATTTTCTTGAAAAAAGAAGAAGAAATAATAGTTGTATTGAAGGAAGAGGTCCAAGCTGCACTGAAGGCATTAGCAAAAAAACAAGAAGGCTCCAGGAATTGACAATATCAATTAAAATGTTTTGAGATGTTGATGATACACTGGAAACATTCATTTGTGTATGCTAAGAAATTTGGAAGATGGCTTGCTACCTGGCCAAATGACTGGAAGAGATCAATATTGTCCCCATTCAAAAGAAAGGTGAGGATGGGAGGACGATCTGGCTGTGATATTTCTCACCCCATTGATCACCAGGGTTGATTCAGCTGATCTGGATGGCTAGGCGGTGACCCCTTCCTCTCCCACCACTCCTGTGCATCCCCCAAAGCTTCGCACTTGGTTGAAGAGGACAAACTTCCCCAATAGAAGAAGGACCATCCTTCGGTCAAGGGTATACAAGTAGCTGCACTCCCCTGCTAGAACCTCCAAACAAGACTCAAGGTCAACATAAAGGTGATCTAACAGAATGTGGAAATTTAAAATATATATCATTAATATCACATGCAAGCATAATTTTGCTGAAAATAAGTTTAAAATGATTGCAGCACTATGTACATCAACAGGGAGATGCCAGAAACTCAAGCAACATTCAGAAGACATGAATAAAGGATGTCAGATGGATCTTGGTTGAAAACAGGGAATGTCATGTTCACTGCATTTTGTTGATTGTAAAAGCATTTGTATGGATAATAATAAATTGTGGATAACATTAAGAAGAATGGGAGTTCCATAACACTTAATTGTGCTCATTCAGAACCTATAAACAGGCCAAGAGGCAGTCACTTGAACAAAACAAAGGAATACTACATGGTTTAAGATCAGGAAAGATGGCGTGTAATATGTAAATATTTTATCAAAGCTACTTTAAAAAAAAGAAAGAAAGAAACTACAGCAAGGGGAGCAAAGCAATGAAGTCCGAGGGAAATACCAAAAATAGAATGTGTGGTCAGGGTGTGGCACTCCATCAGACTTGACCAGAAAACACTCGTAAAGGTCAACAAAAAGACTTTGAACTATTTATAGGCTTTTCTTTTTTTTTGGATCATTTTGTTGTTGTTTTCTTTTCTTTTGTCACTTTGTCTTGCTCTGTATTTTTTGCATATTATTATATTTGCAGGTCTATCTAGATAAGATAGACTGGATAAACAATTGGGAGGAGAAAACAATGGGACTGATGGTTCTGGGGGGGACATGGGAGATGGGGAGGTGGGGAAAAGGAAGTGGTGTTAACCAACCCAGGGACAAGGAAGCAAAAAGTGACCAAAAATCAGTGGGGAGGAGGGTGTAAGAGTCCTGGTAGGGCTTCATCAAGGGCAATGTAACTGAGAGGAATTACTGAAACCTAAAGGAAGGCTGAGCATGATAGTGGGACATGAGGAAAGTAAAAGGAAATAGAGGAAAGAACTAAGAGGCAAAGGGTATTTATAGAGGTCTAAATACAGACATATACATATGTAAATATATTTATATATGATGATGGGGAAATAGATATATGTGTTTATATTTATAGGTTTAGTATTAAGGTAGCAGATGGACATTGGGACTCACTCAAGTATTCCCTCAATGCAAGAACACTTTGTTCTATTAAACTGGCATTCCTTGATGCTCACCTTCCCAACACTATCGCTGAAGACAAATGGGAGCATAAGCAAATGTAGTGAAGAAAGCTGATGGTGCCTGGCTATCAAAAGATATAGTGTCTGGGGTCTTAAAGGCTTGAAAGTAAACAAGCAGCTATCTAGATGAGAAGCAACAAAGCCCACATGGAAGAAGCACACCAGCCTGTGTGATCATGAGGTGTCGATGGGATCAGGTATTAGGCATCAAAGACCCAGAACCAAAAATCATATTGATGTGAATGAGGGGGCAGAGTGGAGACCCAAAGCCCATCTGTAGGCCATTGGACACCCCCTTACAGAAGGGTCACAAGGACAAGATGAGCCAGTCAGGGTTCAGTATAGCACCGATGAAACATACAACTTTCCTCTAGTTCTTTAATGTTTCCTCCCCACCATTATCATGATTCCAATTCTACCTTACAAATCTGGCTAGAACAGAGCATGTACATGGGTACAGATAAGAGCTGGAAACACAGGGAATCCAGGACAGATAATCCCCTCAGCACCAATAATGAGAGTAGTGATACCAGGAGGGGAAGGAAGAAGGTGGGGGAGAAAAGAGGGACCTGATCACAATGGTCTACCTATAACCCCCTCCCAGGAGGATGGACAGCAGAAAAGTGGGTGAAGGGAGACATCAGCCAGTGTAAGACATGAAAAAAAAATAATTTATAAATTATCAAGGGTTCATGATGGAGAAAGGAGGAAAAATGAGAAGCTGATACCAAGGGCTCAAGTAGAAAGAAAGTGTTTTGAAAATGATGATGGCAACAAATGTACAAATGTGCTTGACTGGATGGATGGATGGATGGATGGATGGATGGATGGATGGATGGATGGATGGATGGATGGATTGTGATAAGAGTTGTGAAATCCTCCAATAAAATGATTAAAAAGAAGAAGAAAAGAAAGAAAAAGAAACTAGACTTGACCTAGAATTAAAATGGATGAAGGATAAAGATTTTTTGCTTAAAGGGCATTAAGATTTTTTCAATGGTGGTGGAAAATTTTGCTGAAGGATGTCAATAATGGTTGTACAACAGGAAGAGTATAATCAATGGCACTGAATTATACATGAAGAAGTTGTTGAATTAGAGAATGTTTTGTGGTGTATATTTTTGCCACAATCGGAAAAAAATAATTACATGAATAACAGTACAAGGAAGAAGCAAATGTTCTAAAATTGACTGTGGTAACGACTGTACAACTCTTGATATGTTTAAACTACCGGATCATGTGATATATAAATGAAGTGCTAAAAGAAACTGTTAAAAAGTAACATTTTAAAATATCAGGAAAGATGTGTGTCGGAGTTGTATCCTTTACCCTACTTACTCAATCTGCATGCCCAGCAAATAATCTGAGAAACTGGACTTTTGAAGAATATAGTATCAGGATTGAAGGAAGGTGTGTTCATAACCTAGGAAAAGATGACAAAACCTAGCTTGCTGAAAGTGAAGAGGATTTGAGGCACTTACTAATGACAATCAAAGAATACAACGTTCAATATGGATTAGAACTTAATGTATAGAAAACAAAAATCTTTATACTTAGACCAATAGAATCATGATAAACAGAAAAAAAGTTGAACTTGTCAAGAATTTCATTTTACTTGGATTTTATATCAACATTCATGGAAGCAATAGTTAAGAAATCAAATTATTAACCGAAAGCAAATGATGAATTACATTGAACAAGCCTACTGAGCAAAACCTCTTTAAAGTGCTAAAGACTAAAGATGTCACTTTGAAGACTAAAATACACCTGACCCAAGTCATAGTATTGTCAGTAGTCTCATATGCAGGTGAATTCTGGACAAGGAATAAGGAAGACTGCATAAGGAGTTATGCATTTGAAAGGATGGTGTTGGGAAAAAATATTGACATATCCTGGGCTGCCCAAAGAACAAACAAACCTGTCTCATAAGAAGTATAACCAGAATGCTCCTTAGAAGCAAGGATGGTGAAATTTCATCTCATATACTTTGTATACATTATCAGGAAAGCCCAATTCCTGATAAAGGATATCATGCTTGGTAGAGGGTCAGATGAACCCCTCAGGACCAACGGTGAGAGTGGCAATACTGGGAGGGGAGGGGGGTTACAAAGGGGGAACTGATCACGGGGATCTACATATAACCTCCTCTGTGGGGGATGGGCAACAGAAAAGTGGGTGAAGGGAGATGCCGGGCAGTGTAAGATAAGATAAAATAATAATTTATAAATTATTAAGGGTTCATTAGGGAGGGGGGGGAGCAGGGAAGGAGGGGGAGGGGGAAAAAGGAAAATGAGCTGATTCCAGAAACCCAAGCGGAAGGCGAATTTTGAGAATGATGAGGGCAACGAATGTATAAGGGTGCTTTACACAATTGATTTATGTATGGATTGTGATAAGAGTTGTATGGGCCCCAATAAAATGATTTAAAAAGGAAAAAGAGGACAACCCTCAACATGATAACTTGACACTGTGGTTTCACCACTGGGCTCAAGTTTAACCATGACTGTGAGGATAGCACAGGATTGGGAGGCGTTTCATTATTTTGTACTTCCAGTCGCTATGAGTTGGTACTGACCCAATGGCTCCTCGCCAGAAGGAAGCAGCCAATGTGATCAATGCCGTGTGGCATCCAGCAGTCTGAACTCTTAGAGTATGTAAGTCTTTCAGCCAGTTGCAAATCAACCTAACGATGCTGTCAGACAGTCTACATTTCTCAGCCTTGCACACAAGCGTATCAGGTTTCCTTCCTAAGTGCTTGCAAAACATCTAGTTAATGTTTCCTCCTAGGCTTTGCCAGGGATCGATATCAAGCTCTTTTGAAAAGGTATTATATCCATATGTGTTCTAAAGAAACAGTGGATGCTAACAACCCAAACATTGAAAACAAAGATGTATTGTTTCCTAAAAGATTCCAGGAGGACAGGGAGAAAGTGAGAATCCGATGTGCCTAGATGTGATTGTCAGACTCCAGATATTGATTTTTCCCTGTGTAATGACTTAGAAAATAGACCAGAAAATGCAGCTGTTCATTGGGTTGCCTTTGATAATTGTATTAAAGTCACTTTCCTATAGTGTTAAGACTAAATTAGAGCCACTTTGTAACTTATTATCTAAAGATCTTTTAGCACAGAGACATTTGATTATTTCATTAAAAGAAGCCATATTCTCAGGGGGAAAATGTTTTTAAGTATTAAAGCATTTCATAGAGTTCAGCAAGAAATCTAAAGTGATTTGAAAATTAGGATTTTCTGTTTAACTTCCTTACTAACTTTTCTGGAAATACCAGAACATTCATGTATTCAAAGTATACAGTTTGATGGGTTTTGATCATTCCATGTACCCACAAATCACCACCATGAGCAAGATTCAGAACATTTCCATTATCCCCAAGAGAGTCCTCTTGCCCCTTTACACTCCTTCATTCCCTCCCTCCTTGCTGTAGACCACTGATAGGCTGTCTGTAGATTTCTTTGCATTTTATATAAATTGATCATGTGATATATATGGTTGATTGTGTCTGCCTTCTATCATTCAGATTTTGAGATTCATCCATGCTGTGTGTATGAGTTATTAGTTTCTTTGTATTGCTAAATAGTATTTCAATGTGTCAACATGCCACAGGTTGCTTAACTGTCGATGGACATTTGGATTGCTTCTCATTTTTTCACTTTAGTGAAAGAAGCTGCTACAAATAGCCATTTGCAAATCTCTGTGTGGATATACTCACTTATTTTCATTTTCCTTGAAGTTTACTGTTTTTAGGATTCATCTTTTTTCCAGCCACTTTCTGCCCATTTATGTATTTATACTTAGAGTGTAGCTTTTGTGGACATCATATAATTGTGTCTTGCTTTTTACCATTCTAATAACCTCTGCCCTTTGTTTGGAATGTATTCCATTTATATTTACAATAATTATTGATATTATTAGATTTAGGCATGCCATTTTTTTTGTTTGGTCCTACTATTTTTGTTCATCTTTCCTCCACTTTCACACTTTATTTTAGAATAGTTATTCCCCTCATAGAGGGGCTTAGGAGAGGAGATGGGTTAATTAGGGTGTGAGGTAGTATCGATGAAGAACACAGCTTTCCCCCAGATCCTGGATGCTTCCTCCCCCCAACTACCATGATCCGAATTCTACCTTGCAGGGCTGGATAGGACAGAGGCTGTACACTGGTACATAGGAGGGTTGGAGATACAGGGAATCCGGGGTGGATGATACCTCCAGGACCAAGGGCGTGAGGGACGATGCTGGGAGAGTGGAGGGTGAGTGGGTTGGAAAGGGGGAACTGATTACAAGGAGCCACATGTGACCTCTTCCCTGGGAGAGGGACAGCAGAGAAGGGGGGAAGGGAGACCCCGAATAGGGCAAGATATGACAAAATAACGAGGTATAAATTACCAAGGGCATATGAGGGAGGGGGGAAAAGGGAGGGAGGGGGGGAAAAAAAGGAGGACCTGATGCAAGGGGCTTAGGTGAAGAGCAAATGCCTTGAGAGTGATTGGGACAGGGAGTGTATGGGTGTGCTTTGTACAATTGATGTATGTATATGTATGGATTGTGGTAAGAGTTGTTGGAGTCCCTAATAAAATGTAAAAGAAGAAAAAAAAAAAGAATAGTTACATGTTTTAGAATTCCATTTACTTTGGTGCCGTCAGGTAAGCCGTTGGACTACTAATCACATAATTGGTGATTCATACCCAACACTACTCTTCAGGAGAAACAAAGAGCTATTTGCTCCCATAAAGATTTATAGCCCCTGAAATCCTTTATAGGGTCACGATGAGTCAGAATCAGTTTGGTGGTAATGGGTTTGGTTTTGGGTTTTCTAGGGATTACATTTTGTATCATTAAATTTTTAGACTTCTGAGTCCATTTAATCACATTAAACATGAAATCAAAAGATTTTTAAAAATATACTTTAAAGTGTATGTGTAATTGTATGTAAGTTCTACATACACTTGGATATATAATTCCCATGTATACATTCTATTTAATTTTTTGCAGCTCAGGTAAAATATGGAAACCTTACAACTGTTTAGGTCTATTTATATACACACACATTATCTTTTATGTTATAGTTGTCATAAACATACATTAAACCTATGTTTATTAAAACTCCACAGAGGCTGGATAGCATAATGAATATAATCAATATCACTAACTTTTACATGTAAAAATAGTCCATGTTTGTTATATACTTTACCACAATAAAATTTTTATTTAAAAAATAAAGATTACATTTTTTTAAGATTACATTTTTAAAAAACTCCACAAGACAAACTTTGCCTAAAATAATTATGTGCATTTTAAATAAACGCATAGGCAAAGTCTTTTATATTTACTAATTTTGATCTCCTCTTTCATTCCTAAAAAATCTAAGCTTTCCCTCGGTTTCATTTCCTTTATCTTAAAAAACTTCAGTATTTCATATAGCAGGATGCTAGGAGAGAATAATGCCTAGTAAAGTGCCTGGTAAAGTGGAGGGGTAGTAATGAGATGATTGACACAGTGACTGCACCTATGAGTTTAAGCACAAGAACAACAGTGAGGATGCCCTGGACCCAGCAGTGTTTCATTCTGCGGTGCATACGTTTGCCATGAGTCGGAACAGACTGGCACCAAACAACAACAGAATTCTGGTAGTGACAAATTATCTTTCTCTGGAAATTCGTTTTTATTCACCTTAAATTCTTCAAGGATTTTATTCTTGTATGTAGAATTCTAGGTCAACATCGGGTGTTTTTGTTTTGCTGTTGCGATTCCTTTCAGCATGCTAAAGCTGGTTCATCATCTCCTGGGCTTCCGTGGTTTCTGATGGAAAGTTATAGTCCTTCAAGTCATTTTACCTTGCATGTATTTTTTTTTTCTGAGTGCTTCCAATGCTTTTTTTCTTTAAGCTTGATCTTTAGTCACTTTGCAAGGGTGTGACTGGTGACAAATGTCTTCTAATTTATCTTGTTTGGGGTTCATTGAGCTTCTTGAATCTGTAAATGTATGTTGTTAACCCAATTTGGGAAATTATCTGCCCCTACTCTTTCAAGTGTGTTTCTTCTGTCTTGTATCCACACTCCTCTCCTTCTGGAACTGCAGTTATCACTGGCCCACACACATTTTGGTGACTTAAATGTTAGACTTGTTTCTGGGCGTGTTGAACCTGCTGGTTCCAAAAATGGCATCCGTTTTCCCCATCAGCTCTAGTTTCTGAGATATAGAATCTATACCACATGCCACTTTTTAATCTGCTCGCCCATTAAGAAATCAGTATATTTTAATGTACCATTAGCTAGCCAGGGAGAGAAGGAAGTGCACACTGGCTTTATTTAAGGTCATTTGTGTTGCAATGGATATACATATGGATTGTGATAAGAGCAGTAAGAGCCCCCCAATAAAAGTATTTAATTAAAATAAATAAAGTAGTTTGTTTTGGACTGAGTATTTAGGTCAAGTTTTACTTCACAGGGTGTCCTTTCACCTAAAGAAATATTTAAACAGTGAAAATTCATGAACTTGGAATTTTCCCCAAGTATCCACCTTTTATTAGAAACTGAATAGCAGGCAGTTCCAATTTGTTATCTTTTTTAAAAAAATCATTTAATTGGGGCTCTTACAATTCTTATCACAATCCATCCATACTTCCATTGTGTCAAGCACATTTGTACATATGTTGCCATCATCATTCTCAAAACATTTGCTTTCTACTTGAGCCCTTGGTATCAGCTCCTCATTTTCCCCTCCCTCCCCCATACCCCTCCCTCATGAACCCTTGATAATTTATAATTATTATTTTGTCATGTTTTATACTGTCTGACGTCTTCCTTCACCCACTTTTTGGTTGTTCCTCTCCCAGGGAGTAGGTTATATGTAGATCCTTGTAATTGGTTCCCCTTTCTACCCCACCTTCCCCTTACTTTCCTGGTATGGCTATTCTCATTATTGGTCCTGAGAGGTTATCTGTCCTGGATTCCCTATGTTTCCAGTTCTTATCTGTCCGATGTCTCCCTTCACCCACTTTTCTGTTGTCTGTCCCACAGGGAGGAGGTTATATGTAGATCCTTGTGATCGGTTCCCCCTTTTTACCCCACCTTTCCTCCACCCTCCCAGTATTATCACTCTCATCACTGGTCCTAGATTCCCCTTGTTTCCAGTTCCTAGCTGTACCAGTGTACATCCTCTGGTCTAGCCGGATTTGCAAGGTAGAAATGGGATCATATTAGTGGGGGATGGGGGAAGCATTAAAAAACTAAAGGAAAGTTGTGTGTTTCATCAGTGCTATACTGCACCCTGACTGGCTCGTCTTCATCCCACAACCCTTCTGCAAGGGGATGTCCAGTTGCCTACAGATGGGCTTTGGATCCCCACTCTGCATTCCTCCTCATTCACAATATTAGGATTTTTTGTTCTTTGATGCCTGATACCTGATCCCTTTGACACCTCATGATCACACAGGCTGGTGTGCTTCTTCCATGTGGGCTTTGTTGGTTCTCCGCTAGATGGTTGCTTGTTTATCTTCAAGCCTTCAAGGCCCCAGATGCTATATCTTTTTGACACTTGGGCACCATCAGCTTTCTTCACCACATTTGCTTATGCACCTGCTTTTTCTTCAGCAATCATATCAGGAAGGTGACCATCATGGAATTCCAGTTTAATAGAACAAAGTGCTCTTGCATTGAGGGAGTACTTGAGTAGAGGCCCAATGTCCATCTGCTACCTTAATACTAATCCTATAAATATATGCACATAGATCCATTTCCCCATGATAATATATAAATATATTTACATATGTACATGTATTAAGACATCTATAAATGCCTCCTAGTTCTTTCCTCTATTTCCTTTTACTATCCTCTTGTCCCACTATCATGCTCAACCTTCATTTGGGTTTCAGTAATTCCTCTCAACATTACCCTTGATCAAGCCCTACCAGGCCTTCTAAACCCGCTTTGCTCTCCATTTTGAATCACTTGTTGTTCCCAATTTGTTATCTTAAAAGGGGGCCAGAAATAAGAGTTACTGTATAATAAATAAGGAACTCTGATGGCACAGTGAGCTATGTGTTTGACTGTTAACCACAGGTCAGCTATTCAAGCCCACGAGCTGCTCTGTAAGAGAAAGATGGAACTTTCTGTTCTCATAAGGATCTACAGCTTCAGAAATCCACAGAAGTTCCACTTGTCCCACAGGGTCACTGCAAATTGTAATTGACTGACCATAAATAGACATTCAAGTGTTCTGAAATGCAAAATAGGTCTGTCAGAGTCAAATTCCTTCATTAAAATTAAAATGTTCCAGTCTTTCAATTGTCACATTATTTTAAAGTATTTTCCATTAAAATGTTCCAGTTATAAGATGGCACTACTTCTCGACCTGTGCACAGGAACTCTTAAAAGAAAAGTTAGCATTATGGAGCTTGAAGTCAACCTCAACTCTGAAACATTTACCATGAATTCTCTATCCATTGACTTCTATATATTAAAAAGTGTTCTGAAATATTTACTGTATAACTTGAAGAAGAAAAATTTAGATCTTTAAAATATTTATGAAAATTACTATGGAGTCTTCCATTTTCAACACTAAATTTCCCTCAAACCTGTGCTGTTTCAATTTTCTTTGTTTCTTTCCATTCTTCTCAAGCTGTGTTCCGGCTTTGCAGTATCCAAGTTGTAGTCTCTGTATATACTAAACAGCCTCAGACCAAAAACACACTGCTATCTAATCGATTCTAACTCAGAGTGACTCTATAGGGCAGAGGACAGAGAAGAACTTTCCATTCTGAGGCCCAAATGTTTACATCTTTTAAAGGTTGCCGAGTGACTGGTAGGTTCAAACCACTGGCTTTATGATTGGCAGCTCAGTGTGTAACCAACTAGCCATGATGGCTCCATATTATAGCTTCCCTTGGAAGTCCCTTAATACCTATTTCTTTTTAAAATATGCTTAGCTTCTTTGTCTTATCCTGTAATTTGTGGGTCTAAATTCTCAAGTATCAAACTAAGATGATGAATAGCTGAGAATATAGTAGAACACCACGCCCAAGAAACTAGAGCAGATGCATCCTAGCCAATGTAATTGTCTGAATCAGACAGAGAGAGAGAGAGGAACCAGCCTAACAACCAAGACACCAAGAGAAATTTATGATGTTGTTGGTGAGCTGTGTTACCCATATTGTAAACTGTTTTAAATTGTCCAACTGTTCTCCAAGACTCAGGATTTTTGTTTGGGGTTGGTTTTATATTGTATCTCCAAATGTTTTCTGTTTCTTCTCCATATAAGATTATCTCTATTGATCCATCCTTAAGTTCGCTAACTCTTCTTTCCATATCCACTTAGCTACTAATCCCCTGAGTGTGTTTTTTTCTTCCAGGTATTGCATTTTTCAGTTCTAAAATTTCAATTTAGTTCATCTTAGGTCATTTTTTCCTCTGTTGATATTTTCTATCTTTTTGTTCATTATCACGTATTTTCCACTTTCAGCATACTTATAATTATGCTGCCTTAATGTCTTTGTCTGATACTTCCCACATCTTAGTCATCTTGAGATTTGCATTTATTGGTTGCATTTTCCTTTGAAACTAAGTCATATTTTCCTGGTTCTGGATAGTCTACAGATGGTTTTGGGGTTCCCACTGTCCTCCATAGCCTTCTACACATTGAATGTTCACAATTTAAGCCCCAACTCCCATCAAATCTGATGAAGGGAGCAACTTCTCCCTTCATAATATTTGAATTTTGTCATCATCGTCTTTGGATCACACGGCTGATGTGCTTCTTTCAGGTGGACCTAGTTGATGCCTCACTTAGATGGTGCTTCTTTGAATTAGACATTGAAATCTAACCATACTGGAAACCCTTTGATAGATTTGAGTCTTTCCTTTTACCTCTTTTTGTATGTTGTGGCATGGGGGTTGGGAGAAGTGAGCAAAAGTATGTATGTTTAATTGTCCACTTTCGATATTTAATCTATAGTTGAAAAACAGATAATAAAAATAAATAAAACAAAATAAATTGCACATTAAAATGAAAAACCAAACTCACTGCCATTGAGTCAATTCCTACTTATATCCTATAGAATAGAGTTGAATTGCCCCTTAAAATTTCTAAGACTACAAATCTTTACTGGAGCAGACTGCCTCATCTTTTGCCTACAGAGTAACTTATAGCTTCAAACCACTGAACTTGCAGTTAGCACACCAGCACTTGTCCCACATGCAACCAGGGGTCTGTAGATAATGATTTTTTTAATCACTGCCATCAAGTCCACTGGGATTCGTAGCAACCCCACTGGAGTGGGCAGAACTGCCCTTGTGAGTTTCTGAAACTGTACATCTTTACAAGGACAGGAAAGTCTCCTCTTTTTCCTAAAGATAAACTGGTGGGTTCAAATTGCTGGTCTTGTGGTTGCCAACTCAACATGTAACCCATTACACTACCCAGGCTCCTGTAGATAATGACAGGTATCATTTAAAATATGCTGTCAGTACCGTGAACATGCTCAAAGAACACACAAATCAGTCTTGGAAGAAATATAGCCAGAATGGTCCTTAGAAGCCATGTGTTGGAGCTGTCCCCCATACTTTGGATGTGTTGTCAGGAGAGACAAATCCCTAGAACACCACATCATGCTTGGTAAAGTAGACGGTCAGCACAAAAGAAGAAAACTGTCATTCTCCTTTAATTTTCTTTTTTTTTAAATAATTTTATTAGGGCTCATACAACTCATCACAATCCATACATATATCAATTGTGTAAAACACATTTGTACATTCATTGCCCTCATCATTCTCAAAACATTTGCTCTCCACCTAAACCCCTGGCATCAGCTCCTCATTTTTCCCCTCCCTCCCCCCTCCTCCCTTCCTCACAAACCCTTGATAATTTATAAATTATTATTTTGTCATATCTTGCCCTGTCCGACGTCTCCGTTCACCCACTTTTCTGTTGGCCGTCACCCAGGGAGGAGGTTATATGTAGATCCTTATAATCAGTTCCCCCTCTCTACTCCACCCTTCCTCCACCCTCCCAGTATTGCCACTCACACCACTGGTCCTGAAAGGATCATCCGCCATGGATTCCCTGTGTTTCCACTTCCTATCTGTACCAGTGTACATCCTCTGGTCTAGCCAGACTTGCAAGGTAGAATTGGGATCGTGATAGTTGGGGGGGGGGAGAGGGGAGGAAGCATTTAGGAACTAGAGGAAAGTTATATTTTTCATCATTGCTACACTGCACCCTGACTGGCTCGTCTCCTCCCTGAAACCCTTCTGTAAGGGGATGTCCAGTGGCTTTGGGTCTTCACTCTGCACTCCCCCTCTCATTCACAATGATATGATTTTTTGTTCTTATGATGCCTGATACCTGATCTCTTCGACATCTCACGATCACACAGCCTGGTGTGCTTTTTCCATGTGGGCTTTGTTGCTTCTGAGCTAGATGGCCGCTTGTTTACCTTCAAGCCTTTAAGACCCCAGGCGCTCTATCTTTTGATAGCCAGGCACCATCAGCTTTCTTCATCACATTTGCTTATTCACCCACTTTGTCTTCAGCAATTGTGTCGGGAAGGTGAGCATCATAGAATGCCAGTCAATCACCTAGCTTTGAGGATCTTTTCCAATTCTTGTGCAGAAAAGGTTAACTAAAACTCAGTAAAGGATATCACTGTTTGTGACCACTTGGGGGCAGGATAAGCTCCAAACAGAATGAGCTCTGCCAGCAGCCTGAACTGCAGTGAGCCAGGCTTTTGCTTGCCAGAGACACAGCTTACCTTCTGTAACCCTTCTGCCTCACAACTTGAGTGTGGCCAAACCCAGTGCACTTGATTCACCAGCTCTGTCTGCCAGTCAGGGGGAACTGCTTCTGTACATCTAAGGAGTGAGCATTTTTCTCTCCATTCTCTAGACTTAGACCACATTCAGTAGTATTTGTGAAGAGTGCAGTGTTAGGTGTTGCTGTGTTTATTTAAGTTGGGAATGGGGGGATAGGACAATGATTAAAATAATTTTTGATAGTTTTATTGGCATAGAATTCAAATATGATATAATTCAATAGTTCAATCATATTAAGAAGAGTTGTGCAATCATCACCACTATCCGTTTTAGAACATTTTCTTTTTTCTTGTACTCACTGTTGTCAGCTCCCCATTTTCTCCCAACCTCCCCTGCCATGCCTCTAGGTAATTAATGCTCCAGTTACTATCTATATAGATTTACCTATCCTGGATTTTATATACATAAAATCATGCAGTAGAGGAAGGGTGGGAGGAGAAGGGGAAACCGATCACAGTGATCTACATACAACCCCCCCCCCAGGAGGACAAACAACAGAAATGTGGTGAAGGAAGACAGTGGATGGTGTAAAATATGAAAATAAAAATAATTTCTAAATTATCAAAGGTTTTGGAAGGTGGGGAAGGGAAAAAAGAAAAGCTGATACCAAGGGCTCAAGTAGAAAGAAAATGTTTTGGAAATGATGATGGCAACATATACACAAATGGGCTTGATACAGTTGATGTATGCATTATTATAAGAGCTGTAAGAGCCCCCAATAAATTGAATTATTACCCCCCAAAAATCATACAAAACAAAATCAACAATGACAAAAATAAAACAGAAAACCCTCAATCGAAAGAAAGCAGAAAATAATAAAAACTGAAACAACTTTAAAATGGGTCAAAAGGGAAATTAAATGATACAGTATTACCTTTTAACTTAACTACATCTACTGTAATCCACTTTCCAATGCTCTCTGTCTGATGGCAAGGCTATTCATGTCCCTGCACTATGGTCAGAGGGATCCACTGGAGGTTAAGCACATGTGGGGACCCTGCACATGGATTTTGGGCTTCCACTGTCATCCATAGCCTTCTGCAAACCAGGTGTTCACAATTTAAACTCTGATACCATTTCCTCCTCTGGATTTGGATTTTCTTATTTATAATCCTTGGGTAACACGAGCTGTGTGGTTCTTCCATATGGACTTAGTTGATGTCTTCCCTAAGTGACTGCTTGTTTTAAGATAAGCCTTTAAAAATCTTGACATTATTCTTTCCAATAGCTGAGCACCATCTTATTTCTTTACCATGCTTTACTATAGCACACGTATCTTCAGTGATCTCTTCATGAGAGGGAGTATAGAGTAGAGCTATGTCATTAGAACTAATTGTTCTTAGATTAGGGCTACAATTAAATGGGATTCCAAAATCCATAACATTTTTTTAAGGAACGTGCATTCCTAACCCTCTAAAAGCAAATTGTTTTGTTGATGAGATAGAAAGAAGGGAAATAACATTTATTAGATTTACTGCATGTCATTCAGTATGCTAGGCGCTTTCATACATAATCATCTCATTTTTGTGCCTTACTATAACTTTACAAAATAACTTGTACTCTCTCCATTTTCTAGGGAAATAATTAGACTTAGAGATTTAAATTTCTGTCCAAAGTCACCCAGCTAACTTGCATGCCATAATTCAAACCTTGGTCTTTTCACTACCATCACCCTGCCTCTCATAAATCCCAAAAAGAGAGCTGGGGGACATGGGAAGCAAGCCCTCGGAGAACGCAGCAGCACTAACAGTCCCAGGAGGACTTGGGGGTGGGGGGAAGGGTGGTGGAGGAAGGGTGCAGGGAGCAGGGAGTTCCATTGACAGGGGAACAGCTAGGGAATTAGAGTCAATAACAATGAGCAGATATAGATCCTGGGGGTGTCGGAGCAATAGCGAACTAGCTAAGAGGAAGTTCTAAGAGGCAGAAGTAGGAGGAAAATGATGGTGGGGCAGGAGGAAGGTAAAAGGAAACAGAGGAAGGATGTAGGAAGCAAAGCCATGGATACAGGTATAAGCATAGGTGTGTACATATGTAAATAGATTAATCCACAAATATAGAAGTATTGGTCTATGTACATATATTTATAAAGCAATACACTGGTAGTGGACAGGTTTTGGGCCTCTGCTCATACCCTCCCTCCATACAAAAACACTTTGTTCTAACAAATCAGCATTCTGAGATGCTCACCTTCCCAACACAATCACTGAAGACAAAACAGTGCATAAGCAAATATGGTGAAGAAGGTAGAAGGTGCCTGACTATTAAAAGATATAACATCTGGGGTCTTAAAGGCTTGAAGTTAAACAAGCGGCCATTCAGCAGAGAAGCAACAAAGCCCACATGAAAAAAGCACACTGCCAATGTGATCATGAGGAGTCATGGAGACCAGGTAATAGGCATCAGAAGATACATAACAAACAAACACATATTGTTGAGAACAAAGGGGGATGGAGCAGAGACCCTTTGTAGACAAAGGAACAATCCCCCCACAGAGGGGCCACAGGGAAGGGATGAGTCAACCAGGCTGCAGTAAAGCATCGATGAAACACAATATTGACCAGAAGACCCTCGGAGCGAGCTCAGGCAGAGTGGCTACAGCAATTCCATGGGGTCACCAGAGATTGGGAGGCCCTCATCCTGGCCATGTCTGATTGTCAAGCTCCAGTCGGGTGACTGTAATTCCGGGTGATGCCTCCATCAGAAAGGAAATCTACATCGCCCCTTCAAGAGTGCAAAAGGAAGGAATTCAGGAGCCGCCACAGTGAGTCACACCCACTCCAAAGCGGCTGCCATGGCCACCCTCCTTTATGCAAGACAAGAGTTTAAAATTACACATCAGGAGATGATCAAAGGAATAAGGAAGTGTTGCTTAGGAGGGTATTATAGGTATGCATTTATTTATTTTTGCTTAGAGAATTTGCTGAAGTATTTTCACATTTTTGGATGAATAGGGCACTGGCCTTTTGATGGATTTAACGAGATGGGGCAGGGTCTGTGCTCCGTTAAAGAATGCCTCGCTTCACATAATGCTTCCAAATCCACTCTCAGTGGTTTCCAATCAGATGGCCTCACTCCCCCACGGACACGGTCAACTGTCCACAGCATGAAGAATGACATGTTTGTCCAAGGATAACAAAAACACCATGCTGGTGTTTCTACAGAGATGGAAAGATGATGTTCCTTTACTGACACAGCCAAAGAGCAAGGTCTCTGTGCCCTCGCTTTTCTAAAGAAGCATTTGCCCCGACTAACAGTGAACAAGCACATGGCTGCCAACTGAAAGACTGTCAGTTCAAACCCACCCAGCAACTCGGGGGAGAAAGCGCTGGCAGTCTAGAAAGCTCTATGCGCCATTCTCCTCTGTCTCGTGGGGTCGTTGAGAATCCACAACAGCTCAGTGGCACCTGAAAAACAGAACTCATTCTGACAAAATGTAGTAGTTCTGAAATGTTTTCATGTGTAGGAGAGTTTCATCGTTAATTTGAGTTAAGTAGATCTCTGGAGTTTGACAGCTTTTCAGTGTTGAAATGTGGCATAGCTAATCTAAAACAATGTGACCTTCACGATAAGTTCAAGTCCAACTACCACCCCACAGATGCTAGTGTGGCTCATTACGCATCAATCTGGAAGTCTGTGAAGTGAGGAAACATGTCTGTAATACTCAGCTACGATGATATGCTGGCAGTGCCCATCATTGAGAATACACCTGAGGAGAAAGGCCTCAAAGAACAAATGGCTCATGCACTGGATGAGTAACCAGACTACTGTGCCAGGCTGCTCCAACGTCATGTATGGGAGAAACATGGCACAAGGCTAAAACCATGTGTGAATGCTATGACTGCTTGTTTGATATTGCTGTTTCAATGAAGACAGTTGGACTAGAGCCTACACAGCTTCCAGTTGGAGAGAAGAGAATTGTGTAAACAAGTGTGAAGTTTAATTTTGCACAGAGAGCAATACATAAGTGAAACTTATTTTTAATCAATTAAAAATGTCCTTGAAGCATTAAAAAAAAGAAAGAAAAGAAAAGAAACACACAATATTCCTCTGATTCCTTTAGGCTTCCTCACCCCACCCCCCACCTATGATGACCCCAATACTGCTTCTCAATTCAGACTAGACGACCATGTACACAGGTACATGAAAAGAGATGGGGGCTCACGACACACAAAATCCAAGAACAGGAGTGGGAATAGTGATACCAGAAGGGTAGGGATAAGAGCAGGGAGAGGAAGGGAGAAAGGGGAACCGATCGCAATGATTGACACAACCATACACCCCTCTCGGGGGAAAGAATAACAGAAAACACAGGGAAAGGGAGGCAGCAGTCAGTGTAAGATATGAAAATAATAATAATTTATAATCTAAGAAGGGAATATTACATTGGGGGACGGAAGAGGAAAAATGAGGACTCAGTAGAAAGTAAATGTCTAGAAATTAATGAAGGCAACATGTGTACAAACATACTTGATGCAATCAGTGTATGGATTGTAACAAGAGTTGTAAAAGTCCCCAATAAAATGATCTCTTAATAATAAAAAATAAAGAGGGTGGGGGAGGGAACTGCAGAAGAAGCAAGTTAACACATTAATTAATATTGTCCAAATGGAAGTCACAGATACCAAGGAAGGAATGCTGATTAAAGTGATATAAGGAAGGATATACCTAAACATAACTTCCTGGACAAAGCCAGTCCCAAGTTGGATTCTGATCGAGATGGATTGGCAAAGTAATAAAAGCACTAAGGAAGGAAGGCAGTCACATGGCAAAGAGACTAACACCGAAAACCAATGAGTTGTAGTAAAAAGCCATGAGACATGAGGAAGAGAGAGTAATCGCTCGGGTCAACAAGCATATGTTAGCTCCGGCTCTCTGTAAAGCTCTGAGCTAGGGGTTGAGAAGGATACACGTGGACCAGGAATAACTCCTACACTTTGGGGGTTGAAATTTGAATGAAAAGACTCAAGCCTGTTCCCAAATAGGATTGGCAATATAATAGGAACTATATTGCCAATATCAAGGTATATCAAAAAGTATTGCTACACAACCATCTCACTCACTGTCCTAGAGTCTATTCTGACTCATAATGACCCTACAGGACAGAGTAAAACTAACTACCTCTTTGGGTTTTCAAGACGTTAAATCTGTACAGGAGCAGATACCTTATATTTCTCCATAGAAACAGCTGGTGGGTTCAAATCTCTGACCTCGTGGTTAGCAGTTTAATGTATAACCCACTACACCACCAGAGCTCCTTCTACATATCCATACAAACCTCTGTTAAGTAAAAATATCAAAATGTAAGGCTACTGTTTCTTGATATATGCTCCAAGGACAAGATCGGGCTGCTGGATGAATAGGGTATGATTTCCCAGTTCTCTTAGGACAGCTCTTTCTAACCATGAAGAATGAACAGTTGCATTATCCCCACTGGGCAGGAGAGGGAGGGGTCCCTCTACACAACTTTCCTAGCCTTTTTCTTTTTTCTCTTCAATAGTATCTAATTCATATACCATACAATCACATCAAGTTCAATAGTTGTACAATCATCACCACAATCAGTTTGAGAACATTTTCTTCATTCTTATACTCATCATTATTAGCTTCCCCATCCCCCTCCCCAACCTTCTCTGCCATAACCCTAAGAAAACATGAACCCAATTACTGTCTGGATTTCATGTACAGAAAAACATTTTTTAAACTAATAAGAATAACAAAATAAAACAGATAAAAACCTCAATAGAAAAGAAAGAAGAAATTCAAATGGATCATAATGGAGATAAAATGGTAAGGTGCTAAATTGTACCCTCACTGCATCTGCAACAATCCACTTTCCAGTGCGTTCTGCATAACAGCAAGGCTGTTCGCATCCCTGCTCCATGGTCATAGGGGAGTCAACAGGGACTTAATCCACGTGTATTTCCCTCTCACCTCTTTTTTAACTGAAACATCTGTAAAATGGGTCAAAGGGAGAGCACATGATATTACATTTTGACTTAACTGCATCTGCTTTAATTGACTACAATGTTCTCTGTCTGATAACAGAGCTATTCACGCTCCTCAGTTTCGATCAGAGGGGATTCACTGCAGGTGTGGTCTATGTGGGGACCCTGCACATGGATTTTGGACTTCCACTGTCATCCATAGCCTTCTTCAAACCAGGTGTTCACAATTTAAGCTCTGATAACATTCCCTCCTTTAGATTTGGATTACATTATTTTCAGTCCTTGGATTGCACAGGCTGGTGTGCTTCTCGCATGTGGACTGAGTTGACACCTCACTTAGATGGCTGATTGTTTGAAAACAAGTCATTAAGACCCCAGATGCTATCCCTAGCCTTTTTCTCACCAATTAAAATTTCTTTCCAATAAGTCCCCATGATCCTCTTCTATTCTTTAAGAAAATCTATCAAGATTACCCCGTCAGAATCCAAAAAGAAAACCAGTCACCACAACCTTCTGAGCTGACCTCTCTACCTTGAACTCCGAACAAGACTAAGCCAAGTGTATTTCTGAGACACTTGTCTGCAGCCATGCACTGACCACAGAGCCATGGTCACACTGGAACCCGAGTGACAATCTTTTACTTCTTATCCTTGTCTGAACCAAGAGCTCTGGAAATGCAGTTGATGGCCATTCCACCCTTTCCCTGCAGGGCAGGGTGCATGAAGGAGGTGGCATTTGAGCTCAGTACAGTGACAAGCTTTCATCGGGTAGAGATGGGGAGGGATAGTATGAGGAAGGAAAGGGCAGAGTGTTTGAGGGGTGAGTAGTATAGAGTTGTTCAGGATGAGTGAGAAAATTAACTGTTCGTGTATAGTGAGTACTGGAGGGGAAGGAATTGAGTTTGATCGGACAGCTAAGAGGCGACTGCAGTGATCCAAGCACAAGGAAGTGAATACTTGACGCAGGGGCCAGGAAAATGGACGTTCTCCTAAAGTGTACATGGTGTGCATCCATCTTTGAGAGCATGCCTGCCGGCTCCCTCTGAGCCAGCAGAACTCAAGCTTCAAACCTCACACCTAGTGCCTCCGTGGAGTTGCATGAGAACTGTTTCGAACAAAGAAGCCGTGCTCTAAAAAATAATAATAATAAAATAATAAAAATTAAAAATATATTATAAAATAATATACATAATATATAAAAAGAAATATATGATAAATATATAAAATAAAATTTAAAATAATAATAATAAAATAATTACCAAAAAGAAGCCGTGCTCTATGGTTCTCCTAACTACTTATTCACAAAGTTAGAAAGAACAAAATGTTGGTGAGGTGTCTTCAGGGAAGAAGTGCTATTTTCCCAAAGCACCCAGTGGGGAATCTTTTTCTTTGTAGAGAAAGGTACCTGGTGTCGCCTTAGTTTTTTAGCTTCTCAGACTCAGGGTCCATTTTGTCAGCACTCTCTCAGAGACAGTTGCCTTATCAAGCTCAAGGAAAGTATGGGCCAGAACGTTTGAGAGAGAGAAACTACCCGCCAAAGAGTAGAGACCTGACAATCACATCCCTGGCATTAAGATGTGTTCTTTCGCCAGCACCCCCTCTGCCCCTCAGAGCCATAAGTGGATGGACACAGCCAGTGCCTGCCCCTGCGTGGCCCCTCTGGGTGTGCCCCAGGCCCTGCACCCCATCTCCTCGTGGACATAGCCCTTGTTAGAGATCCCACTGTCATCAGTAAGGAAGGAGATAGCCAAAATGCGCTTCACCACTTTCTATTGATTTTATACTTAACTCTCAGAGGAAATACCTCATTTTTCTTTATCTACATTCTTGATGGTAGATAACATTTTTATTATTCCTTTAGCCTGTCCATGGTAGGAGTTTCTAATTTTATACCCTTCCCCCAATGAGTTAAAAAAGATGCAAAGGTCTCTTGTTGGAACTCAAAGCAACATTTTCTCTCTACTGTCTGAGCTTATTTGCTCAGTCTTATGTCTTTAGTTCTAGAGCTGTCCCCTTTAGGCTTTCATATGCATCTGTCTCACTCAAGAGAATTTACTCAGCCATTTCCATACTTGTTCCTCAAGGTGAAGTTTGTGTTTCAGGCTCAGAAAAAATAAATCACTAGGGGTTTTGCCTATGACAAAATAAAATTCATATTATTAAAACACACACACATATTTCTCTTTACTCACAAGGAACTTTCTTTGAGTAGTAATCTCGTATTTATTGCTGTAGCACCCTAAAGCAGGGTGGGATAGATGAAAAAAATTTTATTCTGCTAATATATTTTAATCATTTGATTAGGGGCCCATACAACTCTTAGCACAATCCATACATACATCAATTGTGTAAAGCACACTTGTACATTCATTGCCTTCATCATTCTCGGGATAGATGAAATTTTTATCAGAAATGGTCACAAATCCCGTTGCTTGATAAACCCCGTTAGGAATAAAAAGTGTCATACTCATATACCCATGCAGCCCATGCAATCGCTCATTGTCTTGTCTTTCCTTCTTTTGGTCTATTTTCCATGTAACAGACTTTTTTTTTTCCTTCCTGGAATGAATGAAGTAACTCATTAACTAATGCTCATACCTATCTCACAGGGAATGACTATTTCATACATGCTGGTAAAAGAGAAATGTGTTTGAGGATCCTTTCCAGCCACAGAATGAATCGCTGGATGTGGCATGAAGTCATCTCACCCTTGCATACCTCCCTGTGCTGGATGCCCACACGGTGGACTGAAGCCCCTTTGTTCCCCGTGGAGAAGCTGCCACCTCTGCTGACTTGTCCTCAGGAATGTCGTTCTAGAAATAAACTAGCTTTCTCCCTGGGCATCCGTTAGCTGTACACAGATGTTAATTCATAGGACAGACTAGCTTTTCTTAAGCCCCTTGTAAAAGTATTTCAGAGTCCATGGTAAAACAGAAGACTGCTTTCCTCTTCAGTTTCTTTCCAGCTCTTGCCTCATTTCCTCTGTCTAAGTTTCCCTCACCACCTTACATTTGATTTTCATTGATGGCCTTTACCTGCAAACCCAGCCTTCCCCTGACTCCTGAACTAGTGAGGCCTACAGCAGGAAAATACCAGCAAAGCACCTCACTGTACTTACCTCCACTCATTCAGATTTGCAGTTAAGTCATATGTCACATAAACTTAATCTTTTTTAAGTATGTTTTATAACAGTGGTAATTGAACATTTTCATTATAAAACAACCTAAAGCTAAAGTCCATCTTGTTAGCTGAGTACGTAACTCAGTGCTATGAGGTTTGTATTGTTTTTATATGCTAGTATATATTTTTCTAGTGTATTTTTGAACACAAAAATAATGTTTATTTCATGGCTCCAATAAAATTTCAATGGTAGAAAAATTTGAATAGTAAAAAGTACTTGAAGGCTTCAAAAAGTTCGTGGAAAAATTGAATTAAAAAATAATGAAATTCTTCCACAGACTACTTGAAGTCTCTTTTATCTCAGAACCCAACTGAGCTTGCATTCCCTAGTCATGTCTGTTAACAGTAATTACAGCCCACCAGACCTTTGTGACATGTATTTGCATGGCATGTATTTGCATATATGTGTGTTGCAAATAATTTTATTTCTTATACAAATAGAGTCATCTTTTCTACTTTTCTATCATTTTCTGTATCCATTTACTATCTATTAGCTTTCCATGGCAGTACATATGAGGGGGCTTCAAAAAAATTAATGGAAAGGGGAATTAAAGGATAATGGAATTCTTTCCAAAACTTTTTAAAGTTTCCTCATTTAGCTTTTTTTTTAACAACTGCACAAGACATCATGGTGCTATAATTTATAAAAACATTCATCTGGTGGGCATTTAAGTTGCTTCCCACTCCAAGTTTTGATTGTTATAAAACATCACTATATTACCCATATTGCCTTGTGTTATGTCCAAAAATTTCTGTAGGCATCCAGCAGAAGATATGAGGGTTAGTTAAAAAAAAACAACAACATACTGCTACTCAGATACACAGTTTTATTTCATGTATGCAAATAGTGAGTGACTGAAGACAAGTTCTCTCAGTAATATATTTATCTTAGCCTTGTTAACTCAAAATCCAGACTCACTTCCATCCAATAGATTCCAACTCACAGAGACCCTGTAAGACAGAGAGAACTGTCCCTATGGAGTTCCAAAACTGTAAATCTTCATGGGAGTAGAACAGCTCATCTTTTCCTGCCCTCACCTTTCCCTCATGGACCAGTTGGTGGTTTTGAACTGCTGACCTTTTGTGAGTAGCCCAAGGCACAATCCACTACACCAGCAGGGCTCCTCTAGTCTCCTTAGGCTGCCTTCAAAATAAAGGATACTTTTTATGTTACGAAAAAAGCTATTTTTAGTTCAACAGAATAATGTCATATTGTAAACAAAATTCAAATGGACATCTACCCAAATCCCTGAAACTTTGCAACAAGTTTACTGGAGTGCTGTGTCCCCATCCCACCCCCAAACCTCCCAAAACAACAGTTTTTAGATGGATCAAGCATTTTAAAGGTCTGGAAGACTTCAAAGATGAACTCAAGGCAGAGAGGTCAGCTCAGGTTATGGCAACTGTTTCTTGGAATTCCCAAGACATATCTTGAATACTTTCTCGACTGACACAGAAAGATCACAGGAGGTTTTAGGATGAAGTTTTCAGAAAATGGAAAACTGCTGGTAAAGAAAAGACCAGGAAAGTTGTACTGAGGAATTTTTTCAGTCACGATAATGCATCTGCTCATTTTGTGAGGCTAGAAAAGCCTGTTCTAGAAGTGCAAATTTTCCAGCTGTCCTTAGAAATTTTTCCTCCATCCACTCCACAGCCCTGATATGGTTCCTTCAGATTCCTTTTTATTCCCAACACTCAAAATCATTGCAAAGGAACATGATTTTAACCTCTCACAGATGCTAAAACTGTTATTTTGATGTGGTGTATATGGAAAGTAGACAGTTGTGTGGAGAAGGGTTAGAGAGATGGAAACACTGACATCTGAAGTGTACAGATCTAGATGGAAGGTATGTTGAGAAATAACAGCTTCACATCTTGATAATTTGGCTTGATAAAAAAGTCCTGCGCATCCCTCCACCCAAACCCCTCCGAAAGCCCCTCCTAGCCATGTCGCTTCTCGAGCGAAGGCCTTTCAAATCCATTTTAAAAATCATTTTATTAGGGGTTCATACAACTCTTTTTACAATTTGTACACACATCATTTGTGTCCAGCACATTCGTACATATGTTGCCATCAAAACACCTGCTTTCTACATGAGTCCTTGGTATCAGCTCCTCATTTTTCCCCTCCCTCCATGATCCCCCTCCCCCTGAACCCTTGATAATTTATAAATAATTATTATTTTATCATATCTTATACCATACGACCTCTCCCTTACCCAGTTCTCCGCTGTCCATCACCAGGGAGAAGGTTACATGTAAACTTTGTCATCTGTTTCCCATCTCTCCCTCACCCTCCCTCCACCTTCACTCTCACCACTGTTCCTGAGGAGCTCATCTGTCCTGGATTCCCCTTATTTCCAGTTCCTATCTGTGCCAGTGTACATCTTCCGGTCCAGCTGGTTATGTAAGGTAGAATTGGGATCATGATATCATGATAGTGGAGGGGGGGGTAAGCATTCAAGAACTAGAGGAAAATTGTATGTTTCATCGTTGCTACACTGCACTCTGACTGGTTCGTCACCTCCTCACAGCCCTTCTGTAAGGGGATGTCCAGTTTCCCCAAGATGGGCCCTGGGTCCCCACTCTGCACTCCCCCTCATTCACAATGCTATGATTTTTAAAATTTTTGTCCTTGATGTCCGACACCTGATTCCTTTTTAAAGTCGCTAAAATCTTCTACCTCTAGAGAGCCCGGAAGGTTAGGATGAGGAATTGGCCCAGTGAGAGTGAGAAGAAATGCGGCTCGTGACTCTGGCCGGGGCTGGGTCAGAGCATGGGCAGGGCACCGGGAACCCCGTGGGCCCACGCGGGCCCTTCCTTTCTGATCAGCCATCTGCGGTGGGGCCGCCGCCAGGAGCAGATCTTCTTGAAGACCCTTAGGGGGAAGACCATCACTCTCGAGATCAAACCCTCGGATACGATGGAGAATGTGAAGGCCAAGACCCAGGACAAGGAGAGAGTTCCTCCCGATCAGCACCGGCTGATCTCTGCTGGCAAGCAGCTGGAAGATGGACGCACCTTGTCTGACTACAGCGTTCAGGAGTCCACGCTTCATCTTGTGCCTTGACTGCGTGGTGGTGCTAAGAAAAGGAAGAAGAAGTCTTACACCACTCCCAAGAACAGCAAGCATAAGAGAAAGAAAGCTAAGCTGGCCCTCTTAAAATACTATAAGGTGGATGAAAATGGCCAAATCAGCCGCCTACGGCGTGAGTGCCCTTCAGACGAGTGTGGTGCTGGGGTTTCATAGCCAGCCACTGTGACAGACACGACTGCGGCCAGTGCTGTCTGTCCTACTGCTTCCACAAACCAGAAGACAACTGTACAGGTTAATAAAGGCCATGAACATTAAAAAAATTCCTGTGCATAAGGACAGCAAGTAGAATAAGGGTTTGGGGGACAGGGTTACAGTCATGGTGGGGGTGGGGTGGGGCAAATGTAAAAGGGAGATGACGTCAAGGAGTCCAGGAAGAACAAGAATGTTTGCAAACTGACTGTGGTAGCAATTGGACTGTTCTACTTGATGTGATTAAACTATGGAATGATATGATGTATGTCTTAACTCCCAATTAATAATATTTTAATTCCTATTCATAGTAACAGTTTTTGACCTAACCTCTTATCTAGAGGTAGATTTGATGGGTGCATTTACATTTTTATCTATTAAAATTTTTTCTAACTGAAGAAAAAGAGTTTTAACCACTATTTCTCTTTCTCCTACAGAGAGTTCTCTCTTGGGAACTGATATTGACCTTCAGACAATAGACAATGATATTGTCGGCATGGAGACTTTCTTCAAAGCTTGGCTACATAACAGTGGGACGGACCAAGAGCATCTTCATCTCCTCCTTCCTTCGGGGCGCTCCAGCAACCTTTCCAGAACCAAAGAAAGCCCAAGTACACAACCCCAAGAAGATACTTTATATAGGTTATAATATCCTAGTCTACGATTAGGACTTTAGATTAGTGAGTAACAAAAGTACAGACTAGTCAAGGTTTAGAGATTGGAGGCACAAGGAGTAAGAAGGATAAAGACCAAGTATAGCTAGTGATGTGTTGGGCAATTCATTAATAAAATAGCATTTTTAAAAAACAAGAAGTAAGAAGAGAAGTTTCTAAAAAGTGACCAACACAGTTAGAAAACCAAGCCTAATTAAACCCTTCCAGCAAAGGCCTTTAGATGAATTTAGATGCAGTCAGTCTGACTCACCCAATGCTATTGAGTTGATTTCAACTCACAGCTACCCTATGGGACAGGGTAGAACTGCCCCTGTGAATTATAAAGAGTGTAACTGGTTTTTGTATTATTATTAATAAATCATTTTGTTGGGGGCTCTTACAGCTCTTTTAACAACCCATACACCAGTTGTATAAAACACATTGTATATATGTTGCCATCATCATTTTCAAAACATTTTCTTTCTGCTTGAGCCCTTGGTATCAGCTCTTCTTTTTGCACCCCCTCCCCCTCCCTTACTCATGAACCCTTGATAATTTATAAATTATTATTATTTTTCATGTCTTACACTGACCGATTTCTCACTTTTCTGTTGTCTGTCCCCCTGGGAGGGGGTTATATGTACATCATTGTGATTGGTTCCCCTTTTCTCCCCACACTTTCCCCTTCCCCTCCCCAAGAGTGTAACTGTTTATGGGAGTAGAAAGCCCAGTCTTTTGCAGTTAGTCTTAAACACCAAAAAAATAGGACATGAGATATGCTATATAAAAGCATGACAAATTAGTTATGGGGTTTGGGTTTTAATGGATTAAATACTGATACTATAGTTGGAGGAATGATGATATCTCAACAATATCAACAGGGCCTGTGGGAAGAGTGGAAAACTCAATATTAAATAGCGATCTTCTCACTAGGGAGTCACCAAATGAAGAAGAGACAAAACAACTAGAGACAAGTCCCCATAGAAGGAGCTATCCAGTGACTCCAGACCATGTTCACCAAGCATGTTCAGGCAATTATTAAAATCCATAGATTCAGTCCAGTGTTCAGCATATGCCAACTAGTGCCTGGGTGTTGTTCTGACTACTAACAATACTTCATTCCTGGTCCCCGTAAGTGGTAGGGATAAGGTCATATCTAGTCCAAGTCATTTCTATTCTCCCATGCCTTTGAAGATTAGCTCAGAGCCCACAGATGGGTCCATCCGTATAGTTGGCCACATTGAGCTTCTAAATCTGACTTCTTAGAGCTCAATTCTTTTTTTCTTTTTTTGCTATCTATATTCCTATGTTTTTTTTTAAATTTTTTTTAACATTTTATTAGGGACTCATACAACTCTTATCACAATCCATACATATGCATACATCAGTTGTATAAAGCACATCATACATTCTTTGCCCTAATCATTTTCAAAGCATTTGCTCTCTACTTAAGCCCTTTGCATCAAGTCCTCTTTTTTCCCCTCCCTCCCTGCTCCCCCTCCCTCATGAGCCCTTGATAATTTATAAATTATTATTTTGTCATATCTTGCCCTGTCCGGCATCTCCCTTCACCCCCTTTTCTGTTGTCTATCCCCCAGGGAAGAGGTCACATGTAGATCCGTGTAATCGGTTCCCTCTTTCCAACCCACTCACCCTCTAGTCTCCCAGTATCGCTCCTCACACCCCTGGTCCTGAAGGGATCATCCGCCCTGGATTCCCTGTGCCTCCAGCTCCTATCTGCGCCAGTGTACAACCTCTGCCTTAGAGCTCAATTCTAAAGGAAAAGAACCAGGTTGTGTCTGGTTGAGTTAGAGGGCTTGAACCTATTTTTTTCTCACTGAGTGGAATCTTGACAGTAACAACACAGATGGGGCAGGATTGAGGACTGAATTGGATAGCATACTTAACAGAGTCCTTCTCGCAGACTCTGACAACACACTGGAGTCAATGTGTCCTTCAGGAGCTCTTTTAAGCCCATCGACAATATATTTGAGTTCTTATGGATGTTCTCTTATCTTCAGCAGCAGCTGTCAAATAACTTTTTGATGACGCTAGTCCCTGTCAGAGCAAGAAAGAGCCCTTTGAAGATGATCAAGCAGCCATCTAGCTGAGACGCAACAAAGCCCACATGGAAGAAGCACACCAGCCTGTGTGATCACGAGGTGTCTTTGGGATCAGCTACCAGGCATCAAAGACCCAGAACAAAAATTCTATCAATGTGAATGAGGGGGAGTGCAGAATAGAGACCCAAAGCCCATCTGTAGGCAACTGGACATCATCCCCTTACAGAAAGGTCGCAGGGAGGAGATAAGACAGTTAGGGTGCAGTATTGCACCAATGAAACATACAACTTTCCTCTAGTTCCTCCCCCGTCACTATCATGACCCCAATTCTACCTTACAAATCTGGCTAGACCAGAGCATGTACATGGGTACAGATAAGAGAGGGAATCCAGGACAGGTAAACCCCTCAGGACCAATAATAAGAGCAGCAATAGCAGTGGGGGAAGGGGGAGGTGCTGGGAGAAAGGGGAACCAATCACAATGATCTATCTATAACCCCCTCCCAGGGGGACAAACAACAGAAAAGTGGATGGAGGGAGACAGTGGTTGGTGTAAGACATGAAAAAATAATAATAATTTATAAATAATCAAGGGTTCATGCAGCAGAGAGGGTTGGGAAGGGGGGAAATGAGGTGATACCAAGGGCTCAAGTAGAAAGAAAATGTTTTTAAAATGAGGATGGCAGTATACAAACAAGTGTACTTGACACAATGGATGGCTGGATGGATGGATTGTGATAAGAGCTGTGCGAGCCAATAAAATGATTAGAAATGAAACAGAAAGCAAAGAACCCTTTGAAAATTTTATTAGATAGGGCCACAGTTTCCCAAGACCCTTTATTTCTGCGGCTAGTCATGGGGTCTCCACTAGATCCCTCCCTCAGTCCTAGCTCAGCCTGGGGTGCTTTTGACAACGCACTTTTATTTTTATTATTTATTCATTTAAAGATCATTTTAGTGAGGGCTCTTACAACTCCTATAACAATCCATACAGCAATTGTATCAAGCATATTTGTACATATGTGTCATCATTATTTTCTAAACATTTATTTTCTATTTGAGCCCTTGCTATCAGCTCCTCTTTCCGCCCCCTTCCCCGCTCCCCCCTTGACCCCTTGATAAATATAAATTATTATTATTTTCATATCTTATACCAACCGCTATCTCCCTTCCCCCAAAGTTCCTGTTCCTCCCCCAAGGGACTTATGTGGTTAAGTGTAGATCATTTCCCCTTCCTCCCCTCCTCTTCTTCCCCTCCGCTCCCTACCTTCCCCCTCCTCTCCTGGTATTGCTACGCTCATTTCTGTTCTTTTTTTTTTTAAGATTACATATTGTTTTAATGGCTGGTGAAAACATATTATCAGATGTAAATTTTTTCCCCTTTTTGTTTTATTTATTTATTTAAAATCATTTTATTGGGGGCTCATACAACTCCTATCACAATCCATACATACATCAGTTGTGTAAAGCACATTTGTACATTCGTTGCCTTCATCATTCTCAAAACATTTGCTCTCCACCCAAGCCCCTGGCATCAGGTCCTCATTTTTTCCCCTCTCTCCCCATCTCCCTTCCCTCATGAACCCTTGATAATTTATAAATTATTATTTTGTCATATCTTGCTCTGTCCCACGTCTCCCTTCACCCACTTTTCTGTTGTATGTCCCCCAGGGAGGAGGTCACATGTAGATCCTTGAAATCGGTTCCCCTTTCTCATTTCTGTTCTTGAGGGGTTTATCTGACCTGGATTCCATGTGTCATGAGCTCTCATCTGTACCAGTATATATGCTCCAGTGTAGCCAGCACTGAAAGGCAAGACTGGGGTCATAATAGTTGGGGGTGAGGAAGCCTCAAGGAACCAGAGGAATATTGTGTGTTTCATCAGAGCTACACTGCGCCCTGGTGACTCATCCCTTCCTTGTAACCCTTCTGTGAAGGTTATGTCCCATGGTCTACAGATGGGTTTTGGGTCTCTTCTCTGGTGCCCCTCATGCTCAACAATATGTTTGTTTGTTTTTGGGTCTTCTGAGGCCTATTACCTGATCCCATGAATACTTCATGATCGCACAGGCTGGTGTGCTTCTTCCATGTGGGTGTGTTGCTTCTCTGCTACATGGCTGCTTGTTTAACTTCAAGCCTTGAAAACCCCAGACACTATCTTTTCATAGCCAGGCACCATCAGTTTTCTTCACCATATTTGATTGTGCACCCATTTTATATTCAACAATCATGTAGGGAGGATAAGCATCACAGAATGCCAAGTTGTTACAACAAAGTGTTCTTGTGTTGAAGGAGGGCTTGAGCAGAGGCCCAAAGTTTATCCACTACCTCAATGTATTGTCATATAAATATATGTACATAGGCCAATACCTCTATTTTTATGAATTAATATATTTACATATGTACACACCTATGTGTATACCTCTATCCATAACTTTGTTTTCTAGATTTTTTCTGTTTCCTTTACCTTCCTCCTGCCCCACCATCATACTCATCCTTCTTCTGCCTCTTAGTAACTCCTCTCAGCTAGATTACTGTTGCTACAACACCCCCAGGACCTCTGTGTCCTCCTCATTGTTGATTTTAATTCCACAGTTGCTCCCCTGTCTGTGGTGCTGTTTGCTCACCACTCCCCCTGTCTCCTCCGCCCCACAAATCCCTCTGGAAGCATTGGTCCCATTGCTCTCTCCACGGGCTGGCTTCCCATGCTTATCTTATATAGGTAGGCAAGACAACAATAACAGAGACAAAAAAAGAAAGAAAACAAAAGATTTAATAAAAGGGGGAAAAAATAAAATAACTAGCAAAAAATAAAAAGCATGCATAGTTCCAGGTCTGTCCACTGACCTTTATGACTATTTTCCCCACTGCCGGGGCGGGGATGAGTGGGGGGTTCTGGGAACCTGAAGTCTAATTTTGGGGCTCCTGAGGGGCTTTGTGACTTTGCTCCCATTGCTGATCTGTTATGTTCCCTTCTTGGTTCGCCCCACTGTCGGGGGTTCAGACTGGACTCACTCCCTGCCATGTGTCCCCAGTATTGTCTTTTGTTGCAGTATGCTCCAGCCAGGGGACATGATGTCTCGAGCTGACAACTTAATTTTAATCTGTCTTGTCATTATGTGTAAAATCTCATTGCCTGGACTTCCTTTCTGCCTCTTCTGTCTAAGGTTCATAATACTGATTCTTCTTTGTCTGTACTCTGGAATTTATTTATTATCTATGAGGATACATAAAAAGTATTGCTACTAGGCTTCCAGTTGATACATGTACAAGTTTATTACAAACAAAACATGTATAACATGTCCCAATAATTAGTGGATGGCTGCGGACAAGTTCTTTCAGTAATGTACTTGTCATAGTCAAATTAAGGTATCTTTTTTGTTTGTTTGTTTATGAACATTTATTGAAATAGTACATTTATATGGTATAATAATAATCTTTTTTGTAAGAATCTTATTATGATGAGCATTGGTTGGGCTTTTTATTTATTTTTTAATCATATTATTGGGGGCTCATACAACTCTTATCACAATCCATACATACATCAATTGTGTCCAGCACATTTGTACATATGGTGACACACCTGCTTTCTACTTGAGTCTTTGACATCGCTCCTCATTTTCCCCCTCTCTCCCCAATCCCCACTGAACCCTTGATAATTTATAAATTATTATTATTTTGTCACATCTCACATCATCCAACATCTCCCTCACTCACTTTTCCACTGTCTGTCCCCCAGGGAGGAGGTTATATGTAGACCTTGTAATCTGTTCCCCCTTTCTCCCTCACCTCCCCCCCACCCTCCTAATATCGCCGCTCTTTCCACTGGTCCTGAGGGGTTCATCTGTCCTGGATTCCGTGTTTCCCATTCCTATATGTGCCAGTGAACGTCCGGATATGTAAGGTAGAATTGGGATCATGATAGTGGGGGGAGGAAGCATTCAAGAACTATAGGGAAATTGCATATTTCATCATTGCTACACTGCACCCTGACTGGCTTGTCTCCTTCACGCTGCCCTTCTGCAAGGGGATGTCCAATTTCCCACAGGTGGGCCCTTGGTCCCCACTCCTCACTCCTCTTCATTCACAATGCTATGATTTATTTTGGTCTTTGATGCCTGATACCTGATCCCTTCGACCCCTTGTGATCTCCATTGTGTAAAGTACATCTGTACATTCATTGCCCTCATCATTTTCAAAACATTTGCTCTCCAATTAACGCTCCCTCCTCACTCCCCCTTCCCTCATGAACCCTAGATAATTTATAAATTATTATTTTGTCATATCTTGCACTGTCCAACATCTCCCTTAACCTACTTTTCTGTTGTCTGTCCCCCATGGAGGAGGTTATATGTAGATTCTTGTAATCGGTTCCCCCTTTCCACCCCACCCTCTCTCCCCCTCCTGGTATCACCACTCACACCACTGGTCCTAAAGGGATCATCTGCCCTGGATTCCCTGTGTTTCTGGTACCTATCTGTACCAGTGTACATCCTCTGATCTAGCCAGATTTGTAAGGTATAATTGGGATCATGATAGTGGTGGGGGGAGAGAGGAGGAAGCATTTAAGAACTAGAGGAAAGTTGTATGTTTCATTGTTGCTACACTGCACCCTGACTGGCTCATCTCCTCCCCGAAACCCTTCTTTAAGGGGATGTCCAATTGCCTACAGATGAGCTTTGGGTTTCCACTCCGCATTCTCCCTCATTCACAATATGATTTTTTTTTTGTTTTAATGATGCCTACCACCTGATCCCTTCAACACCTCGTGATTGCACAGGCTGGTGTGCTTCTTCCATGTGGGCTTTGTTGCTTCTGAGCTAGATGGCTGCTTGTTTACCTTCAAGCCTTTAAGACCCCAGATGTTATATCTTTTGATAGCTGGGAACCATCAGCTTTCTTCACCACATTTGCTTATGCACCCGCTTTGTCTTCAGCAATCGTGTCAGGAAGATGAGCATCATGGAATGCCAGTTTAATAGAACAAAGTATTCTTGCATTGAGGGAGTACTTGAGTAGAGACCCAATGTCCATCTGCTACCTTAATACTAAATGTATACATATATGCACATAAATCTGTTTCCCCATCCTCATTTATAAATATATTTATATATATATACATGCCTGTATTTAGACCTCTATAAATGCACTTTACCTCCTAGTTCTTTCTTCAATTTCCTTTTACCTTCCTCTTGTCCCACTATCATGTTCAGTCTTCATTAGGGTTTCAGTAATTCCTCTCGGTTACATTACTCTTGGTCACACCCTACCGGGCCTCCTACACCCTCCTCACCACCGATTTGGATCATTTGTTGTTCCCTTGTCCCTGGGTTTGTTAACACCACTACCTTTCCCCCCACCTCCCCGTCTCCCATGTCCCCCCGGAACTGTCGGTCCCGTTGTTTTCTCCTCCAGCCTATCTTATTTAGATATTGCATTGGGTGAGTAGACAAACCTGTGGAGATAATCACATGCACAAAAACAAGACAGAGAAAAACCAAGCAACGAAAGAAAACAAAACAACAACTAGCCACCGACAAAAGAAATAACATAACAAGAAAAAAAAGCTTGTAGTTAGGTCAAGGACTGTTGTTTGGCCTTTAGGACTGTTTTCCAGTCGAGTCTGTTGGGGCTTCAAGCCCTGGCCCCAAAGTCTATATATTGCTATTCCCTGGGGACTTGGTTGCTCTGTTCCCCGTGCTGTTCTGTTGAATGCCCTTAGTGTTTTGCCTCAGTGTGGTGGGATCAGATTGGGTGGTATTCTCACTCTGTGTCTCCAGTGTTGTCCCCTGTAGGGCTATGGGTCAGTGAGGGATGTCATGTTTCATAGTGGTCTTCTCTGTGGATTGACTGCTCTGAGCGGGAATATCATCCTCAAGGGTTGGTGGGCCAGGATGTGCTCCACTCTCTCTTCCTCCCCCTTCATTTGCTCCCATGTGCTCTGATCAGACATGTCCCTCTCCTGGAGCTGCAGATTCAGTGCTGTCCTCTGAATTAAATTCTTCTGGGGGGAGGGTCAGGTGTCCACATAGTTGGGATTGGGGTCAATCCCTCAGACCTCTCAAATTAACGTATCTTTAAAACAGCAATCCAATTGGTTGGATAGTGGGCCCTGCCCTGCCAAGATCTATGGCCCTTACCCTTCAAGCCTGAAACTGAACTCACTCTGTATATTAGATTAATTAATCATTTAAGACCCGAATGCAGAATTGACCCAAGGACAAAGTCCAGAGGGTTAGATAAGGAGGAGTGGAAACTGGAAACACAGGGAGGAAGTGGGATACGCTATGGTCCATTGAGGGGACGGCATTGGATGAGTTGCATCAGACAGGGGTGAATTGTTGAGTATGAAACGAGACCTGCTTTGCAAACCTTCACCTAGATCACACACCAAAACAGTTTTGTTTTGTTTTCTAAGTTCAATCAAAACAGTGGCTTCCAGGGCATCTCCTGGACCAAACATGAAGGCAGAGGTCAGCTCAGAAAATTACGGTGACTGCTTCTTCTAGATTCCCAAGGGACAATATTGATACACTTTCCCAGAGGAAAGTCACAGGATCTTACAAGGAAGAAGTTTTCAGAAAATGGAGACATACTCTGATGAGGAAAAGGTTAGGAATGTTGTATTGAGGGCTTTCCCGCATCATGACAATACTCCTGCCCATTCTTTGAGGGTAGCAAACGCTCCGCAAAGAGAATTCCACTGGGCACCCATCCCCCATCCACCACTACAGCACTAATCTTGCTCCTGCAGACTTCTCGTTGTTCCCCAAATTCAAAGAACATTGGAGAGGAACACAATTAGAGTCCATCAAGGATACTAAACATGCTGCGTTTACATTGTTTAAATGAAAGAGTAGAGAATTTTTCAGGGAAAAGTTAGCTAGAAACACTGCCTCTAGATGGAGGATAAAATGAGAGACAATAACTTCACGATTTGATGTTTTTTGTTTCATAAAAGTTTCTATGGTTTCGCAGCAATACTTTCTTTTCCTAGTCCTTGTATGAACCAGAACCCTGGTTTCAACACTACTTTACGTACCCTTACTTCAGTGTTGCCCCTGTCTTATACAGGCGAAACCTAAAACAGAGATTAACTAAACACTTGTCCTTTCTTCACCTGTCAGAATCAAAATCTATATTCTGTACATTTGACTATTCTTGGGCCACAGTATGTTCATCTAATCCAGGTCTGCCTGTCTCCAGAGCCTGGCCCTTACCTACTACCCTAGCCTGTCTGGTGCTCAACAATTCTGAGCAGAGGTATTTCCAGTACCTCACTCAAAAACAACAAAAATCTCACTGCCATCAAGTTGATTCTGACTCAGCAACCCTAATGCACAGGGTCTGACTGCCCCTATGAGTATGAGGCTATACCTCTTGAGTGGAGCAGAAAGCCTCATCTTTCTCCTGCAGAGCAGCTGGTAGCCTTGAACTTCGGGCCTTGTGATTAGCAGCCCGATGTGAAACCACTGTGCCACCAGGACTCCTCCAAGAGGGTTCAAAAGGCCAGAACTGCTGCAACCAGCCTTTCTGGGCTTCTCGTCACCTGGCATTTGCCCACGGCGTTGATCAGAATTTTTCCACTTTCCCTTCTCTCAAGTCTTTCAGCACCAGGGTCAGAGCCAGAAGTTTTATCTGTAATTGTTTTGGTGATCATGAGTTTTACTGGCTGCATAGTAGAACTTAGAGTCAGATTCCAGTCAGCCTGTGAGCTGGCAAAGTCTTCACTGTACCCAGACCAGGCACAGTTGGAGTGGGGTCTGGGGAAAGTAGACTTCTGGGGTGGGCCTGATCTATTGGAGATTTTAAACAATCACATTGTCAAGACCGTACTGCAGTTGTTTGTAAAAACAGATATCTTGCTGTACCCACTTGAAATGAAGATTTTAGGGTAAACCAGCCCCTGAGAACATCACGGGCCTGCAGGCACAATTGTACGGCTGTGATATATAAAGATTACAGTAAAGTCATTGAGAATAAGAGAGATAGGAGAGAGAGTAAAATAAAGGAGTCAGACACATTTCATGGTAGCATGCTCACCTCAGCCCTCTTGATGGAGGTGCTGGAGGTGGGGAGCACAGGAGAGAGAGGGAGAGGCAGCAAGGAGTGTGAGAAAGAGGGAGAGGGGAGGAGGATGGGAGGAGAGAGAGATTTCTTTCTAACCAAGTCTTATATATACTTGGGGGTGTGCAAGCCCCCTGGTTACATACATCATACATCACAGGAAAGGGTAGTACCATAGGCAATACAGCAATGGGAGGGGGACGACCTAGGGGTGTACACACAATAGGAAGAGGAGGGATTGGGGGTATACATGTGACAAGATGGGCGGATCCAAGATTCAGGATGGCAGCCTAACCTTGGTTGTTACTGAGCTAGTTTGACTTGTTTTATTCTGAGCTCTCCAGAGAAAGTAATCCACTGTCCTTATCAATAGGGTGTGAGCTCCACCTACAGTGAACCAGACAGTGTTGGATTGCTCCAATGACTGATGCCTTTAGGGGAGCGGTTCTTAAACTGTGGGTCGAGACCCCTTTGGGGGTCAAACAACCCTTTCATACATATTTCCAATGGTCTCTGTAATCCAGACAGCACTCCTCTATCCATCTCCAGGTGGGTCTGCACACAAGCAGATGCGCCCACATATGAGTACCTGGCATGCAGACTGGTACCCAGGCTACACCATGCTTCAAGACAACATTTCATTTATTTGTCATTAGAAATAAATATTTCACAATATATAATTACATATTGCTTTTGTGATTCATCACTATGCTTTAATCATGTTCAATTTGTAACAATGAAAATACATCCTGCATATCAGTTATCTACATTACGATTCATAACAGTAGCAAAGTTACAGTGATGAAGTAGCAACGAAAATAATTTTATGGTTTGGAGTCCCCACAACATGAGAAACTCTATTAAAGGACTATGGCATTAGGAAGGTTAAGAACCAGTGCTTCAGGAAGAATGTCTCCAAACATCTGACCTCCCACCCTGTGCTGGCAAGCAGCCTCTTAGGTTTGGCATGTATTTGGGGGAGACAAGCTAGGGAAAAGCCTTTTTATATCCCACATGAAGCAAGGCAAAACACACACACACACATACACACACAGCACAAATCCTCCTAGTGCAGCAGAGACTTTTGAAGAACATCACATTGATCCCTCCTTACAAGATTCTCCACTTCAGACCACCTGCTTCTTTAACTACCTTCAGCCCTGACCCCATTTCTAGTGGTTTCCTTCATAGACATCCCACTGACATTAAGGATGTACCATCAGTCCGCTCAGACAAGTGTCTTCTCCTTTCTTTGGCTGGGGGCCTGCTGTCACTACAGCTAGTCTCTGGGTAGTAACAAGCATACCTGGTTCCAAACTCCAGCCCTGACAACACAGCTTTCCCAGCTTTGGAATACTCAGGCTCGATGCAATAAGAATCATGTGAGGGGAAAAAAAAGAATCACTTGAGAACCCCAAACATTATAAACACAACTAGTGTGACCTCGAACAAAATAATAATTATTATTATGTACAAATTGTAATTTCTCTGTACTGGTCCTCAAAACAACCAATAAAATACTAGTTACCAATAAAAATGTAAAAATCACATGGAGAAAAATCACATGGGGAGCTTTGTAAACTATCAGTATATGAACCCCACAAGAACCCTGGGGTTCATTGGCTGCTAATTGCAAGATCAGCAGTTCAAATCCACCAACCACTCCTCAGGAAAAGATGGGACTTTCTACTCCATGAAGAGTAATAGTTTTAGAAGATCAAAGGCTTAAATCTAACTTGAACAGTTAAAACTTTGTCAGTAGAGCCCCACTATGATGCAGGATGGGCCTGATCAAGTTCCACAAATTTTCTGTATTTTTGGTTTGTAGTGTTTGGTTTTTCTTTGTTTATATTAGGGTGTATCTCAGAAGTGTTATGTCTTTGGAGGTTACCTTCTTGAAGTTATGTTATATGCCTTCCAGTTTTTCAGTACATGAAACCCAGGATTGATGAACTTATAGGGACAGCAAGTAGAAGAAGGGACTGGGGGGAGTGGGGAGGTACAGTGATGGTGTGGGGTGAAAATGAGATGATATCAAGGAGTCTCTGCAGAGAAAGAATGTCTGGAAACTGATTGTGGTAGCAATGGTATGGCTCCACTTGACATGACTGAATTATGGAATTATATAATATGTCTTTATTTTTAATCATTTTATTGGAAGCTCTTATACCTCTTATAACATCCCATACATCCAAAAATTGTATCAAGCATATTTGTACATATGTTGCCATCATCATTTCCAAAACATTTTCTACATGAGCCCTTGGTATAAGCTCCTCTTTTTCTCCTCCCTCCTCCACCCTTCCACCCTCATGAATCCTTGATCAATTATATATTGTTATCATTTGTATCTTACACTGTTCGTTGTCTCCCTTCTCCCACTTGTCTGTTTATTCATTCCCTTTCCCGGGGGGAGGGTGTGCTATATATCCAACCTAGTGATGGGTTCCCCCTTTCTCCCCCTTCCCCCTGCCTGACCATCCCCTACCTTCATTAAATCTCTACTCCCACTACTGTTCCCGTGGGGTTTATCTGTTCTGAATTCCATGTGTTGAGCGCTCTTATCTGTGTTCTCCGGTCTAGCCAGATTAGTAAGGCAGAACTGGGTCAGGGTAGTGGGACGGGAGGTGGGCAGGGAAGCATTCAGGAACTAGAGGAATGATGTGTGTTTTGTTGGTACTGTACTGCACCTTGGTTGGATCCTCCCTTCCTTATAACCCTTCAGGGTGGGGGTCCGATAACCAATTGTCTACAGATGGGCTTTGGGTCCACTCCAACCCCCCTCGTTCACATTGATATACCATAGTTGTTTGTTTGGGATCTTTTGACACCTGATACCTGATCCGGTCGATACCTCATGATCACACAGGCTTGTTGCTTCTTCCATGTGGGCTTATTTGCTTCCCTGCTAGGTGAAGGCTTATTTAACTTCAAGCCTGTAGGACCCCAGATGTTATATCTTTTGCTAGCTGGACACCATCTGCTCTCTTCACCACATTTACTTATGCACCCATTTTGTCTTCAGCTATCATGTTGGGAAGGTGAATATCCAAGAATGCCAGGTTATTAGAACAAAGTGTTGTGTTAAGGGAGGCCTTGAGTAGAGGTCCAAAGTCCTTCTGCTATCTTTCTACTTAACATATAAATATATGTACATTGGTCTCTGTCCCTTATGATATGACTTAAATCCCAATTAATAAAAAAAGAAAATTTCAATTAAAAAAGAGC